>NC_069499.1:830886386-831227636 GCF_027579735.1 Bombina bombina
GATTGACAGCTTCCGCTGACCACCCTTCTTATACTCTCCTCCTTAACACCTCCCCTTAACAACTAGCTTCCATAGCAACCTCTTTCTCCATGGCCTACAGTGTGGTCACTAATCCCTCCAGTCTATACTTTCCTTCTAGGGTTCTATTGACCCACACACTCGGCACATTCCATTCACACAATAATTGACATGACTACAGAGCATGGGATGAAAAGGCTGCAGCCCGCATTTATTGACACATAACATATTTAACAACCATCAAACCTCAGTAAGGGTTATTAATAACCTAGGGTGCCGCCTACCAAATAGCTACACGTGCCTTACACTGGCTACTGCCAGGCATGCCCCCAATCTATAACTCTCCCTCATGTTCAAGGGAGGTACCACTTGCTCTTGAACTCGCCTCATAAGGCTAGCACCCGCCACAGCACAACATACGGTCGAGCGCCACCCACACGGGCTAAGGCCTTTTGCACCGCTTCCTTCTGTTTGAAATTGAACAAGTGTAAGCTAACTTCGTTGAAATGCACTCCATCTTTTAGAAATAAACTTCTCCCTGACCCCCCCCCCCCTCAAATTCCACTTGGCGAATGCCAAAAATCCCCAACTTAGATACAAAACCAGAAATTGTTCTATTCACCTTTCTTCTCGATGTATCAAGCCTTCTGACATCCCAAGCTGATCTCCAAACTAATCTCATCTCAATTTCAGACCAAACAATGATCAATTGCGGGAACAACTCTTTCAATCTCCTCATTCCCCACCTAATCCTGTTCACCAACTCCTTCTGTGCCATAAACCCTAGGTCATTGCCCCCCTGCATGCCCAACCAAGATGTCAGGAGGCCTATACAACCTGGCAAACTCGCACACCAAACTCACAACTCGGTCCCATTTAAGACCTCTCACCCCAAACCATCTAACTAAAACCTGCTCCATAGGAAGGCTCAGTTGAATTCCCAACTCCTTCACCACTGCTGCCTTCCTCACCAAGTAAATGTACGAATGACCCACTATCCAGCAGTAGAGCGGACCTGCTGGGAAAAACAAAAAACTACACTCTCAGATTCGGCCTTACATACCCCCTGAAGCATCCCAATTTCTACCTCCCCACATGCTTCACCACATCCAAACCCAATTCATACGCCTCCATTGCGGCCCCAATTCTAAAGGAATGGCAGTCAAATCCTTTCGGACCCACACCCGCTAACTCCAATGCCCGACTCAAAACAACCCCAAGCTGAAACTTAGATAACACACAGCCATCCTCATGCCTCAAAAAGGGGCCCCCACCTTCCGGTCGACAGCTTAAGTACTCCCCCACTGCTTTAACTGGGCAACAGTCACCCCCAATAGTGAACAATCTTATAATCAGCCCCTTTCCCTCTTGGTCCATCTTAGACTTTCTCAACCAAAATAACAACTCAGAATCACACACTACCACCTCATTCACCCAAATACTACCCAAATCTCTCTTATTCATCCCTACTAACTCCAGAACACTAAACACCCCGAAGAATGCCATAACAAAAGCGGCTCTGGAGCTGCTTGTGTGAAAGAAGCAGAGCGGAGCTCTCGGCTGCAGCTGATGACGTAATTGTCAGAAGGCTGTGTCTCCTGAGAGCTGTAGATAACTGTGATAGTTGCCAGTGCAGCAGGTAGGAATGCACAGGAATTGCTCAGTAGTTGAAGTCCGTGCTTGAGGGGAATCAGCAAATAAATAGTTGACCTCCAGGAACAAGTAGATAGCTGAAAGGAAAACTGACACAGTAGTTAGATAATAGGCAGGAACAACAGAGAACCTGTTGCGGTGTAGTGTTCATGAGAAACTCAATTAACCAGCAATAGAAGCTGGGAGGAGGTGCCTTAAATAGGCAGGTTCAGTTAAAGAAACAGTAACAATAACAGGCAAAGTCAGTTAACCCTTACACAGCCCCCCCCCCACAAGGAACCACAGCGAGGTTCAAGGTCTAGGGCGATCCGGGTTCTGCCTGTGAAAAAGGGAAACCAATCTCGGAGCGGAAACATTGGAAGTAGGCTCCCAGGAGTCATCTTCATGACCGAAGTCCTTCCAATGCACCAGATAGAAAAGGTTCCCACGACGGATGCATGAACCCAGGATGCTATGCACCTCATACTGAACCTCAGGACCAACTTCGAGGTCGGAGTCAAGCTGAGATGAAGCGGAGGGAGGTGAAGTGCAAGGTTTAATCAGGGATACATGAAACGTCGGGTGAATCTTGAAAGAAGATGGAAGTTTCAAAGTAACAGAAACAGGACTGTTGACACGGAGGATGGGGTATGGTCCAATATAAAGTTTGCCCAGTTTCCTACACAGGTAGGTGATCCTTAGGTTTTTTGTAGAAAGTCAGACGTATTGACCCACAGTGTATTGAGGACTAACACGATGGCGTAAATTGTAGTATTTTTGTTGGGAGGATTGAGCATGGAGAATGTTGTCCCGTACAATGGGAAATAATGCCGATATGTCGTTTATAAGATCGTTGACCTGAGGACAGGGTGTATCGATCCTAGGGAACAAGGTGAACGATGGATGTAACCCATAATTAATGAAGAAAGGAGAGTAACCTGTAGAAGAGCTCTTGTTATTGTTATTGGCAAACTCCGCAAGGGGTAAGTAAGTAGCCCAAGTATCCTGTTGTTGTGAGCAGAAGCAGCGCAGATACTGCTCAAGCCATTGATTGACCCTCTCAGTTTGCCCATTCGTCTGAGGATGGTATGCAGAGCTAAGCTTTTGATCGATATGTAAGGCCTTACATAGATGTTTCCAAAACTTGGACGTGAACTGGGTTCCATGGTCACTAACTAAGATCTTAGGAATCCCATGTAAACGGACAACATGTTGAAGGAATAAGTCAGATGTCTGTTTGGAAGTTGGCAGAGAGTGAATGGGAACAAAGTGTGCCATCTTCGAGAATAAGTCAGTGACAACCAATATAGTAGTATAAGTGTTGGAAACTGGAAGGTCTACCATGAAGTCCATAGATACAGCTTCCCAGGGAGTTCGTGGTACTGGAAGGGATTGCAAGAGTCCCATAGGTACTCTTGCAATCCCTTAGATGTCGCACAAACTGAACAGTTTAAGAGGAATTCTTTTAAGTCTTTATTCATGGAGGACCACCAAAATGACCGTTTCAAAAGCTCAGCAGTCTTTTCGGCACCCATATGTCCTGCAAAAGGTGAATCGTGTACAGATCTGAGGACATAAGGCCTCAAGGAGAATGGAACATACAACTTCCCGTCCTTATGGATCAACCCATCTGTGTCCATAACAATGTCAGTCTGGGGCAGAGAAGGATCAGCGGCAATTGCTTCTTTGAGCAGGGGGATCATGTTGGTAAGAACTCCAAGGATGCAATGCTTAGGGACAACAGTGGAGGGAGTATTAGACATTGTTATTCTATGTGCCTGTCTAGAAAGAGCGTCGGCCTTACCGTTTTTGGTACCAGGTCGGTAGGTGATGACATATAGAAACCGGGAGAAATACAGACTCCATCTGAGTTGCCTAGAGGATAGGGTTCGATTTGACTGCAAGTACTGTAAGTTTTTGTGATCTGTGTATATCACTGTAGGCTGAATGGCACCTTCAAGTAAGTGTCGCCAGTGGTCAAATGAACACTTGATAGCCAGTAACTCCTTCTCTCCCACTGGATAGTTCAACTCAGCTGGTTGCATGAGCCAGGAGAAGAAGGCGACGGGGTGTAGGGGTTCCTTAAACAACTTCCTTTGAGAGAGGACTGCCCCAATGGCAAAATCCGAGGCATCCACTTCCAATATGAACTGTTTGTCTATGTCTGGATACTGCAGTATTGGTGCCGAAGTGAATCTTGCCTTTAGGAGATCGAATACAGATTGTGTATTCATGTATAGACCATTTGAAGGGAAGGTTTAACCTTGTGAGGTCAGTTAAAGGTTTGGTGATGGCAGCGAAACCAGGTATAAATTTCCTATAAAAGTTAGAAAAACCTAGGAAACGCTGCATATCTTTCTTTGTCTGTGGGACAGGCCAATCAAGAATAGCTTGTACCTTGTCATTCTGCATTTTAATGCCAAGAGGAGAGATTTCATATCCCAGGAACGTTATTTCACTAGCTTCAAAGATACATTTTTCTAATTTGGCATAAAGATTGTCCTTTCTTAACCTAGTCAACACTTCTCTTACATGGATTCTATGTTGTTCAATATTCTGAGAAAAGATCAATATATCGTCTAGATAGACGACTACATAGATATCCAAAATGTCCCTGAAGAGGTAATTGATAAGACACTGAAATGTTGCTGGGGCATTGCACAACCCGAATGGCATCACTGTGTATTCAAAAAGACCGTATCTGGTCCTAAAAGCAGTGAGCCATTCGTCCCCAGCTCTCATTCGTATAAGATTATAGGCACCCCGGAGATCCAATTTGGTGAAAATCGAGGCACCTCTTAATCTTTCAATCAGCTCAGGAATGAGTGGGAGAGGGTATCTGTTCTTACGAGTATGTTTATTAAGCTCCCTATAATCTATAATAGGTCTTAACGAGCCGTCTTTATTAGTCACAAAGAATATCCCTGCACCAGCAGGAGACGTACTGGGTCTTATGAAGCCCTTCCTGAGGTTTTCGTCTATGTAGTTTTTGAGATGTTCTAGCTCAGGCTTAGAGAGGGGGTATATATGACCATATGGGATAGATACCCCTGGGAATAGGTCAATCGGACAATCATAGGTCCTGTGTGGGGGTAAGCTCTCCGCATCTTTTTGATCAAAAACATCGGTAAATTCTGAATAGTGTGCGGGTAGCTTAGATTCAAGGGTGTGTAATAAAACTTGATCAATAGTGTCTTTGTTTTTCTTAATGGTTGAGGTAGGCATAAGGCTTAGATCAACCCAATTTATGTAAGGTTTGAGTGTAGTTAACCACTGTATACCAAGTATGACATTAAACATGGGGGATGAAATTACATCAAACGTGAGTGCTTCTGAGGCTTGTATGCATGAGGTTACCTGAAGTGTTATAGTTTGATGTGTGACAGGACCAGAAGAAAGTAAGGAACCATCAATGACCTTGACAGAGACTGGGTTATGCTTGTTCAAAACAGGAATTTTATTTCTTTTCACAAAATCTTGATCGATAAAGTTCCTACAAGAACCAGTATCTATAATTGCTTCAGTGGTTATCCTGGAGTGATCCCACTGTAAGAGAAGAGGAGTAGTTATGAACAAAGAATTAATGGTTTTGGTTAGGGAACTGAATGCAGGGCTACTGCTCTTACCCTTATTCTTTAAGAGGACAGGACATTCCTTCACATCATGTGATGGGCAGGTGCAGTACATGCAGAGGCTGTGCAATTTTCTCCTGGACTTTTCCTGAGGTGTCAAAGGCCCCTTAATAAAACCTATATCCATAGGTTGAGGTGTCTCTTTACTTTGGTAGGTGGGTGCTGGGAAGTAATTCTTGGAGGTTACAGCTTTTTCAGATCGTCGCTCCCTGAGGCGCCTGTCAATGGTGATAGTAAGAGTAAACAAGTCCTCTAGAGAGTCAGGGATCCCTGTACGTGAGAGCTCGTACTTAATCTCCTCAGATAAGCCTGAGCGAAACTGGGTCTTGAGAGAGACTTCGTTCCACTCAGAGTCGCGAGCAGAAATCTTAAACTGGGTGATATAATTCTCTACTGGATTTCTCCTTTGTTTCAAAGACCTGAGTGTGTTTTCAGCTGAGACCTGTTTAAAAGGGTCATCATATAATGCGGACATTTGAGAAAAAAAGGCTGAGAGTGATCCTATTATTGAATCCTGACTCTCATATAGTGTGTCAGCCCAGGCCCTGGGTTCCCCCCTGAGATATGAGATTACCGTGAGGACTCTTACACGTTCTGAGGGGTAAGTCCTTGGCTTCATTTCAAAAAGAAGCATACAGGAATTTCTGAACTCCCTAAAGCGTGATCTGTCACCAGAGAATTTTTCTGGGGGGGAGACCAAGGGCTCAGGGTGTGTTTCTGTAGCTGTGGTCTTGGGGGTAAGTACCTCCCTTAAGCAGGCTTTTAGGGCCTGATTCTCCACTTGAAGTTCGTGGAATGAATTAGATAAGGCATCCATTCGATCAGAGAGAGCTTGCATTTGAGTGCACAGAGTCTCTTGATCCATAATGTATTATTTATAGTAGATATAACAGGAATTAACTGTGTAGGAAATTACACTAACTCCTTCTTATGGTTGGTTAATTCTGTAAGATTCAGGAGGAATCTGGAAGCTGTTGCTATAGTTTAGAATGGATTAGAAGTAAATATAGCACAGGGTCATACTTTCTAGAGGTTGTGTTACACAATAGGAAACCAAGTTATTAGTAAGGTTGCCTTTTGTGTGTTAATATGTGCCAGCAGAATACTTATGCTCACAGAGTTTAAGTAAACATTGAATCTCCAAGGCAGGTGGCTGGAATCTACTTAAATGTTAGCAAAGAGTCACAACAGTTAATGAGGTACGATAGGCAGGATGTATACAGCGTTCCCAGTAATAACACAGAGCACTATGCAGACAGTTCAAACTATTTATAGCAATCAGTGAGATGGGATAGATAAACTCTGACCTGGTGTTATGCGTGGCTACCTCTGAGCTGGGGAGAGGAGAGAACAGTCCGGCGTCTCTGGAGCTGCTTGTGTGAAAAAAGCAGAGCGGAGCTCTCGGCTGCAGCTGATGACGTAATTGTCAGAAGGCTGTGTCTCCTGAGAGCTGTAGATAACTGTGATAGTTGCCAGTGCAGCAGGTAGGAATGCACAGGAATTGCTCAGTAGTTGAATTCCGTGCTTGAGGGGAATCAGCAAATAAATAGTTGACCTCCAGGAACAAGTAGATAGCTGAAAGGAAAACTGACACAGTAGTTAGATAATAGGCAGGAACAACAGAGAACCTGTTGCGGCGTAGTGTTCATGAGAAACTCAATTAACCAGCAATAGAAGCTGGGAGGAGGTGCCTTAAATAGGCAGGTTCAGTTAAAGAAACAGTAACAATAACAGGCAAAGTCAGTTAACCCTTACAACCACACACCCATCTCGCGATTGTCCCACCTCATCTCTGGACGAACCGCCATCCTCTGGCGAAACTGCTCATCGTAACGCTACCAAGCTAAGTCCCCATATGTCTGATGAGCTTCCGAAATGTCATCAAAATAGCAGAACAATGCGGAACAATGTTCTGGGAATTTCTCTCCAATCACACTGGCCAATATACAAAAGGCCTTAGACCAGTTGGCAAACGTTTTAACAACTTTCTCCATCTATTCTTTCTCTCCTCCTTCTCCTTTTCCCCCTGTTCCACTTTAGGATCCTCCTTAACCTCAATAAAATGATCTAAAGGGAGCAAAGAGAATAGTTCCACAAACTCCCTCTTCCATATCTTATCTTTTACCTCCTTGTTCAAATGAATCCCTAATGGACCCACTGAGCATAAGCACGGCCTTGGTTCCCTGGAGGTCAAAAGTGCCAAAACTTTCAACACTCACGGCCTCCTCAAGGCCTGATCCACAACTTTTAGCACCTCCCCAACCTCAGCCGGGGCTGTTTCCCCTTTTTCTGCCAAACTGGGCTGCTCAATCCCGGCACCTCAGCCCATTCCATGCCAGCAGGGACCCATGCTCCTGCCTTTTCAGCATTTCTGCTCCTCGTCACTGCCCCTCCTTTCCCTTTATCTTCCAAATTAGATACCAGCTCCTTCAATCCTTTCAGCACCACATCATGCACTCCCCTTTCACTCTTCATGTTACCCCCTTCCTTTCAAGAGGGCCCTGCTGTCTCACCTGCCGGCCTTGGAGCTGAATCCTTCTCTGTCTTGTCTGAACTCCTGACTGTCTCCTCCCTTCTGCCTTCCATACTTCCACACGGTCCCATTGCCTGCCTCCTCCTGCCAGTAGAATTAGATCTCTCCCTCCTTCTTTTTTCCACCATTTCCTCCAGCCTGCCCCATGTGGGCAACGTGCACCCTTCCCGCTCCCTAAAAGGTCTCTGAGGCGTCCGGGATCTATCCCCCTGGATCATATGAAGATTACTTTTTTTACTCTCTAGTATTATTATTATAATTCCACTGACGCTTATTTAGTAATTACTATTTTATTTAAAAATATGTATTCTAGATACAATATAAGTCACAATGGGCTAGATTACAAGTGGAGAACTAATTTAACGTTCACCCGTAAAAGGGCCAATTTACAAGAGCACGTTAAATAACCAGCCATTATGAGTGGCTGATTAATGCTACCGCGAGCTTGCAGTAGCACTTTGTGCTAGCATTCATTAACCAGAGGTCAGATCTCTGTTAATTGAAAAAAAAATTCCCAAATATTGTGATCGCAAAACTTCCATGCAATGCGAACACGAGGTCGCATTCACATTACGCTCAACTTGTAATACCAGCACACATTTGCGTGTGCTGGTATTACAAGCGGAGCGCAAATATCACGCTTGCCAAAGCGCAATTTTTCGCTTGATTAGTAATCTGGCCCAATATGTTTTAAACGTTCAAATTGAAAATGGCTGCCATATATACATATGTACATACAGTTACAATATTATTTTAGTCCTTTCTAATAGGTACACACATGCAATAGAATAAGAAAGATGTTTGAATACTAATTGAATGCATATACATTTTCAAACCTCTCTTATAATGTTTTCCAGATATACAGAAAAAATATTGCTGGAGCCACACAAAAAATATTCAGTCAGTTAAACATAACACACTTTTCATTTTTAAGCCCAATGGCAATTAGGATTTGTTGAGAAGAATGAAGCAGGACAGACTAAGAATGGGGGTGTATTGTTACTTCTGAATGGAGCTTCTGTCTTATTTTAGCTATTGATCCTCAAACACATCAAAAACCTTGATGAAATCGTGTATTGTTGTACAATCAAACATAATTCTGTCTGCTCAAATAACCTGAGGCTGGGCTATTTAGATCCACGGGATGGTTTAATTCTGGTATTGAACACATTCTGTAATAATCAACTCCAGTGAAGCTTCGCCTTAACACACTATGACCACAAATGACTCAGAATGAGGGTTCAAATTACAACTCAGACTTTAACCAATACTAACACTTGTAAATATTATTATTCCTTTACTTAAACAATTTCCATATAGGAGTTTTAATTTAATGATAAGGTTTATTGTTGAAATTAATGTTACTATCATCTGGCTAAGCAAGCAACCAATGCTGCATCAAAGCTACGTTGCAAAGATGCACTATTTTGGGGTAGATTACGAATGGAGGGCTAACAGTTACGCGCAAGCGATAAGGGGTTTGTCGCAGCTGTTTGTATTACAAGTTGAAAGTAAACAAGATTGCTTGAGCACAATTGAAGTTAACGTGTGTCGGTTTAGAGCAACCTCAGAGCTCTGGTTGCTCTAAACAAAAAGTTGCACAGAACATCAAAAATGCATAACAAAATATACTTACACTCATAATAACACCATTTAATAAAATGTATTCAAAATAAATATTGCAGAAAAGTTATAAGGGTTCAAAAGATATGAGGTCTCAGGTGTATAATAATTGATTTTACCAGAGGTATATACACATACATGTCTAAAGATGTACATGTATGTATGTGTATATACAGTATATATATATATATATATATATATATATATATATATACAGTATATATATTTGTGTGTGTTTATATGTGTGTACATTTGTATTTATATATTTATGTCTATATATGTATTTACAGACATATATACACATATAAATATATATATATATATATATATATATATATATATATATATATATATATATATGCATTGGAGCCCTATCTATACCTATATATAATCATATATATATATATATATATATATATATATATAGTGATGTCACGAACCTAAAATTTTGCGTTAGCGAATGATGGACGCAAACTTCCACAACTGTTCGCGAACGGGCGAACCAAGCGAACCTCCATAGACTTCAATAGGCAGGCGAATTTTAAAACCCACAGAGACTCTTTCTGGCCACAATAGTGATGGAAAAGTTGTTTCAAGGGTACTAACACCTGGACTGTGGCATGCCGGAGGGGGATCCATGGCAAAACTCCCATGGAAAATTACATAGTTGATGTAGAGTCTGGTTTTAATCCACAAAGGGCATAAATCACCTAACATTCCTAAATTGTTTGGAATAACGTGCTTTAAAACATCAGGTATGTACACTTCTGTTACACCAGATATGAGTTGCACTGGGGTGACACTGTGCCCTGGCAGGCAGGCACTTAAACGCACACGTGTGAAGGAAACTGACTGCTATTATTTAACACAGTCAAAAAAGTGTTGTTTTTTTTAAATCTACACTACTGTTACACCAGATATGAGTTGCACTGGGGTGACACTGTGCCCTGGCAGGCAGGCACTTAAACGCACACGTGTGAAGGAAACTGACTGCTATTATTTAACACAGTCAAAAAAGTGTTGTTTTTTTTTTAAATCTACACTACTGTTACACCAGATATGAGTGGTGGCACTGGGCAAGTGGGCACAGTATACGCTGTGAGCCTGACACACACGCTGGCAGGCAGACAACTGCAATTAGATTACACAGGGAAAAAAAGCAGCCCTAAAAAGGGCTTTTTGGGGTGCTGTCCTTACAGCAGAGATCAGATGAGTCCTTCAGGACTGTAGTGGACAATGAATACACTAGCCTAGCTATAGATTTCCCTACTAAATCAGCAGCAGCTACACTGTCCCTCTTCTCACTAACAATGCAGCTTCCGAATGAATCTAAAATGGATGCTGTCCAGGAGGTAGGAGGGTCTGGGAGGGAGGGTCTGCTGCTGATTGGCTGGAATGTGCCTGCTGACTGTGAGGTACAGGGTCAAAGTATTACTCAATGATGACAAATAGGGGGCGGATCGAACATCTCATATGTTCGCCCGCCGCGGCGAACGCGAACATGCTATGTTCGCCGGGAACTATTCGCCGGCGAACAATTCGCGACATCACTATATATATATAAATATATAGATATATTATGTACCAAAATACCATCATATATATATATATATATATATATATATATGTGTGTGTATGTAATGTTATGGGATTGTGGCATGCGCTTATTTAAGCTAAGATTCCTCTGATGGTAGAAAAGCGTTTTAAAATGGAAAAGTCCAAACATGCATCTAAAAAAAAGAAAAAATCTATATGATGTTGAAATCCATGGTAAAAGATTTATAAATCGAATAAATGAATGCTGCTCACCTTGTTATACCTCAATGATATGAAGTATATTACCCGCTTTGGGGGACAAATTGCCCCTATCTGTGATAATGATGTAATGATGTAGCTAATTCAGTGACTATCCTATTAAACATTTTGTAGAAACTTGCATTTATAGACCACACTGTGATAAGTGATGTATGCACAAGGGGTTATTTCAAAATACAGTAATATAATAACATTTATTGGATCCATTTTTTTAAAAAAAAATCTGTTTAAAATTGTGCTGATAAAAAGGTTCTCTAAATATGGTTTAAAATTAAAAGTTGCTGCTTTAAAACTTAATGATAATAACTTGTTATAACTTGAAAAATAATTTGTAAAAATAAAGTTAATACTGTACTTAAATAAAAATTGTATAAGTTGATCCTCTATTTCGGCGAGCTGAGTTTTAGCGTGCGGTGCTGTTGCCGGAAGTGACATTATCCGTGACGTCACATGGTCCCTTACTCGTTTCATGAGTAATTCTACTCACTTCTTCAGAGGGTTAATCCTTTGCCATCCTTAGCGGTCATTTATATAATGGCCGCTAGGAGGGGCTTAACTATATTTACTAGTATCAAGGTTAATTTTTAAGATAGTATTGTTTAGTTTCCATCCCTACTTAAAGGGACAGTAAACACCAAAAATGTTATTGTTTAAAAAGATAGATAATCCCTTTATGTACCATTCCCCAGTTTTGCATAACCAACACTATTATAGAAATATACTTTTCACCTCTGTAATTACCTTGTATCTAAGCTTCTGCTGACTGCCTCCTTATCTCAGATTCTTTTGACAGACTTGCATTGCAGGTAATTAGTGCTGACTCTTAAATAACTACACATGTGTGAGCACAATGTTATTAAATGAAACACATGAACTAATGCCCTCAAGCTGTGAAAACTGTCAAATTCATTCAGATAAGAGGCGGCCTTCTTAGAAATTAGCATATGAGCCTACCTAGGTTTAGATTTCAACTAGGAATACCAAGAGAACAAAGCCAATTTGATGATAAAAGTAAATTGGAAAGTTGTTAAAAATGACATGCCCTATCTGAATCATGAAAGTTTAATTTGGACTTTACTATCCCTTTATGGAACTTAGTCTAAGGAACATTTTTTTCCTTGTTATCCTAAATAATGATGTTAATATATATATATATATATATATATATACAGGGAGTGCAGAATTATTAGGCAAGTTGTATTTTTGAGGATTAATTTTATTATTGAACAACAACCATGTTCTCAATGAACCCAAAAAACTCATTAATATCAAAGCTGAATAGTTTTGGAAGTAGTTTTTAGTTTGTTTTTAGTTATAGCTATTTTAGGGGGATATCTGTGTGTGCAGGTGACTATTACTGTGCATAATTATTAGGCAACTTAACAAAAAATAAATATATACCCATTTCAATTATTTATTTTTACCAGTGAAACCAATATAACATCTCAACATTCACAAATATACATTTCTGACATTCAAAAACAAAACAAAAACAAATCAGTGACCAATATAGCCACCTTTCTTTGCAAGGACACTCAAAAGCCTGCCATCCATAGATTCTGTCAGTGTTTTGATCTGTTTACCATCAACATTGCGTGCAGCAGCAACCACAGCCTCCCAGACACTGTTCAGAGAGGTGTACTGTTTTCCCTCCTTGTAAATCTCACATTTGATGATGGACCACAGGTTCTCAATGGGGTTCAGATCAGGTGAACAAGGAGGCCATGTCATTAGATTTTCTTCTTTTATACCCTTTCTTGCCAGACACGCTGTTGAGTACTTGGATGCGTGTGATGGAGCATTGTCCTGCATGAAAATCATGTTTTTCTTGAAGGATGCAGACTTCTTCCTGTACCACTGCTTGAAGAAGGTGTCTTCCAGAAACTGGCAGTAGGACTGGGAGTTGAGCTTGACTCCATCCTCAACCCGAAAAGGCCCCACAAGCTCATCTTTGATGATACCAGCCCAAACCAGTACTCCACCTCCACCTTTCTGGCGTCTGAGTCAGACTGGATCTCTCTGCCCTTTACCAATCCAGCCACGGGCCCATCCATCTGGCCCATCAAGACTCACTCTCATTTCATCAGTCCATAAAACCTTAGAAAAATCAGTCTTGAGATATTTCTTGGCCCAGTCTTGACATTTCAGCTTGTGTGTCTTGTTCAGTGGTGGTCGTCTTTCAGCCTTTCTTACCTTGGCCATGTCTCTGAGTATTGCACACCTTGTGCTTTTGGGCACTCCAGTGATGTTGCAGCTCTGAAATATGGCCAAACTGGTGGCAAGTGGCATCTTGGCATCTGCACGCTTGACTTTTCTCAGTTCATGGGCAGTTATTTTGCGCCTTGGTTTTTCCACATGCTTCTTGCGACCCTGTTGACTATTTTGAATGAAACGCTTGATTGTTCGATGATCACGCTTCAGAAGCTTTGCAATTTTAAGAGTGCTGCATCCCTCTGCAAGATATCTCACTATTTTTTACTTTTCTGAGCCTGTCAAGTCCTTCTTTTGACCCATTTTGCCAAAGGAAAGGAAGTTGCCTAATAATTATGCACACCTAATATAGGGTGTTGATGTCATTAGACCACACCCCTTCTCATTACAGAGCTGCACATCACCTAATATGCTTAATTGGTAGTAGGCTTTCGAGCCTATACAGCTTGGAGTAAGACAACATGCATAAAGAGGATGATGTGGTCAAAATACTCATTTGCCTAATAATTCTGCACTCCCTGTATATATATATATATATATATATATATATATATATATATATATATATATATATATACTGGAAGCATCTATTTCGATTTTTAATTGTTCAAAATATAAAAGTTTTCTAAAAAAAAATTATATATATATATATATATATAAAAAGAATATGCATTTATGAATACATAGAACATATTCTTTTTTTACAACTCAAGTCAATGGATGCACCAGCCACAGACATCCATGAAGTATTGATTTGTAAGTAAAATGAATAGATTTAAACATTTAGGGGAAGAGGAGTATAAAGGAATCATGCCGTACAACTACTCTTCAGAATTTGACACCAATCCTTCTGCCTTAGGCACTGGCCTAGGTGGTCTAAGCCATAATATGCACCTGCTCTATTGTGCTTATAGATGGATGGATGTTCCTCCCGGGTTAAATTGGAGGGGAAATAGAAATTACAGACTTATGAAAGGGAATTCAAGTTGTCATCACAACTTATAAACAATGGCTTCTGTGTTTAGACGACAGCAGCTGTTAAAGATAAATTATCTAATGGAGTAGACACATTTTGCTAAGTAGAAAGAATGAATTTAAATTCAAGTAGGGATCTGATAAGATTTATATATCTGATAAGAAGAAATCATTTTCTTCATGTGTCAAGCAACAGAACATTCTAATTTAGAGCATGCTTAGACTTTAAATAGTCTACATTTCCCCTCCACACTCCTCTAATAAGCCTATAAACAATGGGCTAGATTCATAGGGCCATATTTATCAAGCTCCATAACCTGTCTGCCTGCTCTGAGGCGGCGGACAGAAATCAACAGAAATCAACCCAATCGAATACGATCGGGTTGATTGACACCCCCTGCTAGAGTCTGATTGGCCGCAAATCTGCAGGGGGCGGTATTGCACCAGCAGTTCACAAGAACTGCTGGTGCAATAATAAATGCCGAGAGCGTACGCTAAATCGAATCATGTCCGCTCGCACAATCATAAAAATGCCCCATTGACACTTGTGATGCTGCTAAGGACTCTCATTGTGACTCTCCCTCTTCACCTATCACTTTATATAGTTTATTATTAGTGGGTGCTCAATACATGAAATCTTGCACACTAGAAACTAGAACTGCTAGAAATGTGCAAAATTACAACTGCAACACTTCAGAAAGACATTTGCAAAATGGGTTCTGTAAATGGTTAAAGGTGTTAAATCTTTGCATGTCTGTTTTTTATGGTAAAGTAGGTGGATAGAACAAAATGTGTCTGGGAGTTCTGGGGCTCTCTAGAGGTGTAGTTGGGATTTTTCTCCTAAACCTCCAATCAACATGCAGAATTTAGAAAGACGCCATTGTCTTTGTATTTTGTCTCTTCTCTTTTTCAAAGCTGATGAGGTAGTCTATTTTTATTTTCTTTCTCAAACATTTTTCCTATTTTTTTTCATGTGTTAGAGTGGACAGTCAGATAATGTTTTGAAGATGCATTTGCTACACTAGTATTCTTGACAATGTAGCCCAAGTCTATAGAAGTAAACAGTCACAAGACACAAGCAGCTCCTTTGATGATAATGGAGCTAAAGTCACAACTCATTGCTTTGATAGTTACAATTATGAATTCCACAATGTTTGAGATGTGATGTTGTGGCAATTTTTTTCCAGCAAGATATCAGTTTCCCAAATGAGCTTTATTGAATCAATGGGGTTTTTTCCAATCCATAAAGAAGAGTTGTATGAATACAAGAGGTTATAATTGATTTTGGTGTAAAGTCAATAAAATCTGTTTGTGAAATTAATATCTTGAAGAAAAAACTTGAGGAATTCAGCAGCAAGTGATGAGATCAGTTCCACTGAAATGGAACCACTTCTATCTTATAATTGTTATCGTCCCACCAGATAGAATGACTTTAACTGTTAAGGATACTGGCATCACAAAAATATTTTAAAGAGACAGGGAACTTAAATTTTGGATATGTGCAATGTATTCAATGGGGCATATGTATCAAGCTCCGAATGGAGCTTGATGCCCCATGTTTCAGCAGTCACAAAGACCGCTGCTCCATAACCTGTCCGCCTGCTCTTAGCATGCGGGCAGACATCGCCGGAAATCAACCCAATTGAGTATGATCAAGTTGATTGACACCCCCTGCTGGCGGCATATTGGCCGCGAGTCTGCAGGGGGCGGCGTTGCATCAGCAGCTCTTGTGAGCTGCTGGTGCAATGCTAAATACCTATTCAGCGAGGTCTGTCGCACCTGATCCGCACTGTCGGATCAGGTCCGACAGACCTTGATAACTAGAGGCCCATATCTCTTTCATTCATCGAGTTTATTAAATGTTTATTTTTTCATTAAAAAAATATTCTGAAATACTAGTCTCATGGTTTATTACCAGGCCTCCCATACCTCCAGTTCCTTTTTTTATTTTCACAACGTTTTTCAGATGGACCTATTGTTATCATTCCAGTCGCGCAGTTTGATCCATTCATGCACACACAATTGTTTACATCATCTCTGCCTGTCTTCACCCTCTTGATGTTATGCGCATGTGCAACTTCTCATGCTCACAGCACTTCACTTGTGAAGTGACTGATGCTTCTGTATTGAAGATACGTGCGGCCTATTACAGTGCATGCGCAATTCTATCTTTTCCCAATTGCATGTAGGCGTAACAGACAGACTAAATAGCTCTAACAACTCCAATGTTAAATGCATCATAGAAGTGCAGTGCATTAATGGTTCTATACTGAAAAGTAAGTTAAATTATTATATAAAAATATTAACGTTAAGGTAAACTTTGATGAATGAAAGCACGGTTTTTAAAAATACTATTAAAAAAAGAGGCACTTTCAACACTCTAACATATGCTTAAATGAAAACTTGAAAAAACAGTGCAAGAAAAATAAAATAAAAGCAAGACAAGATAGTTCACACACGCACCTGTGTCTTTATAAAACCTACCTTTAGATTCACAGTTTATGTGACCACACCTCAAGAATGGCCACTGTCAGCCCCTTGTCAGTGACTGCAACACTGCTTAGGGAAATTCTGTTATTTCCAGCCACAATACTTAAAGGGACATGAAACCCCATTTTTTTTTTCATGGGATTTTAAACAACTTTCCAGTTTACTCTTAGGGGCCTGTTTATCAAAGCGTCAACTATGTTGCATTCGCCGGTGTCAATACGCTCGCTAGACATCGCTGCCGCGGATCTGAATACGATCCCCTTATTTATCAAAAAAGCCATTAAAAACACGCGCATCAAGTACAGTGCAAAGAGCATCGGACTGGTGTTAACTAACAGTCATCGATGTCATGGTTATTCTGGTTTTTCCCAACTTTATACCATTTCATTACTGTCCATGAACAAGCACATTTTTCTAAAGGTAATCTTATTTTTCAACTGTTAATGTCCAAGAAATAGCTACATTTATACCTCAACAAACAATATCTCATAGAAAGTTATTTTTATATTTGTTATACAAAAAAATCTGTTATATGATACTTTCACATAAATTAATGTGTATTTGAATTTCTAGTCATGATATGCCTTTATTTAATTCTTTTTTTTTTATAAATTATTATTAATGCTAGAATTTGTACATACAGTATATCTTTGCACATACTTGTGTATATATATATATACAGGGAGTGCAGAATTATTAGGCAAGTTGTATTTTTGAGGATTAATTTTATTATTGAACAACAACCATGTTCTCAATGAACCCAAAAAACTCATTAATATCAAAGCTGAATAGTTTTGGAAGTAGTTTTTAGTTTGTTTTTAGTTATAGCTATTTTAGGGGGATATCTGTGTGTGCAGGTGACTATTACTGTGCATAATTATTAGGCAACTTAACAAAAAACAAATATATACCCATTTCAATTATTTATTTTTACCAGTGAAACCAATATAACATCTCAACATTCACAAATATACATTTCTGACATTCAAAAACAAAACAAAAACAAATCAGTGACCAATATAGCCACCTTTCTTTGCAAGGACACTCAAAAGCCTGCCATCCATGGATTCTGTCAGTGTTTTGATCTGTTCACCATCAACATTGCGTGCAGCAGCAACCACAGCCTCCCAGACACTGTTCAGAGAGGTGTACTGTTTTCCCTCCTTGTAAATCTCACATTTGATGATGGACCACAGGTTCTCAATGGGGTTCAGATCAGGTGAACAAGGAGGCCATGTCATTAGATTTTCTTCTTTTATACCCTTTCTTGCCAGCCACGCTGTGGAGTACTTGGACGCGTGTGATGGAGCATTGTCCTGCATGAAAATCATGTTTTTCTTGAAGGATGCAGACTTCTTCCTGTACCACTGCTTGAAGAAGGTGTCTTCCAGAAACTGGCAGTAGGACTGGGAGTTGAGCTTGACTCCATCCTCAACCCGAAAAGGCCCCACAAGCTCATCTTTGATGATACCAGCCCAAACCAGTACTCCACCTCCACCTTGCTGGCGTCTGAGTCGGACTGGAGCTCTCTGCCCTTTACCAATCCAGCACACGGGCCCATCCATCTGGCCCATCAAGACTCACTCTCATTTCATCAGTCCATAAAACCTTAGAAAAATCAGTCTTGAGATATTTCTTGGCCCAGTCTTGACGTTTCAGCTTGTGTGTCTTGTTCAGTGGTGGTCGTATTTCAGCCTTTCTTACCTTGGCCATGTCTCTGAGTATTGCACACCTTGTGCTTTTGGGCACTCCAGTGATGTTGCAGCTCTGAAATATGGCCAAACTGGTGGCAAGTGGCATCTTGGCAGCTGCACGCTTGACTTTTCTCAGTTCATGGGCAGTTATTTTGCGCCTTGGTTTTTCCACACGCTTCTTGCGACCCTGTTGACTATTTTGAATGAAACGCTTGATTGTTCGATGATCACGCTTCAGAAGCTTTGCAATTTTAAGAGTGCTGCATCCCTCTGCAAGATATCTCACTATTTTTGACTTTTCTGAGCCTGTCAAGTCCTTCTTTTGACCCATTTTGCCAAAGGAAAGGAAGTTGCCTAATAATTATGCACACCTGATATAGGGTGTTGATGTCATTAGACCACACCCCTTCTCATTACAGAGATGCATATCACCTAATATGCTTAATTGGTAGTAGGCTTTCGAGCCTATACAGCTTGGAGTAAGACAACATGCATAAAGAGGATGATGTGGTCAAAATACTCATTTGCCTAATAATTCTGCACACAGTGTATATATATATATATATCTATATGCGTGTGTGTGTGTGTGTGTGTGTGTGTATTACGTCAGAAATCTTTTGCAAACATATTTTTCCTTTTTTTGTTCTAAACAATGTTGTCTTTCATATCTCTGTGTTTATTTATACCACTATATGTATATAGTGTAAATTTCTTATTATTCTGAGCAGGAATAATTGTGAATATGGCATGTAATCAGGGCATCATATGTATTTATTTGCAATCAATGGATATTTTAAGAGCTGGGCCAGTTTTCTCTCTGTACCTGTGTAACCCCTCCTGATTGCAATCTAGTTTTAAAAACCACCCCTTCACAGGTATTATAAAATGGGCTGGCATATAAGATGACATTTCTTACTGAAAAAGAAATTCAAGAGAAGGAAGAAATACATTGAAAATAGCATGACAGTAAAGAGATGATTTTAATTTCTGCTGTATATGAATCATGACAGTTTAATGTTAGGTGGGCTATCCCTTTGAGCTATCAGTTTAAGATTATATTGAATCAAACATCAATTCAAATTTTAAAATCCTTGTCCAAAATATTACACTGTGTGTCCTAATGTCAGCATCAATGTTTATCTTTAATGTATACAAATATACATTCTTTCAAAGTATAATACACAATGTAACACATGATACTTACAAGTTCTGATGAGTGATCAATGACAAGTATCGAGCATTTTGATTCATTAGTGATAGTTTACAATGTATATTTGTATCAGATTGACTGATGTCATAAATCATGTGATTATGCAAATTCCAATCAAAAGGGATTGAAAAATTTACTAGTGTGTGGGTTGTTTAGGAGTTTGCATCATAATTGGTGCGAAAAGTGTTGAGTCAAAATTGGTGCAAAGTGGAGAGGGGGACTTGTATTACATGGCTTAATCATGGTGCACATAGATTGTTCACAAAAAATAAAAAGGAAGTTAGCTATATTATGTTGTGTATTTAATTTTTAGCTTTATATCTATTAGTGCGTCAAGTTTGGGGCTAAACTTTTCAACAAATTTGTAGAAATAATATTTTCCCCTTGCTTTGTAATGAGAGACAAATTTGTAGCATAATCCAAAAGTAGTAATGTATTTTTCATTTTTATCCCTATATCTACTAGTGCACCAAATGTGGAGCAACAATATTGTTTGATTTAGAAAGGGTATACAATTTTAATAGAGTTTTCTAATTTACTTTTATTATGTAATATACTTCATACTCTTGCAGCATCGAACATAAGCTTTCTGTGTTTTCAAACTCCCATTGAGTACTATAGCATCCGTGACCTCAGGGGTGGCGGATTGAAAACTAGGTATGCTGCGTCGGAATACATGCAAGCGTACCAGTTAAATGTTTGATAAATTGGGAAAAGGGTCAAATACAGTTGAATGTGAATTCGTAACATCTGTACTGACGCAAGCATCGATTTGCGTCGGATTGAGATCACGGGATCGTATTTTACGTCACAAATTTCAACATTTGCCGATCTTGACACTTTGATAACTACGGCGGATCAATCTTGTGACAAATACGACGCGGAATTCAAGCGTATTTTCAGTTGACGCTTTGATAAATAAGCCCCTTATTATCTAATTTGTTTTGTTTGCTTGGTATCCTTTAGTGAAATGGATACCTAGGTAGGCTTAGGAGCTACTGATTGTTTGGTGCTCATATATGCCTCATGTTATTGGCTCACCTGATATGTTCAGTTAGCTCCCAGTAGTGCATTGCTGCTGCTTCAACAAAGGATACCAAGAGAACAAAACAAATTAGGTAAATTAAGTAAATTGGAGAGTTGTTTAAAATGGTATTCTCTATCTGAATCATGATAGAAATATTTTGAGCTTCATGTTCCTTTATCATAACAATACAGACATGCAAATATTTAACAATTACACACATTTACAGAACCAAAAAGTGATCCCTTGTTTTTCACTCCATCGCAATATAAGAAAAAAGAAAGCAAACAAAACAACAAGTTCTAGAGACAAAGGGGTAGATTTATCAAGCAGCGGGTGCTCCAATCTACCCCTTGAAGTTTCAGATCCGCCTGAAACTTAAGTTAAGAAGCAGCGGTGGTAAGATACAATACGATCGGGATGATTGACAACCCCTGCTAGCGGCCGATTGGCTGCGTATGTGCAGGGGGCAGCATTGCACAAGCATTTCACCTAAAATGCTTGTGCAATGATAATTGCAGACAGCGTATGCTGTCTGCATTTATTATTATTATTATTATCAGGTATTTGTAGAGCGTCAACAGATTCCGCAGCGCAGCTGCAGCGGATCATGTCCGACCCAAAATTTGATAAATCTACCCCAAAGGATCAAAGTCTGTGATATAACATGTTATAAAGTAAGTGAAACCTCTTATAGTTCACGAGTAATGATAATAGGCTGGTGTTGTATTGAGTATATCACTCACTCAAAAAATACTGCCTCAAGTTGAACAGCTAGGTAGTGTAAGGAATAAAACAGCAATGACGTAACTTGTGATATTCACACAGGTGTCAGGGAAATCCAATAACAGGACTCTGGATCAGTGTTAATTTTGACAGCAAATTTCAATTTAGTCTTAGTTTTAGTCTTTTGACTAAAATGCCATTTTAGTTTTAGTCGTATTTTAGTCATCTGAATTGTTTTAGTTTTAGTCTAGTTTTAGTGGATTGAATCTCCAGTAGATTTTAGTCGACTAAATCTCCAGTAGATTTTAGTCAACTAAAATCTAAGGGGTTTAGTTAAAGTGTAATGCATTATTTTAGCATTTCTCTGTCATTTGCAAACTGATTACATACTCCAGGAGTAAACATAACACCTGTTAATATTTATGGTGTTTAGGTTTAAACATGCAATACAGACACAGATTTAGCCGTTGTGATACGTAACATCTTTATTAAACATAAATTAAATAAAACCAAGTTTCATAAACAAACAGAAGTGCAACTTTAAAATATAAAAAAAAATAAACTGTAAACTGTATTGACTGTATCGCACATATTACCCAATATAAAAACTATAACAGTTCTCTGTTAATAATTAAAACAAGTATTAAGTAACTCAACACAACAAAAAGTTTCTGCAGCTAGCACAGGCACAGCATAACTTAAGCCCATACTTGTGGGTTATTCTTATTTCTATAGGAAGAATCAATTGATTGTTCACAGATTCGAAAAAGGTTCGGCAACGATATTAGCACTGCTCAAAAACTTCAAAACTAATTATATACTCCTGGGTCCTGGAGTAAAGGTTTATTAACTTGTTTTTATTTATGGTATTAAGGTTTGAACATGCAATACAGATTTAACAGATTTAACTGTTGTGGTATATAACATCTCTTTATTTATCTTAAAATGTAATAAAATTAAGTTTCGTACATTTTAAAAAAGAGCAGTACTTGGATATGGATTGATTATAACACCTTGCATAAAATGTTTTTGTCAGCAAATTTTGATTTAGTTTTAGTCATAGTCTTTTGACTAAAATGTCATTTTGATTTAGTTTTAGTCATAGTCTTTTGACTAAAATGTCATTTTAGTTTTAGTCGTATTTTAGTCATCAGAATTTCTTTAGTTTTATAGTCATTTTAGTCTAGTTTTAGTCGACGAAATTAACACTGCTCTGGATAAAGTAGGGACTCCTCGTAGTCCCAAAAACAGATAATGTCACAAAAAGGAAGAATTGATAAAAAAAAAGTGTCTTTATTTAAAGGGACATTAAACCAAAAAAAAATTATTTCATAATTCAGATAGAGAATACAATTTTTAAAAAGTTTCCAATTTACTTCTATTATCAAATGTATTTAATTCTCATGTTATTCTTTGTTGAAGAGATACCTAGGTAGGTAGCATGCACATGCATGAAGCCCTACATGACAGCAAATAGTGCTGACATCTAGTGCTCCTGCTAATGTATAACATTGTTGCAAAACTGCTGCTATATAGTGCTGCAGACACTTGTACACTCGTGAGCTTACATTTCTGCTTTTCAAATAAGGATAACAAGAAAATGAAGATCATAACATAACTCAGCTTTCCTAAAATGGCATTTCTCTTTATTTAGCTTCAGCCCGGACTCTCTAATAGTCTGCAGCACACAGCTCAATCGCTGATCATGTTCCTCCAATGTAGACCCATACTCCATGACGACTGCCGTGCCCACGTGGTCTCTTAGGAGAGAACTAATTTCTCTTTGAAAGATTTCAGGAGCAGAGGATATCCCGAAGGGGAGTCTGCAGAAGCAAAACCGACCTACCGGTGTAATGTAGGTAGTCAGTTTGCGGCACTTTGGATCCTCTAGAGGTATCTGCCAGAAGCATCCAATGTAGAGAAGAACTTCGCCACCAGCCAATTTTGGAGCTATGTCTTCAAGTGTCGGCAGCACATATCTCTCTCTCTTCACCGCCTCATTCAGCCTTTTCAAGTCGACGCAGATGCGTACCTTCCAGTTTTTCTTCGCAACAGGCACAATGGGGGCACACCAGTCAGTTGCTTCAACAACCTCTTCAATAACCCCCATATTCTTCAAACCCAGAAGCTCCTTCTCCACTTGAGGCATGAGTGGGAACGGAATTCTACGGGGAGTGGTAATGCTGTATGGGACTGCGTCACCTTTAAGTGATATACGGACTGGGTATATCTGAGATCTCATTCACTCTGGCTACTAGACCCAAACCACAGGCTGCTTTTCTGCTCAATAAATTGTTAACACACTGACCTCTAATCCCATGCACCCACATGGTGAATTTCCTTTGCTTGTACTCACAGCTGGCAAGAAATTTCCCTGCACAATCAATGCGGCCACCAGGACTATGGACTTTTGTTGTAACTTTCGCCAGCTGGGGCTGTTGAGGCAGTTTTATAAATGCTGCAAGGGACATAACAGTGATTTCTGCTCCTGTGTCAATCTTAAAGGCAACTGTGGCTCCCTTTACAGTAAGAGTAACCCTCCAATCTTCTTCTGAACCCAGCAGTTCAACAACAGACCCTACAAAGGACACTTCTTGACCCTCCTGGTCCACCTGCATCTCTTTAATATATTCAGTTTTACACACCACTTCAAAATGGCCCATTTTGTTACATTTTCTACATCTTTTGTCTTTAGCAGGGCATATGACACTCTGATCATGGACACGGTTGCACCGTGTGCATCGGGCATGCTGCGCCCATCCGCTTCTGGGCCTATCTGTTGCCCTTGGTCTACCGCTCACACTGTGCCTTTCACTAGCAGCTCTCCTGAACTGCTGCACTTCATCCACAATACTCTCAGACCTCAGATCAGCACTTTACTTTTTCACCAGTTCACTCTGGCGGGCCATCCTAATAGCCCCATCTAATGTTAAATCAGGCTCTAACTGCAGCTTCAGTGAGACTTCAGCATCTGCATTTCCTATGACTATTCTGTCTCTGATTTGCTCCTCTTTAGCAACACCAAACTCACAGAATTCAGCTAGTTCATACAGGCTGCGCACAAATGACTCCACAGATTCTCCCACACGCTGAGCACATTTGTGAAAACAAGCCCTCTCATGAATCACATTTCTTTTGGGCACAAAGTGGGCACTCAGTTTATTCATAAGTCAAATTCTTCCCCTTCTTGGAAAGTAAAAGGCATTGAACACTGGCTTCACATCTTTCCCCATAGAGTATAAAAGAGAATTAACTTGTACTTCACCACTCTCCTTGTCCAGCTTGGAAGCAATCCTGAAGCGCTGAAACCGCTGACACCATGTGGGCCAAGCTGCAGGCTGAGGAAAATCAAAAGGCTCAGGTGGGGTAAACTTCGACATCATCATCAATCAGGAAACAGAAGCGCAGGCAAGAACTTCGGACACCATGTCATGAGATGCAGGACACAGCAAAGAGGATACAACACTATTTTATTGCAAAGCATGAAAATATACATCTGGTAGCATTGATCTCACTTAGTAACTGCGACATAGACAAACGGACCTAAGCCCCCATCCGGTGACGTCACTTCCCACTCTCATCACATTGATTATACAATTTTACTGTATTTAATAGTCCTTAAAATATTTCCCCTTATCTATGTAAAAGAGAAAAATTCAAAATGTAACATAGTACTTTGCTTTTTTAAAATTGAATTAGATGGAGAGCAGCAGAATTACATGACTCAGTTGTACAAATCATGCACTCCTTGTTACTTTCATTGTAAATTTAAACTTCTATCACTTAACATTTTTCATGAAAAAAAATGCTGTTTCATGTACATGACAGAAACAAATTGAGTAATATGTCAATCTAAGTAATTGGAACATATGTCCCACTGTGCATTATCATGCAACATAATCACAATAAGGTGAGATTTAAACTTTCACCCCTTGCGCCAGTTGGATGTAGGTAACACGTCCCACAGTACTTTGCACAGAATACTGTGTTGACCTAAAACCTTTGACAGTGGGAGTCACAATCAAGGGGGAGAAGGCTGAAATGAAATAGAGAACACACAGCGCCCACCGAATCAAGGTAGCTTTTTTAAAACAATTTATTGTGCGCAAAAAGTAAAAATATACACTTACAAGATAGTAGTGTTACAAGTGCCTTTAAAAAGTTATTGTCTTCAGCAAATGTCCGTTTATCCACCAGCAGCGTGTAAGCTCAGAGTTCCGTGTTGAAATACTGCTCACACAGTCTTGCCGCCTCAGCTGTTCTCTCCTAACAGCGTATGGTGTTCCTCAACGAGAGCGGCTTAGGTACTCTTTCTTTGCTCGCCGCTGTGGTACGGTGCTTCAGGACCTGTCAAAGGTTTGTCCTGTTTTAACCCAACGCGTTTCTTTTGCAAGCGTGCAAACTTCCTCAGGGGTATTTCTCTCCTTTGCTTGACTGCCAATGTGGTCTGAATTACCGACTTTTGAACTCCTAAACCGGATGTTACCTGACCATAGATCTGATACCGGTACAGGTGTAAGATTCTACTGGGTCCTAATGCCCCCTTTGTTTCATCCTATCTTTTTACATTGAATCAAATAGTTAAAAATAGTTAAAAATAGTGAAAAGACAGTTAAGAAAAAAACTTCAAATACATATATATATATAATAGAGAACATGCTTGACATATATATATACCAATGAAACAGATGCCTATATTTTAATAAAAAACTATTGTATATATAAAAAGAAAACTTTCTTTTTATATATACAATATACAAAGTTTTCTTTTTATATATACAATAGTTTTTTATTAAAATATAGGCATCTGTTTCATTGGTATATATATGTCAAGCATGTTCTCTATTATATATATATATGTATTTGAAGTTTTTTTCTTAACTGTCTTTTCACTATTTTTAACTATTTTTAACTATTTGATTCAATGTAAAAAGATAGGATGAAACAAAGGGGGCATTAGGACCCAGTAGAATCTTACACCTGTACCGGTATCAGATCTATGGTCAGGTAACATCCGGTTTAGGAGTTCAAAAGTTGGTAATTCAGACCACATTGGCAGTCAAGCAAAGGAGAGAAATACCCCTGAGGAAGTTTGCACGCTTGCAAAAGAAACGCGTTGGGTTAAAACAGGACAAACCTTTGACAGGTCCTGAAGCACCGTACCACAGCGGCGAGCAAAGAAAGAGTACCTAAGCCGCTCTCGTTGAGGAACACCATACGCTGTTAGGAGAGAACAGCTGAGGCGGCAAGACTGTGTGAGCAGTATTTCAACACGGAACTCTGAGCTTACACGCTGCTGGTGGATAAACGGACATTTGCTGAAGACAATAACTTTTTAAAGGCACTTGTAACACTACAATCTTGTAAGTGTATATTTTTACTTTTTGCGCACAATAAATTGTTTTAAAAAAGCTACCTTGATTCGGTGGGCACTGTGTGTTCTCTATTTCATTTCAGCTGTTTTACTTCTGCCGGAACAAAGACATCCGGATTACACACCAGGCAGCAACCGACCAGATTTGGGAAACCACAAAGAAGCTTTATCATTTTTTCAAGATTCAACAGTTCAAAGGGAAAAAAACACAATAGGTCTGGACATTTGATCAAAGAACATTTTTTGGGTAACTAACTATATATGTTTGCAGTGTTATAATTATAACATTTGTCTAGACCAATTTAAAATGAGATTTTAACTGTTTAAATCATTTGAAATAGAGATATAGGGATTTCTACATTTTTAGAGACAGATTGATCTATATATGTATATATAATATAAGAAATACGTAATTCTAATTGAGATTTTATACGAAATATCAGAAAAGTTAAAATTTTTTTTTTTTTTTAAATAATTTTTTTTATTGAAGTTAAAGCATATATCATGACAACAAGAACTCGCCCTAAGGCCAAAGTTACAACAAAGAAAATAATACATTGTCTATACAGAGGCATTATGAAGTAGGCAACATGCATATACATTTCAAATCTGAATATGAAAATGGACAATGTCTTAGGCGAGATGAAATAGAACTTCATTTTATATTATCAGCTTATGAGCTCCACATTCTAATAGCGTTTTACCTAAGCTCTATATAATAGCCTGTGGAGATTCGACATGAGTATCAGCCACTCTTGGGCCGAGTTATATAGGGGGAAGGGGGATATTCAGCGGGTAAGCACCGCTATGCGTATAGGGAAAGGAGGTGGGGGGACGGAGCTATATATAGATATAAGTGACATAGGGTGTCCGAAGTGGACTTAGCAATGCCCAATCACAAAGAACTTATGTTATTGGAGTTTAAATAATGTCAATGTATCCCATAACATATATGGATCTAAGTGGGGAGATAACTAAAACCTCCTGTAGTTACATATAGGCTAAGGAATAGGTGGGTTGCAGAAGGGTTGTTAAAAGTTGCAAAATGAATGTGTCTATATGAGATGGAGCAGATGCTTTATCGTCTGGGCTGGTAGCTATTGTCTTGGGTATAACCATCTAGTTATTGGCATATTTCAGGGCTTATGTGATGTCGTATAGCCAATAATCTATCTATCTTAGTACATTTGAAAAATAATTTAAGCATATCTAAGACTTAGACCACGGCAAAACAGACAATATATAGCATAAGAATTGTATAACAATTAGTTAACATAAACAAATATCTGTAGGTCTAATAATAGAGTTAAGTGTATATAATACCAAACAAAAAATAAAGCATGCTTAAACATAAGAAAGTAACCTCTAAAACAGTGAAGAACTGCGGACCTATAATACGTATAAATGTGAATTATACAATTCTTGATAGGAGTTGATATTAGGGTAAGAAGTGATCCAGCAATGCACAGTACTAAGTTAAATATGGACCAGGATGCTAAGACATACTTAAATACAGATTTACAGGCATATAGTATCTAAGGGTCAGCTTACCCTAATCGGGTCAAGTAACTGCTATGTTTAGCAGTGCTTATACAGGTATTATGTACATATAGTGTCAAAACCAGTTATCAGTAATAATATGGCACAAATAAAATGTAGAAGTGTAAGGCAAAAGCATTAGTCACTATTCTTATTCACATGAGTTAGAATACATACAGCATACATAAACTGCAAGCTGATAAGCCTATATTAGATTTGATCTATATAAATAGTATCATTACTGAAAAGCTAAGCAGAAAGAACATATAGTATGAAAAACCAGGTAATTTCTGTAGTTATCTGCACTAATAAAAATGAGGTGTTAATACTTGTTTTCACGGCAGCTAGTAGCAGTTGTCAGATAATATATACAATATGAAAAACGCATTTTCAGACCTAATCAAACATGAGAGGATATCTATTGTAATCTAGTGGAGTAACATTAACAGTAAGCAGATGAAAATAGTTATAAGGTTCATATGCACTTGTCAGGTCTGAGCTGCAAGCAGATGCACTAAAAATGAATAATTTAACATTGAGCAGATGAACATGTAATGCTCAAGTACATATTCAGTAATCAAAAGATGCTATAAAAACTTCTATAGAGCCTGGGTATACTGATTCTTTATTGGTCAGCATAGGAGCCTGAGCAAAAATATGGGGGCTAGCATGTTTCCCACACAGTCAGCATAATGCCTATGACTTATATATAACATTTAGGTAGTACATCCTATATGTGAGGAGTAAATATAGACCATCAGATAAAAGTGAACTACGGCAAGGAAAATCTTAGTGCATTAAAAACAATTTGTTAAGATAGTTAGTTGATGTCATGCAGGTCTCTTAGAACTACGGGCCTGGAATGGAGTAGATTGTCCTCCAGTGTTTGGAGGCAGCACAGTGAACATTGCTAAAGGTTAACTTTATATTGTGGAAGCCTGTATTATGGCCTAGCCTCGGCAGGGAGGCACTTGTGCTTCTAACAGTGAGTTAAGACAGATACACTGGCAGCTATGAATATTTGTGAACTAATCTGTCCTGTAATCAGAGAGTGAGATAATAAAACCTAGTCCTCAGGCACAATGTACAAACCAAAGCACAAAATAAAAAACTTTTGGACATAAATAAACCCAGATGTATAAATTATTAGGCCTAAGCGGTAACTTTAGCTGATATAGCTGTCTGCTATTCATAAAAATTAATGTCTTAATTTACATATAGGGTCACATTATATTAATAATTAAGCATATAGGCAATAAGTTAGGACAAATACAAATATTTAAGTATAAATCCTGGGTTAACCAGCACTAGTTGGTAATATAAATAATGCCAGCACTCCAAACAAGAAGAAACATGAGAGTAATGTTAGATTAGGTCCATATGTACATAAGGAGAAAGGGTTGTCCCGGTTTCTACAAGGGCCTTTAACTAGAAGCTCCGCAGAGCTGCAAGGCCGTTCCATATGTGAGAAATAAGATACTCCCAGACAAAGGTCCAGTGCCATTTAGCAACAAGGTCAACATTAGGTATAATAAACATATTGTAGAGACACTCATACCCGCAGTTGGGGCTGGTCAAAAAGTAGAGAAATGAAGCATCCAGTTAAGCCCTGTGATCAGTCCTGTATCATTAGAGATCTCAGCCGATGCCTTCTCTTGTACAGAGATTCATAGGAGCGGAGTAGGCTGACTTGTGTGAATGTCTTTGTAGCCGGGATCCATGGCGCTTTGCCAGATACAGACAGTTCTTAAACCATGTGTGAGGAAGCCACCCATGAATAAGGTGTAGAAAGCGGTGGTCTTTATTCCCCTGTATGGGGCTAGATTGAAAACCTGAGGTCACGTATAGTCTGATCCATATCCCTACATCTAAGTAGCGCGTACCTTGTAAGGGCTCTGCAGTAGTAGACGGACTCCATGTGGCATTTTTTCTCAGCACTGAAAGCGCATTGTTGTCAATGACAGGAGTATACCGCAGGATTTCCAGTGCTTGTGAGTAGCCCGGGGTCCAGCTCTCTGGGGAACAGTGTGCTTCCCCTGGTATATGTGAAGCGGTAGTGATCCACGGAGCTCTATTTTCATCATCTAGGACATCTCCATCTGGCTCCATCCAAACAGCGCTTTTCACATCAGTCAGGCTCTTCCCAAAATCTGTAGATATAGCTTGTGCGGAAAGATCCGAGCAGATCAACTGTGATTCTAGCATTTGTGTTGTTGCTCTAATCTTAGGATATGAAGTTTCCTTGCTCTCGTTAGGGTCTGTGGCAGCGGCCATTTTAGATGGAGGCTTAACTGCTTCTCCAGAGTGCTCTCGCAGCACAAGTTTCAGGTCAGTAAAGTAATAGTCGAACTTCTGTATCATTTTCTCTATCGATGCCTGCAAACGATCCGAGAAATCTGCCATATTTGACAGTGTAGTAATAGATCCACAGTAAAGTTGAAGACAAATATCAGGCGTTCACTACTTCCACACGGGGAGTAAGAGAGATCGTCGCTTTGCAGAGGTCATAAATGATGCTAGGGACCTCGTTCAAGTATCATTTTAGAGAGGTTGCTTTCCTCCTTTTAGTGAATAATCTCTAAAGCTGAGTTAGAGGACATAAAATCTAGTTATATTGCTTTTAAATGCTATATTGGTAGCAGAGCCACAGACAAACACGTCTGCTTGCTCTGCTAGTTAGCTCCGCCCCCCCCAGAAAAGTTAAATTTTGATTTGTCACTTAAATTTTAATTTTTTACTTTCACTACAAAGAAATATTCCAGGGAGCGCTGAGATTTTAGCATTGTGTTAAGGGGGAGAAGGCCTCTGTGTTCATATGGTGAGAGAGCACTAATTGTGCTCCCTTACCATATGAAACCAGATTGCCAATACAGACTGTGATGCCTTGGGTGGTATGGGAGGGAAGGATGGAGGTGGGTGGGCAGCCCATCGTGGGAGGGGGAGGGAGGGAAGGGTTCCCTACACTAGAGAAAATAATTTATAAGGGGGAGGGGTCACTTCACTATAGAAAAGGGAACAGTTGGAGAAGGTGGGTCTCTACACTGTATACAAATATTTTTTAAAAGCCCAAAAAGGGGGGGATTGGATCCCTACAATATAGAAAAACTTCAAATAACAAAAAAAAATGAATTAAAAAAAGATATCCCTACACAAGGTACTGGCAGATTGACTGCCATTATTTAAGATGACGGTGACAAGTGGGTGTGGGAGCCCTAAAGAGGTGTTTGGGAGAGGTGGGAGGGTGAAGCGGGATCTCTACACTACAGAAAAATAAAAAATTTAAATTAATAACAAACGCCTAGATTAAGAGTTCTGCATTAGCCGTCAAAACCAGCGTTAAGGGCTCCTAACGCTGGTTTTTACCGCCCGCTGGTATTTAGAGTCAGTCAGGAAAGGGTCTAACGCTCACTTTCCAGCCTCGACTTTTCCATACCGCAGATCCCCTTACGCCAATTGCGTATCCTATCTTTTCAATGGGATCTTCCTAACGCCGGTATTTAGAGTCTTGGCTGAAGTGAGCGTTAGAACTCTAACGACAAAACTCCAGCCGCAGAAAAAAGTCAGGAGTTAAGAGCTTTATGGGCTAACGCTGGTTTATAAAGCTCTTAACTACTGTGCTATAAGTACACTAACACCCATAAACTACCTATGTACCCCTAAACCGAGGTCCCCCCACATCGCCGCCACTATAATACATTTTTTTAACCCCTAATCTGCCGACCCAACACCCATAAACTACAATCAGCCAATCAGATTTTTCCTACCTTAATTCTGATTGGCTGATAGAATCCTATCAGCCAATCGGAATTCGAGGGACGCCATCTTGGATGACGTAATTTAAAGGAACCTTCATTCGTTGTTAGTCCGTCGGTGAGGAAGGATGGCTCTGCGTCGGCTGCTTCAAGATGGACCCGCTCCGCTCCGGATGGAAGAAGATAGAAGATGCTGCCTGGATGAAGACTTTGGACCCTCTGGAGGACCTCTTCTTGCCGGATAGGATGAAGACTTTGGACCCTCTTCTGGACGGATCGGTGATACCCGGCTGGGTGAAGACAAGGTAGGAAGATCTTCGGGGGCTTAGTGTTAGGTTTTTTAAGGGGGGTTTGGGTGGGTTAGATTAGGGGTATGTGGGTGGTGGGTTGTAATGTTGTGGGGGGGTATTGTATGCTTTTTTTTACAGGCAAAAGAGCTGATTTCTTTGGGGCATGCCCCGCAAAAAGCCCTTTTAAGGGCTGGTAAGGTAATAGAGCTGTTAACGTTTTATTTTAGAATAGGGTAGGGCATTTTTTATTTTGGGGGGCTTTGTTATTTTTTTTAGGGGGCTTAGAGTAGGTGTAAATAGTTTAAAATTCTTGTAATCTTTTTTTATTTTTTGTAATTTAGTGTTTGTTTGTTTTTGTAATTTAGTTTAGTTGATTTAATTGTAGGTAATTGTAGGTAGTTTAGTTAATTAATTTATTGATAGTGAAGTGTTAGGTTTAATTGTAACTTAGGTTAGGATTTATTTTACAGGTAATTTTGTAATTATTTTAACTAGGTAGCTATTAAATAGTAAATAACTATTTAATAGCTATTGTACCTGGTTAAAATAAATACAAAGTTGCCTGTAAAATAAATATAAATGCTAAAATAGCTACAATATAATTATTCGTTATATTGTAGCTATATTAGGGTTTATTTTACAGGTAAGTATTTAGCTTTAAATAGGATTAATTTATTTAATAAGAAATAATTTATTTCGTTAGATTAAAATTATATTTAATTTAGGGGGGTGTTAGGGTTAGGGTTAGACTTAGCTTTAGGGGTTAATACATTTATTAGAGTAACGGCGAGGTCCGGTCGGCAGATTAGGGGTTAATACTTGAAGTTAGGTGGCGGCGATGTTAGGGAGGGCAGATTAGGGGTTAATAAAATTTATTATAGGGTTTGCGAGGCGGGAGTGAGGTGGTTTAGGGGTTAATACATTTATTATAGTGGCGGCGAGGTCCGGTCGGCAGATTAGGGGTTAATAAGTGTAGGTAAGATAGTGGCGACGTTGGGGGGGCAGATTAGGGGTTAATAAATATTATGTAGGTGTCGGCGGTGTTAGGGGCAGCAGATTAGGGGTTCATAGGGATAACGTAGGTTGCGGCGGTGTTCCGGAGCGGCAGATTAGGGGTTAATAATATAATGCAGGGGTCAGCGATAGCGGGGGCGGCAGATTAGGGGTTAATAAGTGAAAGGTTAGGGGTGTTTAGACTCGGGGTTCATGTTAGGGTGTTAGGTGCAGACTTAGAAACTGTTTCCCCATAGGAAACAATGGGGCTGCGTTAGGAGTTGAACGCTGCTTTTTTGCAGGTGTTAGGTTTTTTTTCAGCTCAAACTGCCCCATTGTTTCCTATGGGGATATCGTGCACGAGCACGTTTTTCAAGCTGGCCGCTACCATAAGCAACGCTGGTATTGAGAGTTGAAGTGGCGGTAAATTATGCTCTACGCTCCCATTTTGGAGCCTAAAGCAGCCCTTCAGAGAACTCTCAATACCAGCATTATTTAAAAGGTGCGGGTGGGATGGTGGTGACCAGGGGGAAAGGAAGATTGCTGTTTGGGAGGGATCAGATAGGCATCAGGTAGAGGGGTATGCGCAAAAAAATGAAACCAAAGATTATTTATCCTAATCACCAATAAACTTTATCCAATCAAACCTACACGATTGTGTAGAGAACAGTTTTGCAAAATATTGTTTAAAGTGTGCCTTATTTATACCCTATATATATATATATATATATATATATATATATATATATATATATGTATACTGTACACATTTTTTTATTAAATAAGCAGACACAAGTCTCAGTTTATACAAATAAAACAATTCCTTAAAAATATTAAGTCTAAAATATCTTATTCTTACTAAAAAAACAGTATTTTAAATGAATCTTAAAGCGAATATTAGTACAGCTGAAAAAGTCTTTTTAGGCTTATGTTTCTTATTCTTAATTAAGGAGACAGTTCTTACAAATGTCTCTTAATGGGTTACTTAAATTTAATTCATAGGGGCCAACTTATTAAGTGTCTGGCAGACATGATCCGCTGTAGCGATTATGTCCGCCAGACATCGATAAATGCCGACAGCATACGCTGTTGACATTTATCATTGCACAAGCAGTTCTGCTGAACTGCTTGTGCAATGCCGCCCCCCACAAATTCACGGCCAATCGGCCGCTAGCAGGGGGTGTCAATCAACCCGATCGCATGAGATCAGACGGATTGATGTCCGCCACACTCAGAGGAGGCGTACGAGTTAAGGAGCAGCGGTCTTAAGGCCGCTGTTTCTTAACTCCGGTTTGTTTCCAATAACTTTAGGTCAAAAACAGTTACTTGGTTATATAATTAAATAAAAAGTTTCTTAAAATGCAGATATAGGGAATTGCAATAGTCTGTCTTCGTTTTGCAAAGTTAAAGGACCACTCAATGCAGTAGAATTGGAAAGTGTCTTAAAACTGCATGCTCTATCTGAATCATAAATGTTTATTTTGACTAGAGTGTTCCTTTAAATATATCCGTGAAATGGTTTGCAATATACAAACAAGTAAAATCCACGTTGTGCAGCTGCATCCAAGCTGAACCGGAACCAAAACAGGGTAAAGGTCATCCAATCAAGGCTGTCTAAGCGGAGTGCTGTAGCTGCGGCTGATCAGACTGCTAGTACAATATACATCGAAAAAAGAAGTGCAGGCACTGCTTAGAGGGGAAAATTAAAATGCGTCCTTTATTTCAAACCAATTAAAAAACAATATCCAGAGGGTCCGAAGTCTTCATCCTATCCGGCAAGAAGAGGTCCTCCAGAGGGTCCAAAGTCTTCATCCAGGCGGCATCTTCTATCTTCTTCCATCCGGAGCAGAGCGGGTCCATCTTGAAGCAGCCGACGCATGGGCCATCCTTCCACAACTAACGGACTAACGACGAATGAAGGTACCTTTAAATGACGTCATCCAAGATGGTGTCCCTCGAATTCCGATTGGCTGATAGGATTCTATCAGCCAATCGGAATTAAGGTAGGAAAAATCTGATTGGCTGATTGAATCAGCCAATCAGATTCAAGTTCAATCCGATTGGCTGATCCAATCAGTCAATCAGATTGAGATCGCATTCTATTGGCTGTTCCGATCAGTCAATAGAATGCAAGCTCAATCTGATTGGCTGATCCAATCAGCCAATCGGATTGAACTTGAATCTGATTGGCTGATTCAATCAGCCAATCAGATTTTTCCTACCTTAGGTTTTTTAAGGGGGGTTTGGGTGGGTTAGATTAGGAGTATGTGGGTGGTGGGTTGTAATGTTGTGGGGCGGTATTGTATGCTTTTTTTTACAGGCAAAAGAGCTGATTTCTTTGGGGCATGCCCCGCAAAAAGCCCTTTTAAGGGCTGGTAAGGTAATAGAGCTGTTAACGTTTTATTTTAGAATAGGGTAGGGCATTTTTTATTTTGGGGGGCTTTGTTATTTTTTTAGGGGGCTTAGAGTAGGTGTAATTAGTTTAAAATTCTTGTAATCTTTTTTTATTTTTTGTAATTTAGTGTTTGTTTGTTTTTGTAATTTAGTTTAGTTGATTTAATTGTAGGTAATTGTAGGAAGTTTAGTTAATTAATTTATTGATAGTGTAGTGTTAGGTTTAATTGTAACTTAGGTTAGGATTTATTTTACAGGTAATTTTGTAATTATTTTAACTAGGTAGCTATTAAATAGTAAATAACTATTTAATAGCTATTGTACCTGGTTAAAATAAATACAAAGTTGCCTGTAAAATAAATATAAATGCTAAAATAGCTACAATATAATTATTCGTTATATTGTAGCTATATTAGGGTTTATTTTACAGGTAAGTATTTAGCTTTAAATAGGATAAATTTATTTAATAAGAAATAATTTATTTCGTTAGATTAAAATTATATTTAATTTAGGGGGGTGTTAGGGTTAGGGTTAGACTTAGCTTTAGGGGTTAATACATTTATTAGAGTAACGGCGAGGTCCAGTCGGCAGATTAGGGGTTAATACTTGAAGTTAGGTGGCGGCGATGTTAGGGAGGGCAGATTAGGGGTTAATAAAATTTATTATAGGGTTTGCGAGGCGGGAGTGAGGTGGTTTAGGGGTTAATACATTTATTATAGTGGCGGCGAGGTCCGGTCGGCAGATTAGGGGTTAATAAGTGTAGGTAAAATAGCGGCGACGTTGGGGGGGCAGATTAGGGGTTAATAAATATTATGTAGGTGTCGGTGGTGTTAAGGGCAGCAGATTAGGGGTTCATAGGGATAACGTAGGTTGCGGCGGTGTTCCGGAGCGGCAGATTAGGGGTTAATAAGTGTAAGGTTAGGGGTGTTCAGACTCAGGGTTCATGTTAGGGTGTTAGGTGCAGACTTAGAAACTGTTTCCCCATAGGAAACAATGGGGCTGCGTTAGGAGTTGAACGCTGCTTTTTTGCAGGTGTTAGGTTTTTTTTCAGCTCAAACTGCCCCATTGTTTCCTATGGGGATATCGTGCACGAGCACGTTTTTCAAGCTGGCCGCTACCATAAGCAACGCTGGTATTGAGAGTTGAAGTGGCGGTAAATTATGCTCTACGCTCCCTTTTTGGAGCCTAAAGCAGCCCTTCAGAGAACTCTCAATACCAGCATTATTTAAAAGGTGCGGGTGGGATGGTGGTGACCAGGGGGAAAGGAAGATTGCTGTTTGGGAGGGATCAGATAGGCATCAGGTAGAGGGGTATGCGCAAAAAAATGAAACCAAAGATTATTTATCCTAATCACCAATAAACTTTATCCAATCAAACCTACACGATTGTGTAGAGAACAGTTTTGCAAAATATTGTTTAAAGTGTGCCTTATTTATACCCTATATATATATATATATATATATATATATATATATATATATATATGTATACTGTACACATTTTTTTATTAAATAAGCAGACACAAGTCTCAGTTTATACAAATAAAACAATTCCTTAAAAATATTAAGTCTAAAATATCTTATTCTTACTAAAAAAACAGTATTTTAAATGAATCTTAAAGCGAATCTTAGTACAGCTGAAAAAGTCTTTTTAGGCTTATGTTTCTTATTCTTAATTAAGGAGACAGTTCTTACAAATGTCTCTTAATGGGTTACTTAAATTTAATTCATAGGGGCCAACTTATTAAGTGTCTGGCAGACATGATCCGCTGTAGCGATTATGTCCGCCAGACATCGATAAATGCCGACAGCATACGCTGTTGACATTTATCATTGCACAAGCAGTTCTGCTGAACTGCTTGTGCAATGCCGCCCCCCACAAATTCACGGCCAATCGTCCGCTAGCAGGGGGTGTCAATCAACCCGATCGCATGAGATCAGACGGATTGATGTCCGCCACACTCAGAGGAGGCGTACGAGTTAAGGAGCAGCGGTCTTAAGGCCGCTGTTTCTTAACTCCGGTTTGTTTCCAATAACTTTAGGTCAAAAACAGTTACTTGGTTATATAATTAAATAAAAAGTTTCTTAAAATGCAGATATAGGGAATTGCAATAGTCTGTCTTCGTTTTGCAAAGTTAAAGGACCACTCAATGCAGTAGAATTGGAAAGTGTCTTAAAACTGCATGCTCTATCTGAATCATAAATGTTTATTTTGACTAGAGTGTTCCTTTAAATATATCCGTGCAATGGTTTGCAATATACAAACAAGTAAAATCCACGTTGTGCAGCTGCATCCAAGCTGAACCGGAACCAAAACAGGGTAAAGGTCATCCAATCAAGGCTGTCTAAGCGGAGTGCTGTAGCTGCGGCTGATCAGACTGCTAGTACAATATACATCGAAAAAAGAAGTGCAGGCACTGCTTAGAGGGGAAAATTAAAATGCGTCCTTTATTTCAAACCAATTAAAAAACAATATCCAGAGGGTCCGAAGTCTTCATCCTATCCGGCAAGAAGAGGTCCTCCAGAGGGTCCAAAGTCTTCATCCAGGCGGCATCTTCTATCTTCTTCCATCCGGAGCGGAGCGGGTCCATCTTGAAGCAACCGACGCATGGGCCATCCTTCCACAACTAACGGACTAACGACGAATGAAGGTACCTTTAAATGACGTCATCCAAGATGGTGTCCCTCGAATTCCAATTGGCTGATAGGATTCTATCAGCCAATCGGAATTAAGGTAGGAAAAATCTGATTGGCTGATTGAATCAGCCAATCAGATTCAAGTTCAATCCGATTGGCTGATCCAATCAGCCAATCAGATTGAGATCGCATTCTATTGGCTGTTCCGATCAGTCAATAGAATGCAAGCTCAATCTGATTGGCTGATCCAATCAGCCAATCGGATTGAACTTGAATCTGATTGGCTGATTCAATCAGCCAATCAGATTTTTCCTACCTTAGGTTTTTTAGGGGGGGTTTGGGTGGGTTAGATTAGGAGTATGTGGGTGGTGGGTTGTAATGTTGTGGGGGGGGTATTGTATGCTTTTTTTTACAGGCAAAAGAGCTGATTTCTTTGGGGCATGCCCCGCAAAAAGCCCTTTTAAGGGCTGGTAAGGTAATAGAGCTGTTAACGTTTTATTTTAGCCTAGGGTAGGGCATTTTTTATTTTGGGGGGCTTTGTTATTTTTTTAGGGGGCTTAGAGTAGGTGTAATTAGTTTAAAATTCTTGTAATCTTTTTTTATTTTTTGTAATTTAGTGTTTGTTTGTTTTTGTAATTTAGTTTAGTTGATTTAATTGTAGGTAATTGTAGGAAGTTTAGTTAATTAATTTATTGATAGTGTAGTGTTAGGTTTAATTGTAACTTAGGTTAGGATTTATTTTACAGGTAATTTTGTAATTATTTTAACTAGGTAGCTATTAAATAGTAAATAACTATTTAATAGCTATTGTACCTGGTTAAAATAAATACAAAGTTGCCTGTAAAATAAATATAAATGCTAAAATAGCTACAATATAATTATTCGTTATATTGTAGCTATATTAGGGTTTATTTTACAGGTAAGTATTTAGCTTTAAATAGGATAAATTTATTTAATAAGAAATAATTTATTTCGTTAGATTAAAATTATATTTAATTTAGGGGGGTGTTAGGGTTAGGGTTAGACTTAGCTTTAGGGGTTAATACATTTATTAGAGTAACGGCGAGGTCCAGTCGGCAGATTAGGGGTTAATACTTGAAGTTAGGTGGCGGCGATGTTAGGGAGGGCAGATTAGGGGTTAATAAAATTTATTATAGGGTTTGCGAGGCGGGAGTGAGGTGGTTTAGGGGTTAATACATTTATTATAGTGGCGGCGAGGTCCGGTCGGCAGATTAGGGGTTAATAAGTGTAGGTAAAATAGCGGCGACGTTGGGGGGGCAGATTAGGGGTTAATAAATATTATGTAGGTGTCGGTGGTGTTAAGGGCAGCAGATTAGGGGTTCATAGGGATAACGTAGGTTGCGGCGGTGTTCCGGAGCGGCAGATTAGGGGTTAATAAGTGTAAGGTTAGGGGTGTTCAGACTCAGGGTTCATGTTAGGGTGTTAGGTGCAGACTTAGAAACTGTTTCCCCATAGGAAACAATGGGGCTGCGTTAGGAGTTGAACGCTGCTTTTTTGCAGGTGTTAGGTTTTTTTTTCAGCTCAAACTGCCCCATTGTTTCCTATGGGGATATCGTGCACGAGCACGTTTTTCAAGCTGGCCGCTACCATAAGCAACGCTGGTATTGAGAGTTGAAGTGGCGGTAAATTATGCTCTACGCTCCCTTTTTGGAGCCTAAAGCAGCCCTTCAGAGAACTCTCAATACCAGCATTATTTAAAAGGTGCGGGTGGGATGGTGGTGACCAGGGGGAAAGGAAGATTGCTGTTTGGGAGGGATCAGATAGGCATCAGGTAGAGGGGTATGCGCAAAAAAATGAAACCAAAGATTATTTATCCTAATCACCAATAAACTTTATCCAATCAAACCTACACGATTGTGTAGAGAACAGTTTTGCAAAATATTGTTTAAAGTGTGCCTTATTTATACCCTATATATATATATATATATATATATATATATATATATATATATATATATATATATATATATATATATATATATGTATACTGTACACATTTTTTTATTAAATAAGCAGACACAAGTCTCAGTTTATACAAATAAAACAATTCCTTAAAAATATTAAGTCTAAAATATCTTATTCTTACTAAAAAAACAGTATTTTAAATGAATCTTAAAGCGAATCTTAGTACAGCTGAAAAAGTCTTTTTAGGCTTATGTTTCTTATTCTTAATTAAGGAGACAGTTCTTACAAATGTCTCTTAATGGGTTACTTAAATTTAATTCATAGGGGCCAACTTATTAAGTGTCTGGCAGACATGATCCGCTGTAGCGATTATGTCCGCCAGACATCGATAAATGCCGACAGCATACGCTGTTGACATTTATCATTGCACAAGCAGTTCTGCTGAACTGCTTGTGCAATGCCGCCCCCCACAAATTCACGGCCAATCGTCCGCTAGCAGGGGGTGTCAATCAACCCGATCGCATGAGATCAGACGGATTGATGTCCGCCACACTCAGAGGAGGCGTACGAGTTAAGGAGCAGCGGTCTTAAGGCCGCTGTTTCTTAACTCCGGTTTGTTTCCAATAACTTTAGGTCAAAAACAGTTACTTGGTTATATAATTAAATAAAAAGTTTCTTAAAATGCAGATATAGGGAATTGCAATAGTCTGTCTTCGTTTTGCAAAGTTAAAGGACCACTCAATGCAGTAGAATTGGAAAGTGTCTTAAAACTGCATGCTCTATCTGAATCATAAATGTTTATTTTGACTAGAGTGTTCCTTTAAATATATCCGTGGAATGGTTTGCAATATACAAACAAGTAAAATCCACGTTGTGCAGCTGCATCCAAGCTGAACCGGAACCAAAACAGGGTAAAGGTCATCCAATCAAGGCTGTCTAAGCGGAGTGCTGTAGCTGCGGCTGATCAGACTGCTAGTACAATATACATCGAAAAAAGAAGTGCAGGCACTGCTTAGAGGGGAAAATTAAAATGCGTCCTTTATTTCAAACCAATTAAAAAACAATATCCAGAGGGTCCAAAGTCTTCATCCTATCCGGCAAGAAGAGGTCCTCCAGAGGGTCCAAAGTCTTCATCCAGGCGGCATCTTCTATCTTCTTCCATCCGGAGCGGAGCGGGTCCATCTTGAAGCAGCCGACGCATGGGCCATCCTTCCACAACTAACGGACTAACGACGAATGAAGGTACCTTTAAATGACGTCATCCAAGATGGTGTCCCTCGAATTCCGATTGGCTGATAGGATTCTATCAGCCAATCGGAATTAAGGTAGGAAAAATCTGATTGGCTGATTGAATCAGCCAATCAGATTCAAGTTAAATCTGATTGGCTGATCCAATCAGCCAATCAGATTGAGATCGCATTCTATTGGCTGTTCCGATCAGTCAATAGAATGCAAGCTCAATCTGATTGGCTGATCCAATCAGCCAATCGGATTGAACTTGAATCTGATTGGCTGATTCAATCAGCCAATCAGATTTTTCCTACCTTAGGTTTTTTAAGGGGGGTTTGGGTGGGTTAGATTAGGAGTATGTGGGTGGTGGGTTGTAATGTTGTGGGGGGGGGTATTGTATGCTTTTTTTTACAGGCAAAAGAGCTGATTTCTTTGGGGCATGCCCCGCAAAAAGCCCTTTTAAGGGCTGGTAAGGTAATAGAGCTGTTAACGTTTTATTTTAGAATAGGGTAGGGCATTTTTTATTTTGGGGGGCTTTGTTATTTTTTTAGGGGGCTTAGAGTAGGTGTAATTAGTTTAAAATTCTTGTAATCTTTTTTTATTTTTTGTAATTTAGTGTTTGTTTGTTTTTGTAATTTAGTTTAGTTGATTTAATTGTAGGTAATTGTAGGAAGTTTAGTTAATTAATTTATTGATAGTGTAGTGTTAGGTTTAATTGTAACTTAGGTTAGGATTTATTTTACAGGTAATTTTGTAATTATTTTAACTAGGTAGCTATTAAATAGTAAATAACTATTTAATAGCTATTGTACCTGGTTAAAATAAATACAAAGTTGCCTGTAAAATAAATATAAATGCTAAAATAGCTACACTATAATTATTCGTTATATTGTAGCTATATTAGGGTTTATTTTACAGGTAAGTATTTAGCTTTAAATAGGATAAATTTATTTAATAAGAAATAATTTATTTCGTTAGATTAAAATTATATTTAATTTAGGGGGGTGTTAGGGTTAGGGTTAGACTTAGCTTTAGGGGTTAATACATTTATTAGAGTAACGGCGAGGTCCAGTCGGCAGATTAGGGGTTAATACTTGAAGTTAGGTGGCGGCGATGTTAGGGAGGGCAGATTAGGGGTTAATAAAATTTATTATAGGGTTTGCGAGGCGGGAGTGAGGTGGTTTAGGGGTTAATACATTTATTATAGTGGCGGCGAGGTCCGGTCGGCAGATTAGGGGTTAATAAGTGTAGGTAAAATAGCGGCGACGTTGGGGGGGCAGATTAGGGGTTAATAAATATTATGTAGGTGTCGGTGGTGTTAAGGGCAGCAGATTAGGGGTTCATAGGGATAACGTAGGTTGCGGCGGTGTTCCGGAGCGGCAGATTAGGGGTTAATAAGTGTAAGGTTAGGGGTGTTCAGACTCAGGGTTCATGTTAGGGTGTTAGGTGCAGACTTAGAAACTGTTTCCCCATAGGAAACAATGGGGCTGCGTTAGGAGTTGAACGCTGCTTTTTTGCAGGTGTTAGGTTTTTTTTCAGCTCAAACTGCCCCATTGTTTCCTATGGGGATATCGTGCACGAGCACGTTTTTCAAGCTGGCCGCTACCATAAGCAACGCTGGTATTGAGAGTTGAAGTGGCGGTAAATTATGCTCTACGCTCCCTTTTTGGAGCCTAAAGCAGCCCTTCAGAGAACTCTCAATACCAGCATTATTTAAAAGGTGCGGGTGGGATGGTGGTGACCAGGGGGAAAGGAAGATTGCTGTTTGGGAGGGATCAGATAGGCATCAGGTAGAGGGGTATGCGCAAAAAAATGAAACCAAAGATTATTTATCCTAATCACCAATAAACTTTATCCAATCAAACCTACACGATTGTGTAGAGAACAGTTTTGCAAAATATTGTTTAAAGTGTGCCTTATTTATACCCTATATATATATATATATATATATATATATATATATATATATGTATACTGTACACATTTTTTTATTAAATAAGCAGACACAAGTCTCAGTTTATACAAATAAAACAATTCCTTAAAAATATTAAGTCTAAAATATCTTATTCTTACTAAAAAAACAGTATTTTAAATGAATCTTAAAGCGAATCTTAGTACAGCTGAAAAAGTCTTTTTAGGCTTATGTTTCTTATTCTTAATTAAGGAGACAGTTCTTACAAATGTCTCTTAATGGGTTACTTAAATTTAATTCATAGGGGCCAACTTATTAAGTGTCTGGCAGACATGATCCGCTGTAGCGATTATGTCCGCCAGACATCGATAAATGCCGACAGCATACGCTGTTGACATTTATCATTGCACAAGCAGTTCTGCTGAACTGCTTGTGCAATGCCGCCCCCCACAAATTCACGGCCAATCGTCCGCTAGCAGGGGGTGTCAATCAACCCGATCGCATGAGATCAGACGGATTGATGTCCGCCACACTCAGAGGAGGCGTACGAGTTAAGGAGCAGCGGTCTTAAGGCCGCTGTTTCTTAACTCCGGTTTGTTTCCAATAACTTTAGGTCAAAAACAGTTACTTGGTTATATAATTAAATAAAAAGTTTCTTAAAATGCAGATATAGGGAATTGCAATAGTCTGTCTTCGTTTTGCAAAGTTAAAGGACCACTCAATGCAGTAGAATTGGAAAGTGTCTTAAAACTGCATGCTCTATCTGAATCATAAATGTTTATTTTGACTAGAGTGTTCCTTTAAATATATCCGTGGAATGGTTTGCAATATACAAACAAGTAAAATCCACGTTGTGCAGCTGCATCCAAGCTGAACCGGAACCAAAACAGGGTAAAGGTCATCCAATCAAGGCTGTCTAAGCGGAGTGCTGTAGCTGCGGCTGATCAGACTGCTAGTACAATATACATCGAAAAAAGAAGTGCAGGCACTGCTTAGAGGGGAAAATTAAAATGCGTCCTTTATTTCAAACCAATTAAAAAACAATATCCAGAGGGTCCGAAGTCTTCATCCTATCCGGCAAGAAGAGGTCCTCCAGAGGGTCCAAAGTCTTCATCCAGGCGGCATCTTCTATCTTCTTCCATCCGGAGCGGAGCGGGTCCATCTTGAAGCAGCCGACGCATGGGCCATCCTTCCACAACTAACGGACTAACGACGAATGAAGGTACCTTTAAATGACGTCATCCAAGATGGTGTCCCTCGAATTCCGATTGGCTGATAGGATTCTATCAGCCAATCGGAATTAAGGTAGGAAAAATCTGATTGGCTGATTGAATCAGCCAATCAGATTCAAGTTCAATCCGATTGGCTGATCCAATCAGCCAATCAGATTGAGATCGCATTCTATTGGCTGTTCCGATCAGTCAATAGAATGCAAGCTCAATCTGATTGGCTGATCCAATCAGCCAATCGGATTGAACTTGAATCTGATTGGCTGATTCAATCAGCCAATCAGATTTTTCCTACCTTAGGTTTTTTAAGGGGGGTTTGGGTGGGTTAGATTAGGAGTATGTGGGTGGTGGGTTGTAATGTTGTGGGGGGGGTATTGTATGCTTTTTTTTACAGGCAAAAGAGCTGATTTCTTTGGGGCATGCCCCGCAAAAAGCCCTTTTAAGGGCTGGTAAGGTAATAGAGCTGTTAACGTTTTATTTTAGAATAGGGTAGGGCATTTTTTATTTTGGGGGGCTTTGTTATTTTTTTAGGGGGCTTAGAGTAGGTGTAATTAGTTTAAAATTCTTGTAATCTTTTTTTATTTTTTGTAATTTAGTGTTTGTTTGTTTTTGTAATTTAGTTTAGTTGATTTAATTGTAGGTAATTGTAGGAAGTTTAGTTAATTAATTTATTGATAGTGTAGTGTTAGGTTTAATTGTAACTTAGGTTAGGATTTATTTTACAGGTAATTTTGTAATTATTTTAACTAGGTAGCTATTAAATAGTAAATAACTATTTAATAGCTATTGTACCTGGTTAAAATAAATACAAAGTTGCCTGTAAAATAAATATAAATGCTAAAATAGCTACAATATAATTATTCGTTATATTGTAGCTATATTAGGGTTTATTTTACAGGTAAGTATTTAGCTTTAAATAGGATAAATTTATTTAATAAGAAATAATTTATTTCGTTAGATTAAAATTATATTTAATTTAGGGGGGTGTTAGGGTTAGGGTTAGACTTAGCTTTAGGGGTTAATACATTTATTAGAGTAACGGCGAGGTCCAGTCGGCAGATTAGGGGTTAATACTTGAAGTTAGGTGGCGGCGATGTTAGGGAGGGCAGATTAGGGGTTAATAAAATTTATTATAGGGTTTGCGAGGCGGGAGTGAGGTGGTTTAGGGGTTAATACATTTATTATAGTGGCGGCGAGGTCCGGTCGGCAGATTAGGGGTTAATAAGTGTAGGTAAAATAGCGGCGACGTTGGGGGGGCAGATTAGGGGTTAATAAATATTATGTAGGTGTCGGTGGTGTTAAGGGCAGCAGATTAGGGGTTCATAGGGATAACGTAGGTTGCGGCGGTGTTCCGGAGCGGCAGATTAGGGGTTAATAAGTGTAAGGTTAGGGGTGTTCAGACTCAGGGTTCATGTTAGGGTGTTAGGTGCAGACTTAGAAACTGTTTCCCCATAGGAAACAATGGGGCTGCGTTAGGAGTTGAACGCTGCTTTTTTGCAGGTGTTAGGTTTTTTTTCAGCTCAAACTGCCCCATTGTTTCCTATGGGGATATCGTGCACGAGCACGTTTTTCAAGCTGGCCGCTACCATAAGCAACGCTGGTATTGAGAGTTGAAGTGGCGGTAAATTATGCTCTACGCTCCCTTTTTGGAGCCTAAAGCAGCCCTTCAGAGAACTCTCAATACCAGCATTATTTAAAAGGTGCGGGTGGGATGGTGGTGACCAGGGGGAAAGGAAGATTGCTGTTTGGGAGGGATCAGATAGGCATCAGGTAGAGGGGTATGCGCAAAAAAATGAAACCAAAGATTATTTATCCTAATCACCAATAAACTTTATCCAATCAAACCTACACGATTGTGTAGAGAACAGTTTTGCAAAATATTGTTTAAAGTGTGCCTTATTTATACCCTATATATATATATATATATATATATATATATGTATACTGTACACATTTTTTTATTAAATAAGCAGACACAAGTCTCAGTTTATACAAATAAAACAATTCCTTAAAAATATTAAGTCTAAAATATCTTATTCTTACTAAAAAAACAGTATTTTAAATGAATCTTAAAGCGAATCTTAGTACAGCTGAAAAAGTCTTTTTAGGCTTATGTTTCTTATTCTTAATTAAGGAGACAGTTCTTACAAATGTCTCTTAATGGGTTACTTAAATTTAATTCATAGGGGCCAACTTATTAAGTGTCTGGCAGACATGATCCGCTGTAGCGATTATGTCCGCCAGACATCGATAAATGCCGACAGCATACGCTGTTGACATTTATCATTGCACAAGCAGTTCTGCTGAACTGCTTGTGCAATGCCGCCCCCCACAAATTCACGGCCAATCGTCCGCTAGCAGGGGGTGTCAATCAACCCGATCGCATGAGATCAGACGGATTGATGTCCGCCACACTCAGAGGAGGCGTACGAGTTAAGGAGCAGCGGTCTTAAGGCCGCTGTTTCTTAACTCCGGTTTGTTTCCAATAACTTTAGGTCAAAAACAGTTACTTGGTTATATAATTAAATAAAAAGTTTCTTAAAATGCAGATATAGGGAATTGCAATAGTCTGTCTTCGTTTTGCAAAGTTAAAGGACCACTCAATGCAGTAGAATTGGAAAGTGTCTTAAAACTGCATGCTCTATCTGAATCATAAATGTTTATTTTGACTAGAGTGTTCCTTTAAATATATCCGTGGAATGGTTTGCAATATACAAACAAGTAAAATCCACGTTGTGCAGCTGCATCCAAGCTGAACCGGAACCAAAACAGGGTAAAGGTCATCCAATCAAGGCTGTCTAAGCGGAGTGCTGTAGCTGCGGCTGATCAGACTGCTAGTACAATATACATCGAAAAAAGAAGTGCAGGCACTGCTTAGAGGGGAAAATTAAAATGCGTCCTTTATTTCAAACCAATTAAAAAACAATATCCAGAGGGTCCGAAGTCTTCATCCTATCCGGCAAGAAGAGGTCCTCCAGAGGGTCCAAAGTCTTCATCCAGGCGGCATCTTCTATCTTCTTCCATCCGGAGCGGAGCGGGTCCATCTTGAAGCAGCCGACGCATGGGCCATCCTTCCACAACTAACGGACTAACGACGAATGAAGGTACCTTTAAATGACGTCATCCAAGATGGTGTCCCTCGAATTCCGATTGGCTGATAGGATTCTATCAGCCAATCGGAATTAAGGTAGGAAAAATCTGATTGGCTGATTGAATCAGCCAATCAGATTCAAGTTCAATCCGATTGGCTGATCCAATCAGCCAATCAGATTGAGATCGCATTCTATTGGCTGTTCCGATCAGTCAATAGAATGCAAGCTCAATCTGATTGGCTGATCCAATCAGCCAATCGGATTGAACTTGAATCTGATTGGCTGATTCAATCAGCCAATCAGATTTTTCCTACCTTAGGTTTTTTAAGGGGGGTTTGGGTGGGTTAGATTAGGAGTATGTGGGTGGTGGGTTGTAATGTTGTGGGGGGGGTATTGTATGCTTTTTTTTACAGGCAAAAGAGCTGATTTCTTTGGGGCATGCCCCGCAAAAAGCCCTTTTAAGGGCTGGTAAGGTAATAGAGCTGTTAACGTTTTATTTTAGAATAGGGTAGGGCATTTTTTATTTTGGGGGGCTTTGTTATTTTTTTAGGGGGCTTAGAGTAGGTGTAATTAGTTTAAAATTCTTGTAATCTTTTTTTATTTTTTGTAATTTAGTGTTTGTTTGTTTTTGTAATTTAGTTTAGTTGATTTAATTGTAGGTAATTGTAGGAAGTTTAGTTAATTAATTTATTGATAGTGTAGTGTTAGGTTTAATTGTAACTTAGGTTAGGATTTATTTTACAGGTAATTTTGTAATTATTTTAACTAGGTAGCTATTAAATAGTAAATAACTATTTAATAGCTATTGTACCTGGTTAAAATAAATACAAAGTTGCCTGTAAAATAAATATAAATGCTAAAATAGCTACAATATAATTATTCGTTATATTGTAGCTATATTAGGGTTTATTTTACAGGTAAGTATTTAGCTTTAAATAGGATAAATTTATTTAATAAGAAATAATTTATTTCGTTAGATTAAAATTATATTTAATTTAGGGGGGTGTTAGGGTTAGGGTTAGACTTAGCTTTAGGGGTTAATACATTTATTAGAGTAACGGCGAGGTCCAGTCGGCAGATTAGGGGTTAATACTTGAAGTTAGGTGGCGGCGATGTTAGGGAGGGCAGATTAGGGGTTAATAAAATTTATTATAGGGTTTGCGAGGCGGGAGTGAGGTGGTTTAGGGGTTAATACATTTATTATAGTGGCGGCGAGGTCCGGTCGGCAGATTAGGGGTTAATAAGTGTAGGTAAAATAGCGGCGACGTTGGGGGGGCAGATTAGGGGTTAATAAATATTATGTAGGTGTCGGTGGTGTTAAGGGCAGCAGATTAGGGGTTCATAGGGATAACGTAGGTTGCGGCGGTGTTCCGGAGCGGCAGATTAGGGGTTAATAAGTGTAAGGTTAGGGGTGTTCAGACTCAGGGTTCATGTTAGGGTGTTAGGTGCAGACTTAGAAACTGTTTCCCCATAGGAAACAATGGGGCTGCGTTAGGAGTTGAACGCTGCTTTTTTGCAGGTGTTAGGTTTTTTTTCAGCTCAAACTGCCCCATTGTTTCCTATGGGGATATCGTGCACAAGCACGTTTTTCAAGCTGGCCGCTACCATAAGCAACACTGGTATTGAGAGTTGAAGTGGCAGTAAATTATGCTCTACGCTCCCTTTTTGGAGCCTAAAGAAGCCCTTCAGAGAACTCTCAATACCAGCATTATTTAAAAGGTGCGGGGGGAAAAAAACACGCGTAGCTAACGCACCTCTTTGGCCGCAAAACTCTAAATCTAGGTGTAAATAAATAAAAATGGCCTTTACAGTGGGATGGTGGTGACCAGGGGGAAAGGAAGATTGCTGTTTGGGAGGGATCAGATAGGCATCAGGTAGAGGGGTATGCGCAAAAAAATGAAACCAAAGATTATTTATCCTAATCACCAATAAACTTTATCCAATCAAACCTACACGATTGTGTAGAGAACAGTTTTGCAAAATATTGTTTAAAGTGTGCCTTATTTATACCCAATATACAGGTGGCCCTCGTTTTACAACGGTTCAATTTACACCGTTTCAGAATAACAACCTTTTTTTCCAGTCATGTGACTGCCATTGAAAAGCATTGAGAAGCAGTGCATTTATTAAAATAGCCAGTAGGTGGAGCTGTCCGCTTGTGTTGCAGTAAAGCCAAGAAAGCTGAAATTAATCAGTTTAATCAGATCTGAGCTATAGAGCAGATTTCTGGTGAAATGCTTGAGCAATGCCGCCCCCTGCACATTCGCGGCTAATTAGCCGCTAGCAGGGGGTGTCAATCATTCCGATCGTCTCCAATCGGGATGATTGCTGTCCACCACCTCAGAGGCGGCAGATGAGTTAAGGAGCAGCGGTCTTATGACCGCTGCATATTACCTTAAGTTTCAGGCGGACCTGAAACTTCTGGGGGTAGATTGCAGCATCTGCTGCATCTGCTGCTTGATAAATCTACCCCTTTGTGTGCTACAAATAAAAGTGGAATCCCCTGACTTCTATGAGTATTGATTGTAATTATTGAGCACAAACATTAGAACTATAGAAGCTCTATCCTGTGTGAGTACCTTTTCAATTAGTATTTGCACATAGAAATAACAGTATTTCACTATGGAAGTGTTATTTATTTTTCTATATAAAATAAACAGAAATCTAGTCTAGTCATTATAGCACTGATTTTTCTACACCAGTGTTTCTCAACTCCAGTCTTTAGGACCCTTAACAGGCCAGAATTTCATTATCAGGTGAAATAATCAGAGAGCAGGTTAGTAACCATGGTTACTGATCAGCTGATTATTTCACCTGCACTGTAGTTAAGATATAATAAATATCTGACCTGTTAAGGCTCCTGAGGACTGGAGTTGAGAAACACTGTTCTACACCACCCAACAATAACAATTAGATATAATTTAAGCATAAAAAGGAGCAATTTTACATATATTTTTACATAATTAAAAAGTTCTTCTTAAAAAAATAAAAAAAATGAGTAAATGACAAATTTACAAACCTAAATGTAATTTATATGCAAAGATACAAGTTGTTGTATGATTTTTATAGAAATACATAAGCTTTCACACATTTTTCATTTATATGTTTTTCAGGTATAGGTTCTCTGTTACACTACACTACACATCATTGACAAAAGTTATGGGTTGAAGGAATTTGTTGCATTTCATCTTTAATAAGTATCAAACGAACGGCAAGATTACGAGTTGTGCGTTAAGGTAAAAAAAGCAGTGTTAGCAGGTCCTAATGCTGCCTTTTCACTACTGCTGCTATTAGGAGTCTTGCAGGTTTAGGGGTCCCGCACACTTTTTTGTCCTTACCGCAAATCGACTTACCTAAACTTCGTAAACCCTTTTTTCTATGGGACTTCCATAGCACTGGTATTACGAGTTTGTCCTGGGAGGCAAAAGTGAGTGGTACACCCTATACCGACAAGATCCATAACGCATTTTAAAGTCAGTAGTTATGAGTTTTACACTACAACGCTGTAGCATAAAACTCATAACTAAAGTGCTAAAAAGTACACTAACACCCATAAACTATTAACCCCAAAACAGAGGCCCTACCGCATCGCTAACACTATAATAAAATGTTTAAACCCCTAATCTGTCGCTCCGGACATTGTTAATAGGATTTTTTCGACCTTAATTCAGATTGGCTGATAGAATTCTATCAGCCAATCGTAATCTAAGGGATGTCATCTTGGATGACGTCACTTAAAGAGATATTCATTCCAGTGAAGACGTCGTTTGAAGAGGATGCTCCGCGCCGGATGTCTTGAAGATGGAGCCGCTCCGCGTCGGAAGGATGAAGATAGAAGATGCCGTCTGGATTAAGACTTCTGCCCATCTGGAGGACCACTTCTGCCCGTCTGGAGGACCACTTCTGCCGGCTTTGTTGAGGACATCTTGGATGAGGACTTCTCCCGGTAAGTGAATCTTCGGGGGTTAGTGTTAGGATTTTTTAAGGGTGTATTGGGTGGGTTTATTTTTTAGGTTAGGCTTTTGGGCAGCAATAGAGCTAAATGCCCTTTTAAGGGCAATGCCCATCTAAATGCCCTTTTCAGGGCAATGGGGATCTTAGGTTTTTTTAGTTAGGCTTTTTATTTGGGGGGTTGGTTGTGTGGGTTGTGGTTTTTACTGTTGGGGGGTGTTTTTAATTTTTTTTTTACAGGTAAAAGAGCTGATTTCTTTGGGGCAATGCCCCGCAAAAGGCCCTTTTAAGGACTATTGGTAGTTCAGTTTAGGCTGGGGGGGTTTTTATTTTGGGGGGGCTTATTTTTATTTTGATAGGGCTATTAGATTAGGTGTAATTAGTTTAAAGATCTGTAATTTGTTTTTTATTTTCTGTAATTTAGTGTTTGTTTTTTTTGTAATTTAGCTAATTTTATTTAATTTATTTAATTGTATTTAATGTAGGGAATGTATTTAATTGTAGTGTTAGGTGTTAGTGTAACTTAGGTTAGGTTTTATTTTGCAGGTAAATTTGTATTTATTTTAGCTAGGTAGTTATTTAATAGTTAACTATTTAATAACTATTCTATCTATTTAAAATAAATACAAACTTGCCTGTAGAATAAAAATAAACCCTAAGATAGATATAATGTAACTATTAGTTATATTGTAGCTATCTTAGGGTTTATTTTATAGGTAAGTATTTAGTTTTAAATAGGAATAATTTAGTTAATGATAGGAATTTTCTTTAGATTTATTTAAATTATATTTAAGTTAGGGGGTGTTAGGGTTAGACTTAGATTTAGGGGTTAATAAACTTAATATAGTGGCGGCGACGTTGGGGGCGGAAGATTAGGGGTTAATAAGTGTAGGTAGGTTGCGGCGACATTGGGGGCGGGAGATTAGGGGTTAATAAATATAATGTAGGTGTCGGCGATGTTGGGGGCAGCAGATTAGTGGTTAATAAGTATAATGTAGGTGGCGGCGATGTCCGGAGCGGCAGATTAGGGGTTTATTTGTATAATGTACGTGTAAGCGATGTCAGGGGCGGCATATTAGGGGTTAATAAGTGTTAGATTAGGGGTGTTTAGACTCGGGGTTGATGTTAGGGTGTTAGGTGTAAACATAAAATGTGTTTCCCCATAGGAATCAATGGGGCTGAGATTTCCGCTGCTTTTTGGCAGGTGTTAGACTTTTTCTCAGCCGGCTCTCCCCATTGATGTCTATGGGGAAATCGTTCACAAGCACGTACAACCAGCTGACTTAAGCAGCGCTGGTATTGGAGTGCGGTATGGAGCTCAATTTTGCTCTACGCTCACTTCTAGCCTGTTAATGCCGGGTTTGTAAAAACCTGTAATACCAGCGCTGCAGGGAAGTGAGCGGTGAGAAAAAACTGCTCGTTAGCACCGCACAGCTCATAACACAGCTCATAACGAAAAACTCTTGCCGCATGTGTATGAATTGACCACATGCACAAGTTTTATGTAAGTGTGCGCTCACATTAAATTAAATATAATGAAAAGTAGAACAATGTTTAACCAGCGTGTTACCACAAAGACCTATTCACTCACTGACTTCCATCAAGATATCCTAAGAATATTATGAAATAAGATTTTATCATCCTATTATTTATGGCAGTGTAGCTTGTGCCTTAAGGGTGGACATATTACTCTGATTTCTTAACATGCAAAAGCATCCCATTCTTCAGGAGTTTCCAGCATTTCTACCTATCCTGAGTCTGGACAGTGGGCCATGTAGTGGAAGGATTCAGCAGTCCATCTTTGCACCCATGTTTCCCCACTGTCTCATAGAACCATATTAGTACCAGTGGGCTTATGTTCTGAGGGAGTTAGGACCCCCCATTCACTACATATACCACTCCTCTTCCTGTCTGACACCGTTCAGTTTCTACCTGTATGGAGTCAGAAGACTGAGCTGAAGCTCTGCCTATGCAGAAGCATTTCTTATTTTGCCAGATGAAATCATTCAGGTTTCACCAGACTCTCTCAATACAGAGCTCTTACTACTGCAAACCCCCAGCAACTCTATGACAGTTGTCAGTTCTTTGAGCTTGCAAATTATCCTACTGCACAAGCACCCCTGCACACTTTTTTCAGGGTTTCCCAATGAATTGATGGACTGTGCTGGTAAAAAGTTGAGACACAGCACACATAATATATGGAGCAAATTGGCAAAGCATGTGCTGCACTTCGAAGCTCAATGGATGTGCTACATTTGCGTTTGAAGGCGCATAGCACCCCTCAAGTACCCCGCAATGGAACTGTGTTTTGGACCCAATGTTAATCACCCTCACCCCTACAGCAAAATAACGTGGGAACAGGCATTATAGTGTTGAGGGTTCTTCAATTTACTACCATGTCCATATGGTACAGCTCATGAGTGAAAATCAAACTCAGCATAATTTGCTTCTAGTGCATTCTAAAAAAAATTCAGTATTTGCTCAGTATTTGCATTATAAGAGTCATGTGAAAGATGAATAATGTACACCCAAGTATCCCATTGAAGGCTACTGATAGGACAGGCCACGTGTTTAACATAGGGATATGCCAAAAAAAAGATGTTTTGTAGCAGTAAATATAATCTGCATTTGCAAAAGATCCTATATGTGTAACTGTATTTAGTACTCCTATCATGTAACCATCAAATTTGTTTTGTCTTGTATCCAACATGCTGTTATTTAGCAAGAAAACGAATGTACCCTACAGCGATATATAAAAACGCTCATATGACACCAATTATCATGTGATACTCGTCATTAAGTTGCATACAATAAACACAAAATAATTACATAAAATTACCTACTGTATATAACAAGAGCATAACTGGAATTTTATTAATAATTGTGCTGATACCGTTCGCATTACATAAATTGGTCATTTACTTTATCATTGAACAGGGCTCACATTATCTGGAACTTGTGACCTATTAGGAGATAACCAGCAAAGAAATTATATTTACACACTATGGGCTAGATTACAAGTGGAGTGCAAATTAGCATTCCTGCTCGCACGTTAATTTCCACTAGCATTATCAGTAACTTATTTTAAAAATCTATGCAATTCCTGATTAACTGAAAACTATAAAACATTAATTTATTTTTTTCTGAAGACATTGTTATAGCACAACTATTTACAGTGCAACAAAAAAAATAACATAGACAATAAATGCACAACATAAATTTGAACATATTATATGTTTATATGGCTATTTTCAACATAGGAAGCAGAATCTGCTTCTTGTTTATAATTAAAAATGTATTTTCATTTCCAGTATATTAATACTATAAAGTTTTACATTTTATGAGATAAACATAACATTTTTAATTAACTGATGTCAGAGGTGTTCAAGCTTTTTATAAAGATGGCTGGTCACTAATAGGAGGATTGACTATGGTCTACAGTATACATTATACTACAATGTTTGCTAAAAAATAGGCATGTGTATTTGGAACTTTCAGATACAGAAGGAGGTGGCCGCCCATCGCAGCGTTTGGCTATTTTCAGAGCCGGATTTATTGTTGTGAAAGTGTAACATACCAAAATCCAGATCAAAGTGTGTTGCACTTTCACAAGAAGAACTCCGGTTCAGAAAAGACCCAAATGCAATGACCGGACGCCTTCTTCCGCATTCTGAGGCATCAGAATATAAAAAATATTACATAAAAAAAATAATGTAACTGTTTATACTATGGAATTTTACAAAACGTTGTAAAAATACACCTGCTTGTTTACCTAATGAGAAGCACAGAATTGTTTTTTTTTTAAATAAAATTACTTTACTGATATCTGAACCATATTGCTATGTAAGTATATCTAGGTATGGCGACATCCGCTGCGTACCTAACCCTACAGAATATTTTCTTAGCCTCATAGATATGTTACAATATAACTATTTTAGGAGTTGTTAAGCAGAAAGTAGAAGGATAACATGACTTGTATGTATTGAAAACTGAAATGCCAGGAATACAATATTACTTTTCCGAAGAATGTACTGCTATATCCCTGTGTGATGTCTGCAAAAGATTGTTTTCCTTGTTGTTGTTTACCTACAATAAAAATATATTTTTTTTAAATTACTTTACTGATGTGAATTCTATGTTTCTATAGGAATTCTATGTTTCTATAGGAAGCATTTTTTTTACAGAAAGGGTGGTGGATTCATGGAATGAACTTCCATTTGAGGTGGTAAACACAAAGACTGTAAAGGAATTTAAAAATGCCTGGGACATGCCTTATGGCTATCCTAAGGAAAAAGTAACATGTAATATGGGTAGACTTGATGGGCCTTTTTGGTTCTTATCTACCGTCAAATTCTATGTTTCTATGTTTCTATGATGATGAGGGTAACACAGAAACCCCTGGTGGGCCGGATGTGGTCATAGTTTGGGCAGCCCAGTCAATACCCATTAAAAAAAATGAGAATTAAAGACATTTCTGCTTGTGAATAGGTGGCTAATCTCATTCAGAGTGATTGTGTTTGGCCATTTACAATTCTCAGGGACTGGGATTACTTTCTGATCTAAAATAAAAAATATGTCATGCAAAAAAAATCTAGACAATGTATAATAACAGATGTTTGAAAACTAAAGCAACCTGCTTGTGGAAGGGAAGTTAACATTTAAGATAAATAACGTTGGATGCAGTGGTGTTTATATAGGGTCTTATGTACCTTAATTTACCTTTTTGCACCTGAAACCTAAGAAGAGCCAGCTGCCATCATTTTGGAAGGTAGAGGCTTTTCTTTTTTTTAACACTCCATGGTTTAACACTGAGCAATGAATAATTGAGGTAGGTGCCACAAGTAGGTACACCACCTGTACTCTCCTCATCCATTTTATTGGATTTTATGGTCTAGAACCACCTCTGGATGGATAGTACAAAAAGTAAAAAAATATATCTTAAAGGTTTAGTATACACTAGATTTTTCTTTGCATAAATGGTTTGTATATGATCCCTTTATATAGCCCATACAGGTTTTTTTTTTTGTGGTTTTTTAAAAAAAGTATAGTTTTGCTTATTTTTTTATTTTTTTTTTAAATATGTTTTTATTGAGGGAATTGCACTTACAAATACACAAGAACAGTTTGCCCCAACATGGACATAGTATAAAGCATATAGTAAAACAAGTATTGTGGACAATTATAAATGTAGAAGAACAGATATAGAGATAAATCTCCTGTCAAATTCACAAAATGTTCTCAGGTTAAAGTATACATCAAATGAATAGAAGTTGGAGAGCAAACTCAAAATCGCCCTCTTTTCCCTCAAAGATGACTGAAGCCACTTTTGGACTTCTATGAATTAAGGGTACTATTCAGAGGGCTTTTAGGCAGCACAGACCCAATCAAGGCCTACGCTGAATAGCTCCTCCCTATGGCAGATAGGACCCTGGTGAGGTCCGAGAAGCTCAGAATAATATAGAAGGAGATGATATAACCAGATATTACAACATTAAATATTTCAATATCTCACATTATGTCAGAGAAACAAACTGTAGAAACTGCGTCTCATAAAAGCTCACATACTGATAAATAAAGGAATGTAGTTGTTCACCAAGATACAAATATGGGAAGAGCATTGAGGCTAGAAAACTAACAGACCAAAAATTGCAGGCTCAAAAGGAATTATCAATCACCCGAAGGTTAGTGAGTGCTTATACCACCACGGTGGGTAGCATATGAAAGAAAACATAAGCATTGGACGTCCTAGAATCTCTGAGCCTTAGGCAGCATAGTAATAATTCTAGAAAAAGCATTAGTGACATTCGAAGAGCCATTTTTACACTCATATGGGTATATTCTCTAACCGAGGCCCTACGAACAGGGCAGAGACTTCATAACTCTGCCAGATAGGAGCATAGAGGATAAATTATTTATCCCTTTACTACACAATTGAGAGAGAGGGGGGGAAGCAGGAAGGATGGAGGAAAGAGGGGAAGGAGAAAAGGAGGGAATGGAAAAGGAGGGGGGGAGAAGAAAAAGGGGAGGAAAGGAGGGAGGGGAGGAGGAAGGGGGAGAGGAAGGGGAAAGGATGGAGAGGGGGGGGAGGGAGGGAAAAGGGGGAGGGAGGAATGGGGGGGAGGGGGAGGAAGGGGGAAAGGGAAAAGGGAGGGGAAAGGGAGGGGGGAAAGGAGGGAAGGAGAGGAGGAGGAAGGGAGGAGAAGAAGGTTGGAGGGGAGTAGGAGAGGGGAGAAGGGAGGAGGGAAAGGGGGGGAGATGGGGGAAAAAAGGGGGGGAGATGAGGGGAAAAAGGGGGGGAGATGAGGGGAAAAGGGGGGGGAGAGGGGGGGAAAAAGGGGGGGGAGAGGGGGAAAAAAGGGGGGGAGAGGGGGGGAAGGAGGGAGGAAAGAGGGGGGAGGGAGGGGGGAAGAGAGGCGGATCTAAGACAAGTATTGTGGTCCCATTCCTTGAAAAAACCCCGCTACCCAAGTAATATCTGAAAACTAGCATTCTCTTTCCCAATAACACATATCATCAGGAGGAGGCTGCAATGGTATGAGAGGGATAAACTGTTCACTAGATATGGATAGAGATTAGATAAGGAAAGAGCAAAGGGCAGACAGTGGTAATTTACAAGTACAAGGGACATATCAGTTGCATATTTAGATCCACAGTTAGCCAAATAATCAGAGAGGATATAGGTTCTCATATCTCCAGTAAGCTGACAAATATGAATATTGCTGGGGCCATAAGATAAAATGTTCACAAAATTGAGTCTGTGAGTTCAGACCTAACGGGCGTCATATGGGATTGCAATGTTAGAACAGAGGCACCCTGCTGAACATGGCGGTAGCTGCACAAATGACAGCCACAGTAGGAATGCTCAGCCCACACCGGTCTTTACAAACAGTTGTCTCACCAAGATGCCAGGTAAATCCAGAGTTTCCCAGCATGATATGTCCATCCGATGTAGCCTCAGGCTGTGGGTCATGTTGGAGTAGAATTGTCTTCTGCGCGCACCCTCCTGAAGTGTAGCAGCGCAATGGTAGGAGCTCCCACAGTCCCCCCTGGATTAAGAGATCTGACCTGTACCGGGTCGCTGGTAATCCACAGGCCTCTGATTCTGCGGTGAGCGGTGAGTTATCCGGGGGTTGATCAATATCCTCCTGAGAATCACTGCGCTGTGTGTTCAAAGCTGCATGGGGTGCCACATCCGAGACTTCAGTAGCAATTTCTGCATGGGTATCCGCCATGATGGTTAGGAGGCGGTCAAATCTGCGGCCCATCTTGCACTCAAAGTCCTCCTCCCAGTTGTGCAATGCCGCTAACAGCCCCTCCATGGTCTCAGAGTCCTCACACTCCAGCAGGCACCGCTCCAAAAAGCCAGCTCGGGCCCTCTTACTATTATCTTGCTGCGAGGTACGTGGTATACAGTTCTCTCAGGGAGACCCCGAGCTCGGCAAGGCCTCAATCTGTCGCTCCTCTCTGGCGCCCAAAACCTTCTTATAAATCGCTAGCGAGGTCCTCAGCTATTGCAGGGCTCCTTTAGAATGAGTACATCTCTTGTGCTGTGCGAATTAGCTAAATTTTATAAATTTTTTATTATTTATTGCAGGAGCCATGTTCAAACACATCCTCTCTGCATGATAGCTGGCTCCGCCCCCCAGTTTTGCTTATTTTTAAATAACACTGTGCTGACTCCTAACCAAGCCCCAACGTTTTAGAAGTATACTGATGTATACCTACTCCAGCTTGCTCCTGTTTGTGTAGAGTCTTTTTAAATGCAGGGGAAGGGGGAGGGGGGTGTCTGCTTTTTTTGCTATAGAACCACTTTCAGTGGGTGTTCCAGCTAACCTTTTCAACAGAGCTTCTAAGTAAGTTTTTAAACGTTTTTTTTACTTGATTTTTAGATCAGTATGTGTGCATATTATTCTTTATAGTAGTACTTAGGCCTTATGGCACACGTGGGATGTATCTAGAAATATATAGGTACAACCTACAATAAACTAACCTCAACACCCTTAATGGGACACTGAACCCAAATTTTTTCTTTTGTGATTCAGATAGAGCATGACATTTTAAGCAACTTTCTAATTTACTCCTATTATCAAATGTTCTTCATTCTCTTGGTATCCTTATTTGAAAAGCAAGAATCTAAGTTTAGATGCCGGGCCATTTGGGTTGTTCTTGCTGATTGGGGGATAAATTCACCCACCAATAAACAAGTGCTGTCCAGCGTACTGAACCAGAAATTGTCTGACTCTTTAGCTTAGATGCCTTTTTTTTCAAATATAGATAGCAAGAGAACGAATAAAAATTGATAATAGGAGTAAATTAGAAGGTTGCTTAAAATTGCACGCTTTATCTGAAACACGAAAGAAAAAATTTCAGTCTCCCTTTAACCCTTTCAGTGCTAACGACGGATCTGAGCTGTCGCAGAATTTCTCACTCAGGTGCTAATGACAGCTCAGAGCGTGTAAGTCTTGGGGATCTGTAAAAAAAAAAAAAAAAAAGTTAAAAAAAAAATAATAAAAAAAACCTTAGATCAGCTTAGCACCCAGGTGGGAAAGTGCTTAGCACTCAAAGGGTTAAATAAATCCAAATTATAAAGGGGTAAAGATCAATAATTACGGTTAAATGTGATGATGTCTTGTAGACCACTAAATCCATAAACCAAAATTGTACCACAAAATACAAGGATGATGGGGAAAATAAAAGTCATATTATCCCCGTTTAACCTCAATTATTAAATTAAATGAAGAATGGCAATGCTTCAGGGCTTTATTGGGGTTTCATAGGTTTACTGAATCTGATTTTTTTTTTTTATGTTAATATTATTTTATAAATTTACAACTTTTATTCCATAATAATACGGGTTATTATTACAAATACTAGAAGAGTGTTTCAATATAAAATTGAAGAGAATGTGGATTAGGCAAAAATCAAAACCAAATTTAAGAAAACAAGACTATTCAAGCATGGCTTTTAACACTTAGGCCTAGATTACAGTTGGAGTGGTAGTTTGTGCTCCTGCTCGCATATTAACTCAGCTAGATTTTGTTTGTTTTTTCGTGCATTGGGTAGCGTGCATATTACAAGTTAAAAGTAAAAGTTCTCAATCTCGCGCAAAAAGCCGATCTTTGAATATCACACCCGTGTTAACATATTACCCCATAGACTTCAATAGAGCACAAAAAGGATACAAAAAACTAACACCGTTACTCACACTTAAACCTTATCTCATTTTCTCAAGTTTGCTAACCCAACATGAAATATTAATATTTCACATCACATAGCAGAATATGTTCTATTTATTCATAAATACATATTTTTATATATATATATATATATATATATATATATATATATATATATATATATATATATAATGGTTATCTGATAAAATATATATCTATTTATATATACAGGTAGCCCTCAGTTTACGCCGGGGTTGGGTTCCAGAAGGAATGGTTATAAATCGAAACCGTTGTAAATTGAAACCCAGTTTATAATGTAAGGCAATGGGAAGTGAGGGAGATAGGTTCCAGGCCCCTCTCAAAAAAAACACCTAATACATTATTTTTAAAGCTTTGAAATGAAGACTTTAAATGCTAAACAGCATTATAAACCTAATAAAATAATTACACAACACAGAATATATAATTAAACTAAGTTAAATGAACAAAAAACATTTGCTAAACAGCATTATAAACCTAATAAAATAATCACACAACACAGACTTCACTTACATTTTTCTGCAAACATTTCTTTCTATGCATTCCAATCTGGACTGATTTATAGACAGGAAGATCTTGTTCCTTTGAAATCTGCTTGATAGCTCAGGTCTGATTAAACTGATTAATTTCAGCTTGCTTGGCTTTGCTGCAACACAAGCGGACAGCTCCACCTACTGGCTATTTTATTAAATGCACTGCTTCTCAATGCTTTTCAATAGCAGTCACATGACTGGAAAAAAAGGTTGTTATTCTGAAACGGTGTAAATTGAACCGTTGTAAAACGAGGGCCACCTGTATATTAAACTTGCCACTATACTCCCTTATAATATGAATAGGTGCTTGGTCCTTATGAATACAGCAAACAAAATCCCATGTACTTTTTATTGCTGGTACAGTCCAGCATTTAAAACCAATAAATCCCAACGTTTCGGTCTTGGAGTCAGACCTTTTTTAAGGTACAGCATTATAACATATCTACAAAAACAAACAGATAAACATATATATCAAAAAAACTCAAATGTTCTGTTGCGGTTACACGCTACACATCATAATACAGGAAGTGACATCATACCTGTTCTGTGTCTGGCTGTGCTCCTAGTATTCAGGGCATAGGAACCATCTTTTATTTTCCTCCATAACGGTTGCCATAGTAACCATAAACAAAACAAACTCAAAGTTATAGCGTTAGAAATCCAGTAAGTTGAACAAGGAATTACCAAAAGCACAAAACGCTGAACTACACAATACTATTTAGTCAGACACGGATTATGCAAATCACTTACATTATTAATTTAGAAACAAAGTATATACATACGCATAATCAATACTTTTGACAATATGGAAAAGTGACAGTTCCTATGCACATCCTGCCCTATCTACTGGGACTAAGAGTGCTAATATCTAACTAGATACATAATTTCTTAAACATACAGTAGTGAATAAACTTCAGTGCCCTTTATATTATCTTTCATTCAAAAAACACGACAGGGGTACCTGTCTATTCAGTACCCAAGGAAATAGGGTCTGTAATCTATAAATCCATTTAGTCTCCCTGCAGAGGAGTTGTCTTTTGGTGTCGCCTCCTCTTGGATGCCTCTTTACTTGATCAATTGGCATACATCTACTCCATGTCTAGCTTCCAAAAAAGTGTGCTGTCACCGGATGCTCACTTGAACCAGATTTAATGGCTTGTCTTATGGTGGATTTATGGTTTGCAATTCCTTCCTTCAGGGGGCGCTCCATCTTGTCCACATACATCAGCCCACACAGGCATTTAATGATATATACCACCATCGATGATGAGCATGTTAGCCTATGTTTAAACATTATCTTTCTTCCAGTACGTGGGTGCCCAAATGAATCGCCCACTATTAGGCTGTTGCAAGTCACACATCCATCAGATCGATAGCATCCCATCTTTGTTTCCCAACTCCTTTGAATAAAGCAACCAGTCCTTTTTAGACTTTTACCCCTCCTAAATCCAATCAGAGGACCTACACCAACATCTTTATGCAGCGTCAGAAGACTGTATAATATTCCAATGTTTATGTATTGCATTTTTCATCCTAAGTGAATGTAAGTTATAAGTGGGAGTAGACACACACTAAGGAGGTGGTTCACTGGGACTAACTACACTCTTAGTCCCAGATCTTACAGACATGGCCTACACATGTATGCTGGTATCCCCTATCAACAAATCTATTGAAAACATCAGCTTACCTCCTATTCCTAACTTAAGGATCTGTTACTATCCTTCTCACTCTACAGAATTGACTCACCGGTAAACAATCCAAAAGTTTCCTAGGGGGAAAACTTGAAGCCAGTAACAGGGTATTTCTGTCAATGTCTTTAGAAAAAATATCTGCAATCACATCTAAATAAAACTTATATGTGAGTAGCTAGCATTCATGGTGAACCTTAGATTAGATTAGATTCAATTTGATTAAGCCCATTAACAAAGTATATATAAGCTCAAAGCCAGGTATCCTTTATTTGATTAAAAGTCACTTAGTATAGCAAAACAAGGGCATAAAATGCCTATGATGTAGGGCTGTAAGGAAGGCTGGGGTGGGCGGCTGATGTGTTTCAGCTCCTATGGAGCCTTAATCATAGACTGTATGGTGCCCTATAGCCTTGCACTAATTAATATAGGCTATCCTCACCAGTTATTGGATGCTAGGGTCCTCCTCTGCCACCAATGGAAATGCTCTGAGGGGTATATACATCCATCTAGATAAACTCTATAGTGTATTATTGTCACAAATGACTAATGCCTGAATAAACATGTGTCTGTACCAATGTGGTAATCTAATTCATGAAATATGAAAACTGGTGTAGTAATCTAATTCCCAAGTGCAAAGACTGGATGTAGAGTAAACTAACTACTTAGTGTCCTAATGCAGAGGAAACATTTTTAGAAACTTATTTTTTATTTTTTATTTATTCTGGCAGAGTTGTTAAAAAGGCAATTTTGGAAACAAAATTAGAAATTGAGAGTAAGGGGATAAGTAGAGAAAATCTTTATCAAGAATAAAATAAATTAAATTAATTTTTCAGTGAACTAATTTTTTCAGTGAATTAGTTTTTTCAATTTTTCAATTTTTTCAATTTTTTCTTCAATTTTTTCTTCAATTTTTTCTTCAATTTTTTCAATTGCCAGTGCATATTGAAGATAACACAGATAACTTGGGACCTGAAGGATTAAGCTCTTACAACCTTGACTACAAGGGAGCTAAATATCCAGGGCCACTGTGTAAAAAGAAATATACACTGGCATAATTGAAATTCAAAGAAAAATATTTTTTTTATTTTTTTAGACCTTATCTAATTGTAGCCTATTGTGTACTGGTATAGATGGTAAATGATATTTGGAGAACAAATATATATATGAGCAAACGTTTACATGAATGTAAAAATACATAAAACATATAAACACATAAAATTATATGAATACATGTACATATGTGTTCATAGATCTTGTACCTAATCAGAATTTTACCAATGATTTATCAAATCAGTCTCAATATTGAGACAGATGGGTTGTCAGCTCCCTAGAGTGAAGATCCAAAAAAACTCCTTTTTGAAGAGGTCCTTGGATCTGTCACCTCCTCTTGGTTTCTTGTGGATTTGGTCTATGACCATCAAGGAGAAACCACTCACATCCCTGCAGTGCTCCTCAACAAAATGTTTAGAGGCCCCTGTAGTTATATTGCCACGCTCAATGTCATTGAGGTGTGCTCGTATCCTCTCCCTGACCTCACGAGAGGTGCACTCTACATACTGTTTCTCACATTTAGAACATGTGATCATGTAGATGACAAAAATGGACCTACAATTGGTACATTGGAGTTGCAAGTATACCTTCTGTGTTGTCAGTGATTGAAAGACCTTGCCTACAGTAACATAACTGCAGGCTTTACAAGTGCTGTTACCACACTTGTAGTGTCCCTTCTGTGACAACCAACTGCTCTGTGGTTTGGGTTTTCTGAGCATAGAGGGAGACACTTGATTCACAATAGTTGTGTTGCGTCTTGCGACGCACAAACAACCATCCTTTATATCATCTTTCAGATTGTCATCAGCCAGAAGAATTGGTAGGTTTTTACTTAGGATTTTGCATATTGAGTAGAATTGGGAACTGTAAGTTGTCACAAAGGTGGGTTTTTGTCTCACCTTCTTTGACCTGTTCCCATCTTCAAGCAAGGACACTCTGTCTCTTTGGCTGACATCATTTAGTGCTTTACATACCACACCACTGTCATATCCCCATACTAGAAATTTGTTGGTCAATTTTTCACATTCATGTGTAAAGCTATCATCCTCAGAACAATTCCTTCGTAATCTTAGGAATTGTCCTTTTGCTATCCCATAGCTGGTGTGGGGAGGGTGACTGCTTCTCGCATGTAGGAAAGTATTTGATGATATAGGCTTTACATACAGCGATGTGCTAACCCTATTCTCTTCTGGAAGTCCTGTCAAAATTACATCTAGATAAGGAATCTCAATTTTTTTAAAGGAAAATGTGAATCTCAATCCGACATCATTGTGATTTAAATAATTGACAAAAAGTTCACACACAACCAAGAGGTCATCTATATAGCGTTTATAACCGGTAATAGATTTGAGAAAGGGATTTTGATCTTCATATAGATGTAGGTGCTCCCACCAGCCCATGAAAATATTCGCATAGGCCGGGGCGAATTTAGCACCCATGGCTGTGCCTCGCGTTTGCAAGTAGAAATTTCCTAAAAATTCAAAATAGTTGTGTGTTAGTAGAAAGTCCAAGACTCTCAATATATATTGTTTTAAATCCATAGAATAATCGCTGAATGTATCCAGCATATATTTTGTGTTTTCTATTCCTTTATCGTGTGAGAGGGCTGAGTACAATCCCACTACATCTATAGTGAGTCAACCCATGTTGTGGTTCCATGTACATTCGTTCATCAGCCTCAAGAGATGCTTGGTATCCACTATCCCTCAAGAAAGATGGAACTGGATTACCAAGGGTTGTAACAGGGATTCTAACCAATTGGATAGGTTCTCAAAGAGCGATCCTATCCCTGAGACAATAGGGCATCCTTTCACCTCCTCCAAGGACTTATGAACCTTGGGGAGGTGATGGAAAATAGGGTCCACTGGATGTTTTACATGGAGATATTCGAAAGTGTCATCATCAATAACTCCAAGGTATCTGCCATCATCCAGCAAATCCAAAAGTAAGGCTCCAAATCTCTGTATGGGATCTCCAGGCAACTTATTATAGACATCAGTGTCCAAAAGATGTCTCTCTGCTTCAAATATATAGTATGATTTATCCAACACAACGATTGAGCCCCCCTTGTCGGACTGCTTTATGATGATGTCCTCTCTATTCTGGAGCTTTGTTAAAGCCAACCTTTGCTTCTGAGTAAGATTGGTCTTAACTTCTTTCTGTTCCATGTCTAGTTTGAGGAGGTCTTCCTTCCTCCATTCGTCATTGGAATGACTCAAGTGCTTGACCCCTGAATTGAGTAGGATAGAAAATAGATTTCGGCTTAAAGCCTTTGGGGGAACCAATATATTGTTCCTCACTCAAACACTCCCTTTCCAAAGCATGGAGACTTAAAAAATCCCTTGCATCTGTTAGGCCACGAATGAACCTATATAGGAATATCTATTAAAAATACTATTAAAAATATCTATTAAAAAATCATATTCCCCTACGTGAAGAACATTGGAATGTTAAATATTTACAGTAAATACATATAGTTAAACACTTTATTAAAAATGAATATTGCATAAATATATTACATGTTTTAAGCTACTAGCTATGTATACAAATGTATTTGTGTGCGTATATATATGTCTGTAAATACATTTATACGCATATGAATACATATGTACACATAGATAGATATACATCTTTAGACATGTACCGTATATGTATGTATCCCTATGTTAACGCCTTTTGTCTGATTTTTTTCCTAACACCTGAGATCTCATATCTTTGAGCCCTAATAACTTTTTATTACAGCGTTATTATGGGTGTAACAGTACTTTTAAATATAATATTGATGTGTTTTATACACCTTTTTTGATTTGCATAACAGTTAACCAGAGCTCTGAAGGCGCGCTATCCCGACGCAAGCTAAATTTAATTTCACTTGAACAAACGTGTTTACTTTCAACTTGTAATACGCATGCTACTTTCGACACATGCAAACAGCTGCTATAAACCCCTTTTTGCTCACACACAATAGTTAGCGTGCCACTCGTAATCAAGTCCTTTGCTGTAACATTGCAAATAAAGAAATCTGTGCTTCATTATCTGATGAAAAACACAAAACAATTCTTTAGTTATATGAAAAAATGTAATATGCACTACACAGTTATAGAGTACATTTCTAATATTAAAAAAAGTTAAAAGTTAAAGGGACATTTGTTGTAGATTGAGTGGTGAAAATAGATTAGTTTACAAAATATTTGTATAGATTAAAAAGGAGCATATTTATTTAAATTCAAAACAAATTTACCTCTATGACTGTCAGAATTATTTTAAGCCATAATATGTTTTCCACGTGCTTTTATCTCTATAAGTTACAACTCCTTTTATGAAAGCACTTTGTTTTTTTACATGATGTTTTGTCCTGCCCCCGCTGACATCCACTATTGGCTGTTGCCAGATACACTTCATGGCCATCCTGCAGCTCAGTATAAAGCCCTAGTCTTACAACCAGCTAAAGAAATCACTGTTACTCATCACCCTAAACATACAGCACTAAAGGGAAAATATTCATATAACTGAGGGATCTGCTTGTCTAATATCCTGGAGAAAGAACAACTCTGAGGACTTTGCTGACAGGTAATTAAAAACTTTCTGGTTTCATGTTATTTCTATTTTATCAATGTTTACTCACAATGTGTGTATATGTGTGTGTATATATATAAAATAACTTTGCGTGTATATATATATATATATATATATATATATATATATATACATACACAGTATATATATATATATACACACACACACAATAAATTTGTGTGTATATATATATATAAAATAACATTTTGTATATGCTTGAAGTCAGACAATACTGAAACAGTTGTATAACCACAAGACATCCCTATAGTGAACTTGGTGGCTAAAACAAACACAACAGAATGCTGTAATATATTCAAGACTACAATAAGAATTAGGATAAACATTTAGTTAGACTGGACAGACAATATAAGTATTAGAAACATCAGTATGAGAGCAGTTTGTTGTGTGCATCATGTGAATGCACGAGATGAATGAAGGTAGTGTGTTTTTTTTATTAACATAAGAATTTTTCCAAGACTTTATTTGGTCATTTAAACAAGGGTTATCTGGGTAAAACTCATTTTATAGCAGCTGAATACAAATATTTATAATGTTGTTTTAAGATTAAATTATTAATAACATTTATTTTGGTGTAAGTTATCTGCTTCAAATGTCTTAAATAAAATTTATTAGCAGTCACTTTCTTCTAAAGTACTCAGGGAAAATAATATACAAGGAAGAAGGAGCAGGGCATAACAAAGTTGTCATTTTTTTACAGTAATACTTTTAATGAGTATATTTTGCCTCCCTCAAACAAGATGCTGAAATTGCAATGTCCAATTCTGGCCTTTTTATTGCCCAGATATAGAAACAATATGGCCCAATATTCATCATTATAGCCTTATATATATTTATTTCCATTTACAAGTCCTATTTAATTATCTAAACATTTATTTTCTGTCACATAATGTATTTTTAATATTTTATTCTTAAATAATAGTTGAGGAAACATGTTTTTTCCAAAACATTATTCAATCCTTATATATGTAGAATATATGTAGTAACTATTTTCTCCTTGTTATATTTACAAAATATAACTATGTTTTAATTAGAATGATTTATAAATTATGTTTTGTAAAGCAAAAAAGACTTGATTTACATGATAGCATAACCCTTAGTGTTTTTGCTGTGCGCCCACTTGTAAGGTGAGGGAAGCATTTTACAATAAACTATCTTACTTATTAAGGATCATAATTATTTTGTCCGAATACCTCAAGGGTTTTGTGGATTTCTAATAACTTAGCTAAAAGATGCAGCTATGTTCACTATTACAACTCATTAACCCAATGCCATAAGCTTAGATTAAACAGTTGACGTTCTTTACCTACCTTGCTCTTGTAAATTTTGCCATAACTAGTGAAACTGTAATAGGCTCTTTCCCATTATTAAAGGGACACTAAACTCTAAACACATTTCATGCACCTCCATCTAATCATGTGTGCTGCCATTATGGGACCTAGGTCACACTGCAGGTATCTGATGGAGAGTTACTGCACATGTGCAAACAGGTCCGCACTGGAATATAGTGATAGAATATAAGATAAATTTCAACATGGCGGTACCCATGAATAGAGGAAGATGGAGAATGACCAGAAGTGCTCTATGGGTCCTGAGCATGACTTTAAGCATGTGTTTAACCCTTTTGTGGGGGTTAATTTTATAGAATTACATTGTCGCTAGTGTTCAAATTACTTTGGGGCATGTAATTTTAACACTATAATGGCTCTGTAACATAATTCTGCTTTGGATAACATGCTAGTTCAGTAGTTTAATCTTCAGAGTGCCTTTAATTTTTGTAGTTACCATATGCCACTACACCGAGGCCTAGATTACATGTGAAGCACAAACGGTATGGAGCGTTAAAGGGACATGAAACCACACATTTTTATTTAATGATCCAGATAGAGAATACAATTTTACACAAATTTGCATTTGACTTCTATTATCTAATTTGTTTCATTCTCTTGGTATCCTTTGTTGAAGAAGAAGCAGTGTACTACTTGAAGCTAGTTAAACACATAAGGTGAGCCAATAATATGAGTCATATATGTGCAACCACCAATCAGCAGCTCCCAAGCCTACCTAGGTATCCTTTTCAACAAAAGGATACCAAGAAAAGAAAACAAATTAGATAATAAAAGTCAATTCAAAAGTTGTTTAAAATCAATACGATCTATCTGAATCATGAAAGAAAAATATTTGGTTTCATGTCCCTTTAACACTGCTTGAGTTATGTTTATACCTCATGAAATTTTGCACTGGTATTACAAGCTCGTGATTTTTTGTAATTAACCCTTTGAGTGCTAATGACGGCTCTGAGCCATCACAGAGTTTCTCACTCTGGTGCTAATGACGGCTCAGGGCCGTCATGAGCACTGTCCCACATTGAGGGAGATCTGGGGGCTCCTTACTGCTCCTACCCCGGCGATCATGCCTGTAGAGTGACAGGCATCGCCGGGGCTTCACATGATGCGCGGTGACGTCACGTGCAATTACGTGATGACGTCACCGTGCAACTTTATTTATACTTAACAATGTTAAGTATAGGAGGAGGGGGCATACTGCTTAGAAGCCTGTATCTCAGGCATCTAAGCAGCTACAGACCCCCCAAGACCCATTGCTGGAAAGGTAACCGCTTAACCTTTCCAACAGTGTAAGTATTGGGGGTCTATAAAAAAAAAAAAAAAAGTTAAAAAAAATGTTTTCAAAAATTTCAAAAATAAAAAAAATAAAATAAAATACTAGCACCCAGGTGGGAAATGGCTTAGCAGCCAAAGGGTTAAGTGAGTGCAATTGTATAATCTCCCTCAGATAATAGAGTTCTATGAGAGTTTACACAAGTTCATATTGGATAATGCGTCAACGCTAGACCGATAGAGTTTTCAGTTAAATTATTTTCTATATACTTTGCATGTTTTTGCATGCACATTAGCAAGTGATAACACTTAATACTTGGTTTTCAAAAGTGCTAGAAGCTAAATTGGTATAGGGCTATGTATGTATGAGGTTTTTTTAAAAATGCTATGGTGAAATATTTTAACTATCAACTTGTAATACTTGTTTGTATATTATTGATTGCATGAAGCCCAGTGCAAAATTAGCACTTTAAAAGAAGAAACTAAAACTTCAAGAGCAAAATAAGTATTTCCTGCTTCTTCTGTTTAAAGTTCATATTTATTATTGGGACTATAAATTATCTTTAGATGTAATGTATTACTTCCAGAGCTACTAGTAAATGCACTGGGGTTTTTTTTTTGGGGGGGGGGGTTGCTTAACCTAAGTAAAAAAAAAAACATTTATTTGCAAACTCTAGACTGACTATTTTTAATAAAGATGCAACCAATTAGAGGACATAAAGCCTGAGCCATTACATTCAAAGTTATGATAAGGCAGAGTAGGCATGTGCCTACAGGCGCTCTCCATAGAGGGGCGCCTGTCTCTGTGTATTATAAATAAGGTCAGCCAGCAACCTTAAAGGGACAGTAAAGTCATAAATAGACATTTATGATTCAGACAGACCATACTATTTTAAACAACTTTCCAATTTACTTCTATTATTTAATTTGCTTCCTTCTCTTGTTATCATTTGCTGAAAGGTTTATCTAGGAAAGCTCAGGAGCAGCAAAGAACCTAGGTTCTAGCTGCTGATTAGTGGCTGCATATATATACCGATTGTCATTGGCTCACCCATGTGTTCAGATAGAAACCAGTTGTGCATTGCTGCTTCTTGAACAAATGATACCGAGAAAATTGGCCAATCAAGTGTAGTGGTTCTTAAAGTGATGGTAAATCCTAGCGTTTGTGAAACGCTAGGATTTACTATTGGAACAAATAAAGGGGACTTTCATTCAGGAAGTATAAAATACTTCACTCTGAAAGCTCCTTTATTTGTTTGCAGCCCACGGCAGAATGCTATTTCGCTATTTCCCGCACGGCTATTGGTTAAGAGGTGGAAACGTCACCTCACAGCCAAATAGCGTTCTGCCGTGGGCTGCCTTAGCAGCTCAGTGCAGAGAACGCTGCAAACAAAGGAGCTTTCAGAATGAAGTATTTTATACTTAATGAATGAAAGTCCCCTTTATTTGTTCCAATAGAAAATCCTAGCGTTTTACAAACGCAAGGATTTACTATCACTTTAACTTTTTATGCAGTAGTCTAGTATATAACCCCTTAAATTAAAAGTCATACAAGATAAATGCTTTTTGTTTTTCTCTAACCGATATTCCTAATTTTCACAAGCTGTGTGCAGAAAATAAAATCTGTACAACATTCTGAAAACAAAGCTTACATATGTGCCTTATAAAGTCGCTGCAATTATCAAATTAAAGGAACAAATAATGCCAAACAATATCACATACAATGATGTTGGGACAGAACAGGACAACATAGTCTTTATAAAATGTGTATTGCTTAAAATAATTTAAAAGAAAAAATATATACTTTTTTAAATGTAATTGTTATGCATATGATTGTTTCCTATATGTGCTGAACTAAACATCTATGGTGGCACACAATGGACACACTTGATAAGGGAGTAAAGCTCCCAATGCCATTCCTTACTTCATTTTTTGTAATTGGATTTTTAGCTCACATTTCCATTTTCAAAATGAACATCTTGAATAATAAACATTAGCTAATAAGCTAGCTGAAGACTTGAAAGAGAGAAACAAGAAAGCAAAAACGATTAAGTAATAGCCTGTTTTAAAGGGACATGAAACACATTCATTTTGTATTTCATGATACAGAGCACACAGTCTTAATCAACTTTTCAGTTTACTTCTAATATCAAATTGCTTTTTCTTTGTATGTTTTGGTGAAGGAGCAGCAATACATAACTGGGAGCTGGCTGAACAAATAAGGTTAATAGCAAGATGAATGTATGTGCAGCCACCAATCAGCAGCTAGCTCCCAGTAATGCATTGATGCTTTTGAGCCTACCTAGATATTCTTTGTTCAATAAAGGATACCACGAGAAAAAAAATGGATTAAATTGTATGCTTTGTCTGAATCATGTAAATTTACATTCTAACTTTACTGTCTCTTTAAGTTACTCAAATATTTATTTTCTACAATCGCTCTTTATTATAATACAGAGCTTAAAGGGACATGAAACCCAAAATTTTTCTTTAATGATTCAGATAGAGAATACAATTTGAAACAACTTTCCAATTTACTTCTATTATTTAATTTGCTTCCTTCTCTTGTTATCATTTGCTGAAAGGTTTATCTAGGCAAGTTCATGAGCAGCAGAGAACCTAGGTTCTAGCTGTTGATTGGTGCCTGGATATATATATTGAATCTGATTGACTCACCTATGTGTTCAGTTAGAAACTAGTAGTGCATTGCTGCTCCTTTGACAAATGATACCAAGAGAATGAAACAGATTAGACAATAGAAGTAAATTAGAAAGTTGTTTAAAATGGTATTCTCTATCTGAATCATGAGAGAAAAATTTTGTGTTTCATGTACTTTTAACTGAATTTGTGCAGTATGATAAAGTTAGAGTTGAAGAGAATTTCTGTTGTACAATCTTAAAGTACAGAATAGTATCTCCTATTAGAAGGTTTAGTCATATAAAATGCTTTCAATGACAAGTACTGATATATATTGTATGTAGCATTTTCTTTCTTTCTCCTTTTGGTTAAAGATTTGAAATCTGCATCGTCAAATATATCTCTTGAACATTCCTACTGTAATATGATAATTGCAACTCCACCACATGTTGATTGGGGGGATTACACTGGCAGTTTTATACTCTGCCAAAAATGTTGTAAATTGCACAATTCAGATCTAGCTTTATAATAAGCAAATTTGTTTCTTCCAAATAGGCCTTGAATACATAATGCAATTATTTTCATATATTTTTAGGTTTTTGTTTGTAATACGCACAACCTTTAGGGCTAGATTACAAGTGGAGTGCTAATTTATTGCACGCCCACAAACAGGCAAATTAGCCAATTTGCGATAAATAATCAGCCATTACAAGTGGCTGGTTAACCAGATCTCTGGTTAATTTTATAAATGTGCCCTAAATGCCCCCAAAATACAGTGGTGTGTATTTTATTATAAAATAATAATTGTAGCATTTTTGTTTTTTAATAAAATAACTGCACCAGGCAGTTTTTGGGGGCTTTAGTTGGTGGGTGTGGGGAGTTATAAAAACCGACACTGAAAAGTACCTTTACATTGCAGTCTATGGGAAATGTGTGTTCCCAGTAAATATATATGTTAATGCTTATATACATATATATAGTATGTGTTAATATGTGTATATACAGTGCACTGGGAAAATGCAGTCAATGGAGAAAAAAAAAAGTGCAAACCTGATCGCATATTCTCATTTGCGCTAACCCAACATGAAAATGTGAATATTTCACATTCCAATGTTCTTTAAATAACAGAAAATGTTTTATTTATTTATAAATATATATTTCTACATATATGTGATGTTTTTTGGTAAAATATATATATATACATGATTATATATAGGTATAGATATATACAGATATATATAGGAATATCTATTTAGAAATACATAGAACATAATTCTGCTATAAGCAGAACTTTGGAATGTAAAATATTTACAGTAAATACATAGTTAAAGGGACACTGAACCCAAATTTTTTCTTTCACGATTCAGATAGAGCATGCAAATTTAAGCAACTTTCTAATTTACTCCTATTATCAATTTTTCTTTGTTTTCTTGCTTTCTTTATTTAAAAAAGAAGGCATCTAAGCTATTTTTTGGTTCAGAACCATGGAAAGCACTTGTTTATTGGTGGGTGAATTTATCCACCAATCAGCAAGAACAACCCAGTGTGTTCACCAAAAATGGGCCGGCATCTAAACTTACATTCTCGCATTTCAAATAAAGATACCAAGAGAATGAAGAGAATTTGATAATAGGAGTAAATTAGAAAGTTGCTTAAAATTGCATGCTCTATCTGAATCACGAAAGAAAAAATGTGGGTTCAGTGTCCCTTTAATAAAAAATGAATATTGCATAAATATACTTTTACATGTTTTCATCTACTTAACTGCAAAGGGCTCAACTGCACGTGTATATATGTCTATATATGTGTACATATGTATTTATGTGTTTATATGTGTATATATGTCTGTAAATACATATATACACATATAAATACATATGTACACATATAGACATATATATATATATATATTCACATATCCATCTTTAGACAGATTTTTTTTCTAACACCTGAGATATCATATCTTTGAGCCTTTCTAACTTTTTTTTTTAATAATTTTTATTAGATAGTGTTATTATGAGTGTAACTTTGTAATGCATTTTTTATGTGTTTTGTGCAACTTTTATGTTTCGCAAAACAGTTAACCAGAGCTCTGAAGTTGCTGTAATCATTCTAGCGTAAATCGCAGTTGTGCTTAAGCAATCACATTTACTTTCAACTTGCAAACCCCTGCGATTAACCCCTTATAGTTCAAGCGCAAACGTTTGCTCTCCACTAGTAATCTGGCCCACAATTTGTTCCTGAGTATTTTTGTGTGAATGGTTTAATTATTGATTTTGTATGATTTTTAAATTACTATTTTCATTGTGCTCTTTTGTAATGTATGCATCTCCTTCCCTTAGCGGGGCACCCTGTTTTCAAGGTACAAAGTGGCTTTATATAATTCCACCACCGAAAGAGAAGTACTAAAGAGCATTCTTAAAGAATCTCATCAGCCCAGAGACCTTTATAGAATTAGGCCCTTAGAGTTGATCACATTCTTTGTGAACTTCAGCCGGTACAGTTTGTGTGTTTTTCTAATGATCATAATCATAAAATGCTTCTGCCGTTAATAACTCTGAAACTTAAGATCTCCCAACAAAATACAAAATAGTTATCTGCATTGTAATGTCCCAATTTCATAATCCAAAAAAACAAATGTGCAGGTTTAAAGACAAACAAAATGGCATTTTATTTGGATGAGCTATTACATCATTGGTTGATGTGCATGTAAATTGATTGGTCCCTTTGAATACTGTGTAGTGTACAATTAACCTGTTGTTCTCCAAAACCAAAGATATATGTGTGTTTGTTATAAGGAATTTGAACAGGGGCATTATCACTATAGTGGGAATGGGTGTTTGTTCAATTTGGTTACATTTTTATCAGTGGAGAAGTGCTAACTATTATTTTTTTTAACTTAAAGGACCAGTAAATACAGTAGATTTGCATAATCAACAAATTAATGATAAAAAGATAATACAATAGTACTTAGGGGCCTATTTACTAAAGTGCGGTCGGACATGATACAATGTAGCGTATCATGTCCGCCGCACATCGATAAATGCCGACAGCATACGCTGTTGTCATTTATCATTGCACAAGTTGTTATTATTATTATTATTATTATTAACAGGTGTTTGTAGAGCGCCAACAGATTCTGGTGAACTGCTTGTGCAATGCCGCCCCTACAGATTCGCCACTAGCAGGAGGTGTCAATCAGCCCCATTGTATAGGAACGGGTGGATTGAAGACCGCAGCCTCAGAGGCTGCAGACACGTTATGGAGCAGCGGTTTTTAGACCGCTGCTTCATAACTACTGTTTCCGGCGAGCCTGAAGGCTTGCACTGAAACAGGGGCATCAAGCTCCATTCGGAGCTTAAAAATTTGGCCCCTTAGTCTGAACTTCAAATAAAAAGTAGATTTTTTTTCTGACAAATTTCAAAGTTATGTCTATTTCCACTTCCCCTGTATCATGTGACAGCCATCAGCCAATCACAAATGCATATATGTACATGCTCAGTAGGAAATGGTGACTCAAAAAGTGTAGATATAAAAAGACTGTGCACATTTTGTTAATGGAAGTAAATTGGAAATTTGTTTAAAATGGCATGCTCTATCTGAATCATGAAAGTTTAATTTTGACTTTAGTGTCCCTTTAATTGAAAAGGTAGAGTTTTTGTTGTTGAATTTGCTTCCAAAAGTTATCCAATATGGTGGGTGTAATTTCAGTGTTTCAGTATTATTTCAGGTTTAACAAGTCCTTTTAGCTTTTGCATTTGATAAGTGAAAAATAAAGTATATAGAATTTTGATTGTGATCAGAAATAAAGGACCGTGCAAGGATGTCAGTTGACATGCACGGCTTTTGGTCTAGAAGGGGAAACGTCACCTCATTAAAGAAAGCACTGTGCCGTGGGTGACCGGAGGCGCTGAGTTAGCAATATACTTGCCGTACAGACTGGGGGAGTTTAAGAGGGTTTTTTAGAAAATTATGACAGAAACTAATGTTTATTTTTAGTGATGGTAAATCCTAGTGTTTGTTATACGCTTGGATTTACCCTCACTTTAAGTATCAATATAATATATTTACTGTTATCAGTTATCTATCTATCTGTTACACACATGTACACACTATACACATACGCACACTATACATATACATACATAAAATGAATGAATGGCTTGTTAGTAATAATGTATTATACTTCACAATCTAAATGATTCTAATAATAATTATGCTAATTAAATAGTTTACTGTTTGAGTTAAAGGGACAGTAAACACCAGAATGTTTGTTGTTTAAAAAGGTAGATAATCCCTCTATTACCCATTCCCCAATTTTGCATGACAAACACAGTTATAATAATACACTTTTTACCTCTGTGATTACCTTGTATCTATGCCTCTGCAAACTGCCCCCTTATTTCAGTTCTTTTGACAGACATGCATTTTTAGCCAATCAGTGCATGCTCTTAGGAGCTTCACATGCGGGAGCTCAATGTTATCTATATGAAACACATGAACTAACGCCCTATAGTGGTGAAAAACTGTCAAAATGCTTTCCGATTAGAGGCAGTCTTCAAGGTCTAAGAAATTAGCACATGAACCTCCTTGATTTAGCTTTCAACTAAGAATACCAAGAGAACAAAGCAAAATCGGTAATAAAAGTAAATTGGAAAGTTGTTTAAAATTACATGCCCTATTTAAAACATGAATTTTTTTTTTTTACTTTACTGTCCCTTTAATGTACTGTTTTTTTATCCTTTCCAATGAAAACCATCCAAGCAACATTATCTGCCTCCATTTTGTGGATTCTTGCTTTAACTTTTAACCCCACTAAATAGCCTGGACATGCCTATCTAACATTCAAGTCAATTTGTGAAATATAACCAAAGCTTAAATGCCTCAGGCCTTTACCATAGCAGCATAAAAATAAGAAACGCAATGATAGAAATAAGGCTGCCCTTAATTTAAATACAAATCAACTGATGGGGAAATAAGTATACAATATGCAGTTTATGGTTATGTTAATATATTTAATATAATAAGTGTAAGGGAAACTCACAGAATTAAAGTTCAAAAGCTTTTAATAAAAAAAAAGCAAACTGTCTGGAAGGAAGGTGAGATCAGACTTCCCCAGTCTCTCACTGGACTCCCATAGTGAAAGATACAAGCAGTGTATTGTAGAGTTAAAGAAGAGCACCATTGATTGCCAAATCTAATTACCTCTTGTGTAAGGGACCAGCAGCAAGATGTATTGTGCCTGTGGCAGTCAAGGGTGATATAGTAGAACACAAATTATGATGGTTATAAATGGTTGTGAAAAAGAATTCATTCCTTGTCTTAAAGTGCAGAGTAGCAAAAAAAAAAAGAAAACTATTTTAATCTTCTGGGTCATCGCCCTCAAATTTGAAGTTAATGTGAAAAAGCAAATTAGACTTTCACTTGTTATAATGATACACTGTATAGCGCTGTGAGTATCTGTCATTCATCTTCAATTACACTTTATATTCGTGTTTCCTTTCTTTATTGTCCGAACCTTTAAAGGGATAGAAAAGTCAAGATTGAAACGTACATAATTGCATTGCAATTTGAAATAGAAGCATTTTTGTAATATACTTCAATTAGCAAAAATACTTCTAGTGGAAGTTATTACTATTTTTCTGTGGCATACGCACATATGCTGTAAGGGTCCATGACCAGTATTCAAACTCAGATATCTGAAGATGGTGTGTGCTGCTTCTGTGAGAATGTAATTTGTCTCATACAAACCAGTACTCACTCTCTGAGAAGACGTGGTGTTTAAATACTATTACACAGGCCCTCACAGGATATGTGCGAATGCTGCAGAAAAACAAATGAAATATTTTACTGGCAGTTTGATTATTAAACAAAAAACTGCTAAACAGATAATTACTATAAAGAGGAGACAACAGGTAGATAAATAATAAAACTTAGAAGAACAAAATACTGGAAGTATAAAATATTCAACTGAATATATATGTGTTTAACCCTTACAAATGGAATTAACACTTGCTAAAGTCTGATCAGAAGCTGTATTACTCCTATGCTAGACACAGTAGCTAATAGGTGGCTACATAGATATGCACATATATATATACTGGGGTTAAACACATTTAGAATCAAGCATTTATGCAATAATACAATGTTCCAACACAATAAAACATCTTATTGGTTTACAATTCTGTCCCTTTCATTTTAAAAATATATAAATAAGAGGAAAGCAGGATGGTTAAACAATAGAAATTAACGTGCATGTATCACCTTTGGTATTAAATTTAAACTGTGCAAGATCTTGCTTTTATTCTGCCAGGGAGTGTACATTTATCTAGTCTGTTCCCTAATCAAAAAGGATGATCTTGGAAGCAATCAATGATGCCGGACTAGTCATCAGAAGCCATCCTGAAGTATGCGCACAGGCTCTGAAATATTTAAATGAAATGAATCTAGATTCATTCACTGGCTGTTCATGCTTGTGAAGTAATCAGTAAGGCAATCTGCTAATCATTCTGGTCATCACCTACGTTCCCTCTAAGGGCAGTTTTGTGAGTGGCCCAGCAGTAAAACAGTTTGGAGCAATTAGCAAACACTACACAAAGAGGTGGTCCCCTTATTAACTGTTTCACTGCTGGGCCGCTCACAAAATAGATAGGCTTAGAGGAAACACTGGTCATCACCAAGACGTTTTTACCTTGAGATATTTACAAGCCTGATGATGTGCAAATGACTTCTAATGTAATCTGATGATCATCAAATGACTCCAGGATGGTCTCTAAAGTAATCTTGATTGTCTTGGATTACTGTGGTTGCCCTGATTGTTAGGGAAACTTTGTATTCTTCTCCAAAACTGTCTCTATCACAGGAGGAAATGATATCCTCCTATATTCTTTTTCAAACTAATTCTAGTAAAGAGATTCCCCATCACCACCCCCTTTTCTAAAAAAGCTTCAACTGACTGACTTACAATGTGCTAACCAACTTGTATAAGCAACCTGGTTTCAACCTATAGGTATCATGGGCACTATATAACTCTAAGGGACAATGACACCAATTTTTTTTTATTGATCATGATTCCTAGAGAACATGCAATTTAATTTAAAATAACTTTCCAATTTACTTCTATTATGTAATTTGCCTTGTTCTTGTAGTATCTATAGTTGAAAAGAATACTTAGGTAGGCTCAGGAGCTGCTTATTGGTGACTGCACATTTATGCCTTATGTTATTGCCTCACCAATGTGCATTGCTGTTTCTTCAACAAAGGATACCAAGAGAATGAAGAAAATGAGATAATAGAAGTAAATTGCAGTTGTTTAAAATTGTATTCTCTATCTGAATCATGAAATAAACTATTTAAGTTTTATTATTCCAATTTATTTGCTAATTCAGGTGGATATATGTCTTCACACCAGAACAGGTCCACACTTTCATTTTTTATAGCACTGAAATAATAGTGGTACATACAGTATATGCCCCTGATAGACAAGGGCAGAAGGAGAAATGATCTCTAGAATGATTGGACAATTTCCACTTCCACTTTCCCCCTCAAAAATATTTGCCTACAGCAATTCAGTGCATAAGGAATGGGCACAGCTTGTCTGACCATCTCCAGATATAAATGAAATCAGAAACTTACAACAAAAAAAACACTTTCTATCACAGTAATCAGTCACTATTTTTGCAGAACTCTCTTATATTTAAATGGAGATATTATTTTGCATAGCAGTAGCAAGAAATGTATAAAATCCATTAAATGTCTTCTCCAGTTGTTTCAACTAGGTAGCTGGTACTCTAAAGATTAGAAAGACAAGTGCACTTTAGTGAATCACCTGCATAGAATAACATTAGAACTAGAGGCTGAAAGGGCCTTTAATACATTATTTCTTATTTAAAGGGACATTCCAGTCAAAATTTAAATGCATATAGATGAATTACATCTTTGAATATAAACATATCTGCAATATACATGTACTAGCAAAAAATGCTTCCAGTAAAAGTTATCACTGTTTTATTGTTATTTTTCTCTGCACATGCATGTGAGTAATAGCTAGATATTCTCAGTGCACCAGCATTTTAAAATCTGCAGCTGCTCAGAACACCAGTGGGGCTTTTATGATGTCAGCAATTAACAAAAAAAAAATTGTTTACAGGTAGAAAACCCTTTATCCAAACTGATTGGGACCAAAAAAGGTTTGAAGTTCATAACAGTTTGGATTTTGGAATAGTTGCATCTTTAAAATGGGGCAGTTTGGAGAGGGGATGGAACAAAGTGTAAAGAACAATTTTTTATGTCATTTGTGCAATATTTACGTCATAATACAGCTTATACATGTAACCCTAAAGGTAGTTTTATATCATTATTAATACTTTTTGCATAAACAGTACGCTCAAAAAAATAGTACAGTTCTGTAATCAGGTAATATTTGTTGTTTTTGGGTATTTGTACCTATAAATACTTAAAGGAGGAGGACTCAATAGAGTTACATATATTACCAGGAAGCAAATTAAATAATAAATAACAGAAGTAAATTGGAAAGTTGTTTAAAATTGTATGCTCTGTCTAAATCATGAATGTCTAATTATTAATTTACTGTCCCTTTAAGTATACTATAATGCATAAAAAGCCTGTAATATGTATCTGATTTAGTTTTAATTCATTCATAGAACTTGACTTTTATAAAAGCTAGTCAGAAAGTCCTTTGTTCAACATAAAGGGTTGTTTAAAATAAAAGACCATTACCCCATCTAGATAAGGTGATTTTATTGCATCAATGATCATATTATGGGTTTAATAGACCCCAATAAATATGTAGACAAAATAGTTTTAAAAGGTTCACAAAGCAGAAGGTAATTATATTTAACAAATATTCCTACTATCATTTTACACGTGTACAGTACCTCCTCTATTAAAATCAGATAACCGATAATAATAATAATAATAATAATAATAATAATAATAAAATCAGATATATGACTCTAGCGTAGTGCCTGGTTGCTGATGATAAAGTTACTTGATACCTACTAAATTACTGAACATTATCTTTCTGATGTGGTGTAGGCAAGTTGCAATATGCTTTTGTTAAAGGGCACATATTCCTGATTAACAGTGTAGTCTAATCTAAGGGAATGTTTTCATGACTGTGAAAAGAAAAATGCCAGTGACTTAGACATGTTAAAAGTCTGTTTTTAAGGATGGGCTGTAAACAAACCAGTAACTAAGCCCCTTTGCAACATGGAGGGACATTTTAAAGAGACATGAAACAGCAAAATTTTCTTTCATAATTTAGGCAGAACATTTCCGGTTTACTTCTATTATCAAATTTGTTTCATTTTCTTGGTATCATTTGTTGAAGGAGCAGCAATGCACTACTGGTTTTGAACTGCACACAGGGGTGAGCCAAAGGTAATCAGTATATATATGCAGCCACCAATCAGCAGCTACAACCTAGGTTCTTAGCTGCTCATGAGCTTTCCTAGATAAACCTTTTCAGCAAAGTATAACAAAAGAAGGAAGCAAATGAAATAATATAAGTAAATTGGAAAGTTGTTAAATAATGTATGCTCTGTCTAAATCATGAATGTCTAATTATGACTTTACTGTCCCTTTAAGGAAATCAGTGGTCACATGCACAAGACACATCGTCAGAGAGAAAAGTCTCCTTTTTTAGACTGTGCTGTTAATACAGCCACCTGATTATCACATGCAGTGTCAGAACTATGCCATTCATAATAATAAGGATTTTCACGTACATTTTATATAATAAAACGTAGTTGGCCCTGGATCTGAGCCCCTATTATTGCTAAAAAAAAAAAAAATGTGCGCAATTGCCCTCACAAGACTTTTCATTGTAAAGAGAAACTTGTTTTCTTGTTTTGTTTTCTAAATATAGGTCCACATGATACTTGACCTATGTAAAAAAACCTGTAAATTCTTGACTCACTATACTCAAAGGGACACTCAAGTCAAGATTAAACTTTCCTGATTCAGATAGAGCATGCAATTTTAAGCAACTTTCCAATTTACTTCCATTACGAAAATGTGCACAGTCTTTTTATATTTACACCTTTTGAGACCCCAGCTCCTACTGAGCATGTGCAATAATTCACAGAATATACACATATGGATCTGTGATTGGCTAATAGCTGTCACATGATACAGGAGGAGTGGAAATAGACATAACTTTTGTCAGAAAAAAATCTGAAATTTGTCATAGAAAAAGTGTTATTGCATTGTCTTGTTATCATGCATTTGTTGATTATGTAAATCTAGTGTATTTACTGGTCCTTCAAGTTTCTATCAGTGTCTATAAAAACTGTTCCCCATCTGACTAAAATATACCCCCTATTTTACGCGCAGCATTTCATAACCTATAAGGTGATTGCTATGGCACCAGTGATAGTCTGATGCACTTAGGCACTGACTTTCTAATAATGAGGAGGAACATAGATTTTTGTCTACAAATACAAACCAGAAGTTCTTTTGAGTCTGTTCATTATTCTCTGTTTAAGGGTGGACACAATTAAGTCTTATGATAGCATTTTTTCTTATCACATGCATTTTTAAATAAATACCAAGTTATTATGGAGTCAGAACATTTTGTTCCCCCATACCAAAAGATAATTTTCTGCAGCTGTTTTATAGCAGACTTCTAAAAGGATATTTCACTGTTATAACCATTTTAGATAACTGCACTGAGAAACACTGATCACTTTCATTAAAAGTCAGCACTGACTTGTGCCATCTCTATATTGCTCTGTATACTAAATTAACTTGCATTGTATGACAGCATCAAATGTAAACTGATCTGTAGGTTACCACTATCATGCATAACTGTCAAACCCACACCATTCACCATTAGAAGTAAAAGTTTAATTCAATTAAAAAAAACTTTATTGCCTCAGTTTGTAAGTGCAAAGTTTATATTGCTTGTCACTCACACTGTTTGATGAGGTCCATTTACCAACACATAACTAATAATAGTTTAACATTAGTCTACCCTTGATTCTAACACTTGAGGGCATCCTTTACCTAACTCACTGACAATGAATCCCTTCTCCTCTCATTCTAAAAGGACTCTCTCAAATCTTGTGCTAAGTTGCATCAAAGAAGTCATCAAAGTTTTAATTCACTACATGAGAAAAAGCTTCAGGGAAAACAGGGCCCATATGACCTAGAAAAATAAGATAACATAGAATGCAAAAACAGTGCAACATCTGTATAATGATAGCAAAAAATACTGTGATGTCTAAGAGATGAGAAGTCATTTGTCTTGAGGGAGGTCTCCAGAACTGGCTTTATATCTTGCTTTGAGAAGGAAGATTTGAGTAACTGGAGGGGCATTCCTATGAGGATAAGTGCAGGGATTTAGGTAAATGAGACACATGGCTTCTGAAGCATAACATCAATAAATACAAACAAACAAAATCTAGCATTGTAGTAAGAAAATCACCCAAATATAAAGTAAATAAAAGAAGCAACACAGTGGAAAGAAATGGGATGTCTTTTTATAAGGAGAGGTATAAGCAGCATGAGGACTAAGGTGGTTTAACTGTTTTACATTTGCTCACTAAATTGTACGGCCTTCAGAACTAGAGACAGCATTGGCAAACATTAAACTTTGTCTCAAGCTAAGAATAACGCACAATCTTGTACAAGTGGATGGTTAAAAATGTTAATCAAAGCATCTTAACGGGGCCAAAACTTTTTTTAGCAGGGCCTATAGTTTTAATGGATAGCATAGGGATCACTATTAGTGCGCCCGTAGCACTTGTTAGTGGTGAGCTAAATGTTGTGCTTGAGCAATCCAAAATAGCGCTTTTAAATGTATCACTGTTTGAGACCAGTAAACCATTATTTTTATTAGTAAAGCACAGAACTACATGAAGAACTTCACTACTTGCACAGCACTGGCTTAGCGCACCCTATGCTGAGGAAGATATTTTACCTCACAATTTCTTCAGCTCAGCAGAGTAAGTTCTGTGTAAAAAGTTATAATGCAGCTGCTGTCCAACTGCAGGTAAAAAAATAATAATGAAGAAATGAACAGCAGCCAATCAGCATCAGCAGTGCTGAGGCCATGAACTCTTTTACTGAGATCTAATGAAATTTGACTTAACTCTCATGAGATTTCATAGTAAACTTCCATAATCTGAATAGGGAAATAACATGAGTGTGCATGAGGCTCACTCCCTTGCCTGTCCCAGGACAGGCATACTGATTTGCTGCTTAAAGTGCTTTACAATGGGGTGTGAATACTTAGGACATTTTGAGGTAAAATATCTTTCTTTTTTACATAGAGATGTTCAGGTGACATTTTCTAGTCAGCTTTTTACTGTTATGCTGAGTCACTTTCAAGTGTTTCTCATTTGGGTATCATGGCCATTTAAATGTTTTGTGCTTTCACATAGAAGTCTATTACATTAAGGATTTAGCGTATGCACACTATCTGACATGCAGATGTTCTAGACTATTGCTCTAGTGATAAAAAAATAACTTTGGACTATATGTTTTAAAGTGCCAGTAAACCTAAAAAAGAATGTTATATAATTCTGCACATAGTGCAGAATTATATAACATTATATTAGCGTTAGCTTTATAAAACCTAATATTCCCTGTGAATTTTTATAAAAAATGACTGTCAGACCCGCTCTCTGTGCTCTTCTGAGCGGGTCTGTTTTTATCACAGAGCCCATCTGGCCATCTGTCTAGTCACAGCCCAGCCCGACCGCGCCATTACACTCAGTGCAGCTCGCTCCTGCTCTGTCTGACAGCAGGAGCGAGCTGCACTGAGTATAATGGCGCGGTCTGTGACTAGACAGATGGCCAGATGTGCTCTGTGATAAAAACAGACCCGCTCAGAAGAGCACAGAGAGCGGGTTTGACAAATAGTAATTTTTTATAAAATTTCACAGGGAATATTAGGTTTTATAAAGCTAACGCTAATATAATGTTATATAATTTTGCACTATGTGCAGAATTATATAACATTATTTTTTAGGTTTACTGGCCCTTTAAGTGCAAAAATAGAAGTTCTGTTGATTACACTTAATGGGACATGAAACCCAAAATGTTTATTTCATGATTCAGATAGAGGGTACAATTTTAAACAACATTCCAATCTACTTCTATTATTTAATTTGCTTCATTCTTCAGATATCCTTTGTTGAAGAAATAGCAATGCACATGAGTGAGCCAATCAAACAAGGCATCTTTGTACAGCCACCAATCAGCAGCTACTGAGCCTATTTAGATTTACTTTTCAACAAAGGATATTAAGAGAGTGAAGCAAATTAGACAATAGAAGTAAATTGGAAAGTTGTTTAAAATTACATGCTCTTTCTAAATCATGAAAGCAAAATGTTGTGTTTCATGTCCCTTTAAGCAATGTTAATGCACAATAGTACGAACATTTTTGTGCTCCACTTGTAATGTAGGCCTGTATCTGTTATTTATGTTTTACACACATACTACATGAATTAAATAAATTAATTTCAGGAGGATTAGAGATAGCTATTCTGCTTTTGTTAGACATTTTCTGTACTATATAAGATACTTTTTTATTCCATAGTACATGCAGACAATCCTACTTCTGTTATTGAAATAGTATCTCTTTACAACTGGTTGCAATACCTAGCCTGGTAACAAAGGTTCTGAAACCTGTCACATTAAAGTGATTCTACATTTTAAATAATCAAATGCCATAAATGTAATCTTTGCCACTAAAAAAGTATATGTGTACCTTTTTTTTTTTTAAATCCATCTGTGAAAGGGTTAAATTAGTGCATATAGTAATGCTTCTATAATAATGTTATGCCGGCCCACATGGATGAACTCTTTTTTTTTTAATGACAATTCCAGTGAACATCCAATCAACATGTGTGTCAGTTGACAATCTTGAAGTCCAGCCCCTTTAAAGCCCATAGAAAGCCTATGTAGAGAGTGGATGTGACTGCTCTATACATCACAGCCCAGCCAAAAGATGAAATTAAAGGGGGGGCGGAGGAACAAACAATACCAATTAGGATTATAAACCTTTTATTATAATATATATATATATATATATATATATATATATATATATATATATATATATATATACTTTAAAAAAATAATAATGTGGTTTTACTTGCAAACTAATATATGCTTTATTGCAACATTCTTCACAGTCTGAAATTTTACCATCACTTTAACATTCCTGCTTTTTCAAATAAAGATACCAAGAGAACGAAGAAAAATGGCTAATAGGAGTAAATTAGAAAGATGCTTAAAATTACATGCTCTATCTTAATCATGAAAAAACATTTTGAGTTTACTATCCCTTTAAAGGGTCAGTCTAGTCAAAATTAAACTTTCATGATTCAGATAGGGAATGCAATTTTAAATAACTTTCTAGTTTCTAATTCACTTATCATCAAATTTGCTTTGCTCTCTTGGTATTCTTTGTTAAAAGCTAAACGTAGGTATGCTCATATGCTAATTTTGAAGCCCATAAAGGCCGCCCCTTATTTTAATGCATTTTGCAGTTTTTCACAGCTGTTGGTTCGTGTGTGCCATATAGATAATATTGTGACCACACCCGCGGGGTTACAAATGAGAGGGCACTGATTGGCTAAATCCAAGTCTGTCAAAAGTACTGAAATAAGGGGCAGTCTGCAAAGGCTTAGATACGAGGTAATCACAGAGTTAAAAAGTATATTAAAATAACAGTGTTGTTTATGCAAAACAGGAGAATGGGTAATAAAGGTATTATCTATCTTTTTAAATAATAACAATTCTGGAGTAGACTGTCCCTTTAAAACCAGTATCTATATTATATAGGTGCCAGTGTTATTGGACCAAAAAAAGTGAATGGGCTCTTAACTAACCATATCTACAATCCCTTGAGTTATTGAACCTAACACAGATCCTCAATTACAATTTATCCTCAGCATGACCCGTGCCTCAATTAAACCTCAACAAAACCAACACCAATGTTAGTAAACCAACCATTTCAGACTCATCCAATTATCTGACCACAGCTCCTACTCTATTTCTGGCACTAAAGCCTATACCCCTACCACAATTTATCACCTATTCTTCCCATACATGACCCCCGTCAAAAAAAAAAAAAAAAGCAGTCATCAACCAATGCTAATCCTAAACAATAAACCCTCTCCCACAGTAGTAACAAAAAAAAATTAGTTCAGTTAAAACTATTAATACCTATCATATTACAATAAATTTGCAAAAAACGGAGAAGAGCACAAACTCGATTCAAATGTAGAGTAAGGACTTTTAATAGAAATACACACGCTAAATAAAGCAACTCACAAGATATTAAAAAAAAAAACAGCACTTCACAGAATAGTAACACTGGTGCCAGATATGTAAAGCTTGACTCCCGGTTTTCCAGTCCAAAGTGGTTCCGTGTATTGGAGAAGGATAGTCAAAATCCAATATCCAATTGAATATCCAAATGGTTAACCACCGCTACTAAGGAATCCAGTGAGCCCGCTACAAGTGTTCAAAAAGACACACACCCTCGGCTCTAACCAATAGATCCTAACTCAGACGAGGATCTACGGAAGCCTCACAGGGTCAAAAGAGTCTTTACTCTACATTTTAATCGAGTTTGCGCTCTTCTCCGTTTTTTGCATTTTAAGATTTTCTGGTGGGTCATTTGGAGCTACCATGTTAAGAGGAGCAGTCGGATTCTACAATTCTCGGTAGTAAGTATTGGACGAGACCTACATTTGAACTTTTCTCACCACCTGGGACATTGACTTTCATTTGTTAGTGCATTTAAAGTCTGAGGCTTTTACCTTTTAGCCTATTGTTATTTGGATCTTTTTCTATCTGGTTTTTATTCTTATTTATTATCATTCATTATTTTTTATTTTTCTTGTCTCACATTTATATGTTTTAAAATATATATTTTTAATATACTGTTATATATTTTAATTGATATTTTATCAACGTATATAGCGCTACTCTGTGTATTTTTTACACCATTTTGATGTTTGTTTATATTACAATAAATATTCCACTAGTATACATAAAATCTATACAGATTTTTCTTAGACCCCTCCTCAGTTTACTTAGTATGAACAAATGTATCTACTATTTATAAAAAAAACTTCAAAAAACTTTAACACACAGCACAATATTTAAAAGTGTCAAGTGCTGAGATTAAAAAAAAGGTTTCTTGTCACAGTTCATATTACAATTAAAGGTTTTATTGACTTGGGGTGTAGATTGTCGGAAGTAAAAGTGTAATATTACCATTTAGCACTGTCATCAATAAAATAAAAAAAACAAATAATAGACTGACATGGTGTATCATAAAAACACGTTTTTCATTGTACTTTTGTATACACACAACTGTGTATAAAAGTATATTGCCATCAAGTTTTTATCTTCAAATATGAGACACATACGTCAAATTAAGAATGCCTAAGGTGAAAAAGGTCACCAATTTAATATACTATACTCCTAGTTAACTACTTTTATATTAGCCCAAGGAATTTTGTGGTGGTCTTTATCTGCAACTGGTGGCATTTAACATATTTATAATACACAATATGCACAAACAGATACATTTTGGTAAATAGAAAGACATAGTCAGGTCTCATTTCCTATTATCATGATACATTTTAACCTATATAAATTGGATTAAGCCGGGTTTGTCTGTCTATAATTTAATATAAATATAAATATATATATTTTATAAATGCATCATTATTTTAGAAGTGTGTATCATCTTTTTTTGTGTTAAAGTGAAAGTCAATCGTAGCATTTTTGAAACGCTAGGATTGACTGTTGAAACAAATAAAGGGGACTTTAATTCATGAAGTATAAGATACCTCATGCAGAAAGCTCCTTAATTTGTTTCAAGCGATTGCCGTTCTGAGCTGTTAAGGAAGCCCACAGCAGATCGTTGTTTGCTAGAGAGGTGATGTTTTCACCTTTTAGCCAATAGCCATGCGGTATATACGGCTTGGCGCCCATAAGAGCCCGATTTACCGCACTGCTATTTGCTAAGAGGTGAAAACGTCACCTCTTAGCAAAAAATTTTTTTACCGTGGGCTTTGTTAGCAGCTAAGAATGGTGATCGGCTGAAACAAATAAAGGAGCTTTCTACAAGAAGTATCTTATACTTCATGAATGAAAGTCCCCTTTATTAGTTTCAATAGTCAATCCTAGCGTTTCAAAAATGCCAGGATTGACTTTCACGGGTTTGTCTGTCTATAATTTAAAGGGACACTGAACCCAAATTTTTTCTTTTGTAATTCAGAAAGAGCATGCAATCTTAAGCAACTTTCTAATTTACTCCTATTATCAATTTTTCTTCGTTCTCTTGCTATCATTATTTGAAAAAGAAGGCATCTAAGCTTTTTCTTGGTTTCAGTATTCTGGACAGCACTTTTTTATTGGTGGATGAATGTATCCACCAATCAGCAAGGACAACCCAGGTTGTTCACCACAAATGGGCCGGCATCTAAACTTACATTCTTGCATTTCAAATAAAAATACCAAGAGAATGAAGAAAATTTGATAATAGGAGTAAATTAGAAAGTTGCTTAAAATGTCGTGCTCAATCTGAATCATGAAAGAAAAATTTTGGGTTCAGTGTCCCTTTAATATAAATTTTATATAAATATATATATATACACATACATATTATAAATATATCATTATTATTTTAGAAGTTTGTATCATATTTATATGTGTTAAGCAAGTATATTATATAAATTGTTTTTTTTGTCAATTATTTAATATATATATATATATATATTTTTATATATATATATATATATATATATATATATTATAAATATATAATTATTTTAGAAGTGTGTATCATATCAATATGTGTCTATCATATCTCACAACTAGTACAACCTACTAAGGTGTCTTATTAATTAAAAAAAAAATCTGCCATTCATATTAATGCATTAACATGTTTGATATCTGAAATGTTGCCTTTTGTGTAAAATAAATATCTGTGCTCTAAACATATCTGTCTCTTTCAAAAATTCTGTGTGCTTTTTGTATGGCTGATCATTTACTCTTAATATTACTATAGAACAAATTATTAATGTGTTCATCATTTTATTTTCATTGCAGGACTAATATTTGCTGGAAACTGAACTGTTTGTTCTGATTACCCTACAACAGAAGAATGTCTCCTTTATTTATTATTTGGGTTTCATGCCTGTTTCTTGGAGTTGGTTGCCAGGATTCACAAACACCAAATAATATAAAAGAAAGTTCTGTACCATCCAACACTCTAGAACCAGAACAATCTCATCTTCTTCTACAAATGGACATTGACCAAAACTCTGCAAACTTATCAGATATGGACATAAGATATATGCCACCTCGGATGCCATTACCACCACCATGCACATCCCGAGCGGTAATCAGACATGCTTTCAAATATGTCACTACAATCCTATCTTGTGTTATCTTTATTGTGGGAATTGTTGGAAATTCTACGTTGCTAAGAATAATATACAAGAACAAGTGTATGAGGAATGGACCCAACGTTCTAATTGCTAGTCTTGCTCTTGGAGACCTCTTCTACATCCTCATCGCTATTCCCGTCAATGCATACAAGGTACCTTTTCTTTAATTTGTTAGTAAAATAGGTTTATTAACCCAAGGATCAAACACATAAAAAGTAATATTGACATCTCAAAGTTACTGTCCCATTAATTAAGCATTTCAGTGTAGCCTGAAAAAAACAAACACTAGTCTTATAGATCTTAGTGTCATGTGAGTCACTTTGCTGAAAAGCATATCTATATAGGCTCAGTAGCTGCTAATTGGTTGCTGCACATAGATTCCTTGTGTGATTGGCTCACCCATGTGCATTGCTATTTCTTCAACAAGGGATATGTGAATAACGAAGTAAATTCGATAATAGAAGTAAATTGGAATAATGTTTAAAATTGCATGCTCTACCTGAATCATGAAGTAATTTTTTTAGGGTTTGGTGTCTCTTTAATGTATGTTTCCCTCTGTACACCCTGCAGCATGTGTAACTCATAAGTGTCCAGGAAAACATGGCCAAGATGGCAACCCTAGTTATAAACATTAAAATAGAGTATTTACAGAAATGTATAAGGTGATGATACTGCTGATTTGGTATTTTCACAATTGATAAATTATTGTCTTTAGTATTTTAACAGAACAGGGAAATGTCTTAACCATATGACTTTATCTTCAGACTTTTTTGGCAATGGAAACATCTCTCTGTTAAAGGGACATGAAACCCAATTTTTTTCTTTCATGATTCAGATAGAGCATGTGATTTTAAACAACCTTCCAATTTACTTCTATTATTCAATTTTCTTTTGTTATCTCCTTGTTGGAAAATATACATAGGAAGGCTCAGGAGCTAATGATTGGTGGCTGCACATATATACCTATTGTTATTGGCTCAAACCAATGTATTGAAGGGATAGGAACATCACAATTAAACTTGCATGATTCCAATAGAGCATGTAATTTAAAGAAACTTTTAAATTTAGTTCTATTTTCAAATGTTCTTTGTTCTCTTGGTATCCCTTGTTGAAAAAGAATACACTAGTGGGAGCTGCTGCTAATTGGTACCTGCACACATTTGTCTCTTGTGATTGGCTAACTAGATGTGTTCAGCTAGTTGTCAGTAGTATAATGCTGTTCTTTCAGCAAAGGATAACAAGAAAACAAAGCACGTTTCATAATGTAAGTAAATTGGAAAGTTGTATAAAATTGTATGTTTTATCCAAATCATGAAAGACAATTGTGGGGTTTCCTGACCCTTTAACTAGCTCCCATTAGTGCATTGCAGCTTTTTTTTTTTTTACAAACGATACCAAGGGAATGAAGCACATTAGATAATAGAAGTAAATTGGAAAGTTGTTTAAAATTCTATTCTCTATCTGAATCAAGAAAGAAACATTCTGGGTGTCATGTCCCTTTAAGGGTAACATTCCCTTAAAACTCTACAGATAACTGTAAATACTTTACTTATCCATCAATCTTAAACTTTTAAAATATATTTTTTGCATTTATAGTTTCTTATACACAAACTGTGTTAATAATAAAACATTTCTTAAAGTTTAAAATTGTTTTATACAAAGAGAAAACTTGAGTTAATTGAAATCTATTTTTCTTTTTAAAGTCAATACTGAATGTTGTAAAAATATATTGTGTAATTTAAACAATATCTCTGTGTTTCTGCAGCTTCTGGCTGAGGACTGGCCGTTTGGAGTGCACATGTGCAAGCTGGTTCCATTTATACAGAAGGCATCGGTTGGAGTCACTGTGCTGAGCCTTTGTGCCCTCAGCATAGACAGGTAACTCCCAAATACAAAAGATGACCTATTTTCCAAATACTTACATAACTGATGCCAGTGAATTTTATTTTATTTTACGTTGTTCATGAAATGGGTATACATTTTATAGTTCATCTAAGAAGTTGTACATTTGTGGGTTCTAACCTCAAATGCCAGTGACACTTCACAGAACGTTTTATCTTTGACTACGTTCTAATTTGTAATATTGAACAAATCATAGAATCCATAAGGACAGTATTTATATATAATTGTTTTACGTTTTTTAAACAGGGTTGCAAAATATTTGAAATCTTACAAATGATTAAAGGGACACTGAACCCAAAAATTTTGTTTTGTAATTCAGAAAGAGCATGCAATTTTAAGCAACTTTCTAATTTACTCCTATTATCAATTTTTCTTTCTTCTCTTGCTATCTTTGTTTGAAAAAGAAGGCATCTATGCTTTTTTTGGGTTCAGTACTCTGGACAGCAATTTTTTATTGGTGGATGAATTTATCCACCAATCAGCAAGGACAACCCAGGTTGTTCACCAAAAATGGTCCGGCATCTAAACTTACATTCTTGCATTTTAAATAAAGATACCAAGAGAATGAAGAAAATTTGATAATAGGAGTAAATTAGAAAGTTGCTTAAAATTTCATGCTCAATCTGAATCATGAAAGAAATATTTTGGGTACAGTGTCCCTTTAAGTTTTTTGGAAAAGTACATTTTATTTTTTACAAGAAACAGCATAAAAGATGAAGTAACAAATATAGAACTATTTTATTAACTCAAGATAAACTCAAGATATGCACCTACTCATAAATCCATTAATTCACACTTGAAGCAGAATCATATTCAGTAATAGTGGGTATATCGTTATGTCCTTTCTTGTAGTAGGTTTAACCCTCCCAGAAGTCTTCACTGGGGTCTACAAGCTTCCATTATATAACATTCATACCAGTGTTAGTTCATGTTTAGCCAAACAAAGACCTACAGTATCTTGAGTGATAGATGAAATAATATTGACAAAGTTCATGTGTCTCAGAAAAAGACCAGGCCAAGATATATATATATTCTTCTTGAACTCATAACCAATAAGGATCAGAAATAAATATAACTTGTAAATTAGCATATTTGATTTTAATTATACATTTTAACTATACAAAACCTTTACATCAGAACCTCTTGAGCTTTCCTTGGATTCAGGCAGACTAAAGAAACCTCAATATTGTAAATAATATGTTGGTAGCTATCCACCTTCAGAAGAAACAAAGTAGATAAAACACCAAACTCTTAACGGTTTGGGCTAAAGCCACAAAAACATTTTCCTTTTAAGTTATTGGTTAATAACTTTAAAGACACATAGTTTATGTGTGTTTATCTATCTTCATATTCAAAGGGTTACAGCACCTGAATAACAAAAGTCATTGTTATTATGTGTAAGAAAAAATGTTGAATACAAAAAGTAAAAGCTGCTTAAATTAAATGTTGAATTAACAGAAGAAAACAGTCCTCGGATGCTACTTGTCATTAGTTGATAGGGACAATTTACACAGGAAAAAAAATTGGTTTTATTGAGCTCAGAAACATTTTTAAAAAGCACAGTAACTTATTCTGTAACATTCTATCACAGTAACTCATTCTGTAACATTCTATCACAGTAATTCACTCTGTAACATTCTATCACAGTAACTCATCCTGTAACATTCTATCACAGTAACTCATTCTGTAGCATTCTATCACAGTAACTTATTCTGTAACATTCTATCACAGTAACTCATTCTGTAACATTCTATCACAGTAACTCATTCTGTAACATTCTATCACAGTAACTCATCCTGTAACATTCTATCACAGTAACTCATCCTGTAACATTCTATCACAGTAACTCATTCTGTAACATTCTATCACAGTAACTCATTCTGTAACATTCTATCACAGTAACTCATCCTGTAACATTCTATCACAGTAACTCATCCTGTAACATTCTATCACAGTAACTCATTCTGTAACATTCTATCACAGTAACTCATTCTGTAACATTCTATCACAGTAACTCATTCTGTAACATTCTATCACATTAACTCCTTCCGTAACATTCTATCACAGTAACTCATTCTGTAACATTATATCACCGTAATTCATTCTGTAACATTCTATCATAGTAACTCATTCTGTAACATTCTATCACAGTAACTCATTCTGTAACATTCTATTATGAACTAAAGGGCTAATGTGATATTTCTGCATGAAAATGGCTGTTAAAACTGTCAATACAGCTTTGTTAAAGGAAGTGTATGTTAGTGTAAAGCTTACAGGAATACCTGTTGCTCCATCATGTTTATGGCAAACGTATGAGAGTTCCTTGCTTCTTCCTTAGCAGCTGGACAGTTTCCATTCTCCCTTTGACACCATGAGATCTATTTCCGTACATCTCCATTTCTCTGAAATTAAAAAAAAATGTGACAAAACAATTCTTCTGGATAAAAAGTTTAGTAGCTTAGGTGGTTCCAAAGAGTTGCAATAGGTTCTCTGTTTACCTGAGCATGCAACAAGCTTCTGAGTGTTAGGCCTAGTACATATATTCCCACGAGGGCTATCATAAGCAAATGCAGTTATATACTGCTGGTTTTAAACAGAAGTAATTGAGGATCCTTGAACTTTAGACTAGGAAACACATTCTGTTGTCAAAAACATTATTTTAAAATAGTGGACTCCTGAATTGTCCATATCCCTTGACCTCCTGGATCATTCTAGACCACACTTAAAGGGACAGTATACACTAATATTGTTTCCCCTTTAATATTTTCCCAATTATCCATTTTACCTCCTGCAGTGCATATAGGGCCAGATTACAAGTGGAGCACAGACGTTTGCACGAGGCGGATAAGGGATTTATAGCAGGAGTTTGCGCTCGTCAGTTTCATCACTGGTATTACAAGTTGAAAGTAAACGCAATTGCTTGAGCGCAATTGCGATTTATGCTACAATGATTACTGTGTCGTCAGAACTTTGGTTAACTGTTTAGCAAAACAAAAAAGTTGCACAAGACACATACAAAATACATTACAAAGTATAGTTGCACTCTTAATAACACTATCTAATAATAATGAATAAAAAGAATATTGCACACAAAAGTTATAAGGGCTCAAAGATATGAGGTCTCAAGTGTTAGGAAAAAAAGGCAACTAAAAGGCTTTAACATAGCGATACATACATATACATGTCTAAATATATATATGTATGTGTGTTTGTGTATATATATATATATATATATATATATATATATATACATATATATATCACACACACACTCACCGGCCACCTTATTAGGTACACCTTGCTAGTACCAGGTTGGACCCCCTTTTGCCTTCAGATCTGCCTTAATTCTTCTGCAAATCCATGATGCAAATCTCCCGTTCCACTACATCCCAAATGTGTTCTATTGGTTTGAGATCTGGTGACTGTGGAGGCCATTGGAGTACAGTGAACTCATTGGCATGTTCAAGAAACCAGTTTGAGATGATTTGAGCATTTTAACATGGTGTATTATCCTGCTGGAAGTAGCCATCAGAAGATGGGTACATTGTAGTCATAAAGGGATGGACATGGTCAGCAACAATACTCAGGTAGGCCATGGCGTTTAAACGATGCTCAGTTGGTACTAAGGGGCCCAAAGTGTGCAAAGAAAATATCCCCCACACCATTATACCACCACCACCAGCCTGAACCTTTGATACAAGGCAGGATGGATCCATGCTTTCATGTTATTTACACCAAATTCTGATCCTACCATCTGAATGTCGCAGCTGAAATCGAGACTCATCAGACCAGGCAACATTTTTTCAATCTTCTATTTTCCAATTTTGGTGAGCTTGTGCGAATTGTAGCCTCAGTTTCCTGTTCTTAGCTGACAGGAGCAACACCCTGTGTGGTCTTCTGCTGCTGTAGCCCATCTGCTTCAAGGTTCAATGTGTTGTGCATTTAGAGATGGTATTCTGCATATCTTGGTTGTAAAGAGTGGTTATTTGAGTTACTGTTGCCTTTCTATCATCTCGTACCAGTCTGCCCATTCTCCTCTGACCTCTGACATCAACAAGGCATTGTCGTCCACACAACTGCCGCTCACTGGATATTTACTCTTTTTCAGACCATTCCCTGGAGATGATTGTGCGTGAAAATCCCAGTAGATCAGCAGTTTTTGAAATACTCAGACTAGCCTGTCTGGCACCAACAACCATGCCACGTTCAAAGTCACTTAAATCCCCTTTCTTCCCCATTCTGATGCTCAGTTTGAACTTCAGCAAGTTGTTTTCACCACATCTAGATGCCTAAATGCATTGAGTTGCTACCATGTAATTAGCTGATTAGCAATTTGTGTTACCAAGCAATTGAACAGGTGTACCTAATATAGTGGCCGGTGAGTTTGTATATATATATATATATATATATATATATATATATATATATATATATATATATATATATATATATGTGTGTGTGTGTGTGTGTGAATTTTCATGTTTTCATCTACTTAACTGCAAAGGGCTCCAATGCACTTATATGTCTATATGTGTGCACATATGTATTTATGTATTTATATGTGTATATATATATATATATATATATATATATATATATATGTATTTACAGACATATAAACATATAACTACATATGTACACACATATCGACATATATATATATATATATATATATATATATATATATATATATATATATATATATAAGTGCATTGGAGCCCTTTGCAGTTAAGTAGATGTAAACATGAAAAATCATATTTATGCAATATTCATATTTAAAGGGACAGTCTACGCCAGAATTTTTATTGTTTAAAAATGTAGATAATCCCTTTATTACCCATTCCCCAGTTTTGCATAACCAACACAGTTATATTAATATATGTTTTACCTCTGTGATTACATATATATATGACACACATTAACTAGTACTGTCTAACTGTGAAAAACTTTCAAAATGCTCTGAGCGGTGGTTTTCAACGGTTTAGAAATCAGTGTGAGCCTACATAGGTTTAGCTTTTCAAAAATACCACCAAGGGAACAAAGCAAATTTGATGATAAACGTCAATTGGAAAGTTGTTTAAAATTGCATGCCCTATTTTAATCATGAAAGTTTAATTTTGACTAGATTGTCCCTTTAATACAATGTTTAACTATGTATTTACTGTAAATATTTCACATTCCAATGTTCTGCACATAGGGGAATATGTTCTATGTATTTTTAAATAGACATTTTATATATATATATATATATATATATATATATATATATATATGTATATATATATATAAATATATATACAGTATATATATATATACTGTAAATAGGTAGATATATATTGTAACAAAAAACTTCAGACATATATAGAAATATGTATTTATGAATAAACAGAACATATTCTGCTATATGAAGAACATTGGAATGTGAAATATTCATATTTTCATGTTGGATTAGTATACTTGAGAATATGCAATCAGGTTTGCACGCGAGTAGTGTGTTTTTTCCCAACTTTTTTTGCTCCATTGACTTCCATAGGGCAATATTATCGCACACGCAATAATCTAAGTTTCGCTTTTTACGTGCATTGGGTTAGTGCACAAACGAAAACTGTTTACTTTCAACCTGTAATACGAGCGATACTCGACGTGCAGAAAATACTAACTTCTAGCAGAGTTAGCACTTGAGCAGGATTATTAAATACCACTCCACTTGTAATCTGGCCCATAGTAAGTGTACCAGGATACTCTGCATCTTGAGAAATATTCAAGAGTAAAAAACAGCCCACTTGCCAACCAAAAGCCAATTGTTAAATGCACTTATCTGTAGCAGGAACAGAAACATAGTAGGTAGGGTTAAATAGTGAGATTGGAGCATCGCTTTAGACATCGGCAAACATTGCAGAAAACATGGAAATTCTAACATAAAATGTAGCAAAATTACATTAAAAAAACAATCTTTCTTTTGGTTATGGAAGCCATAGTACTAAAATGTAAACCACAAAATAAAACGAGTTTAGTATCTGTGTATTGAGATTGCAAAAAGAAATTCAAGGGACAGTAAACAGCCTGTGATTTGTATATAACATGTTTAGTTATGTATAATGATTATTATTTATTTTCCCTCCTTTTCATATTATTTAGATCTGAAAATTGAGCAATTTTTAATTCCCAGAACTTAAACTACACCCTGTTGACCTCTCAATGCTAACTCCACTATATATATTTCCTTTATTGGCTTTATGAGATAACAACTGCTAATCAATGTAGTTGATATTAACATTAAAGTCATAGCTAAGCCTTGTTGTCGACTAAAGCCCAGATTGGCTTCTCCAAATAAGGCAAATGAAGGGTGGAACTTGACTATTGTTAATAGTTGCAGTAAAAAAAAATAATATTTGGCTAATATTTTGTTCTATAACAACACAACATAAATAACAAGGTGTTTACTGTCCCTTTAAATGAATGTAACATTTCCAAATCTTGGCTGGTGTCACTAAATAAGGGCAAGACAGAAACCCAGTGACTGAAATATCATCTTTTCTTTATGCTATAAGCCTTCTCCCTTTTCTGTTACAACAATCTTTGTTAAAAAAACAGTAATTAACGTGAGCTTTGTGGGTGCTACCCGAGCATCAGCCAAGAAAAGAAAATTTGGGAAAATACTATTTACTTTCCATTTATCTCATCACACTCTAGTAGATACAAGTTATAATACAAAATGTATATAGTAGAGAATGGAGAACATGTCTTGTATATTTGGTAAGTAGCTTCATACACATTAGAGGAGAATTCTAAATGGTTGCTTTGCATAGGTATTTCTGCCACTAACATGAGGAAACCACTCTTGTAGAATGAGCTTCAAGCCACAGTTTCACAAGAGCACATGATGAGCTAAGATGCTACATTGAACAGTCCATCTGGAAAGTATAGTCATAATACAATGCAATATTCATGAAGCAAAGCAATGGGGTCACAAAAACTTAAACTTGAGCTACATATAAGCCACTGCCTCTACCAACATATGCTGATCACATTACACTGCATTTCTGAAAAATCTGAGAATATCAGAAATATTCTACAGCACTTGAACTGAATTTTTTTTTTTGAAAGTATAATATAACTAGCCAAATCGGAATGGCTCTTTCATTCTTAAGACACGGTGTGTGTACGGAATCATCAATTACTGTTGGAAATATCACTCCTGGCCAGCAGGAGGAGGCAAAGGGCACCACAGCAAAGCTGTTAAGTATCACTTCCCTCCCCACACACCCCAGTCAATCTCTTTGCCTTCAGTGCAAGGCTAAGTTATCTGGCTTTGCTGTGCTAGCCCGCCGGGCGTTGTGTAGCAAGTCAGTTTCATAATCTGACCGTGAGTTAGGCCTCACACTTTCAAAATACTCTTAGATTTTTCTTCTGAGTCCAGATTTCTGGTGCTTCCTTACAAGGGTAAGACCTTGTTTGATCCTGATCTAAGAGATATATTTCTGATATTCGGTTGGAAAAGGTTTGTTTTCTACCACCAGAAGGATGTCAGAGTAGAAACCTGCAGCTTAGTCTAACTTGGCATGAAGGGTTTGCCTTCAATACAGGAACTATTGGGAGGCCGATGCCCTCTGGTTTTCTTCAAACATGGGTACAAGATGTCCCGGATAGACTGCGGACTTAGTGCCTCAGGGTTAGTAAATAGAATCTAACCCTTACTCCCAGGCGCAGATTCCATCTCTCAGTTTTATCTGCGGACCAGATAACAGAGAGGTGTTTTAATTGTTTTTGGGATCCTTTTTCCCTGGGAGTGATAGCCCAGTTTTGTGTAAGGCAACAGGGTCTAGGATTCTATTCATTGTGTTCATGGTTTCGTCATAGCTTAGACCTTAAGTGTCTCAACTAGTTTTTCTCAGTGTACCATTCTTCAAAATTTAATCATTTGGTTTGATTCTTGCTTTGGTCTAAGAGGGACAGTTCATGATGATCATAGACCTGGAGGACGCGTATCTTCAAGCTCCTGAGTTTTGTCATTCTGTCAAACACTTTAAGTTTGGCGCCCTTCCTGGACAACATATTGGGATCTTGTTGTCTTTTCTTTGTTCCCATGGATGGGAAGTGAATATGACGATGAGTTCCCTTGTTCCAACTACAGGAGTAGTTTTTCTTAGTGACCATAATAATTTCCCTATCTCTGAATTTTTTTCTGACAAGAGGTCAGAAAATCAAGGATTTTCCATCTTGCCTCTTTCTACATTTCTATTAGGCCTTCAGTGGCTTAAGGTATGGAGGTAGATGGTCTTTTTGTTGGAAATCGTCCTTTTGCTTTTTTCCATCCGAGAGAGTTCTGCTGTTATGCATGCTCGGATAGTAGTACGGGGTTCAGGTGACTCCGTCTTGGAAGATAGTTTTTTTCAGGAGGAGACCTTACTGGGTGATAGTGCCCACGGTCGCCAGCCTGTTGGGCTAGGGACTTTGGACTCAGAAGGAGTCTGTTTTCCCTATTTCCATCTTGGAGTTTAGATCAATATGCAATGTTTTGTTGATCAGTTTTCCTTAGCCGAGTTTATCAGGTTCTAGTTTGACAATTTCACCTCAGTAGTTTGCATCAACCACCTGGGAGGAACCTAGCATTCTTTAGCCATGATTGGGGTCAGTGGGCGGACGCTCACAATTGCTGTTTATTTTCTATTCATTCCAGGAGAGAATACTGGGAGCGGACTTCTTGAGAAGTCAGACTTTTTATCCGGGCGCTCTTTCTGGAGGTCTCTCCAGATTATCCCTCTTCTAGGGGGTACTGGAGTCGGATCAGTTGGCAGTACGACTAGTTTCCTAGGTACGTTTAGAGGTCGGGAGATCAGCAAGCTGTCCTGATATGCAGCCTTTGTTGAGATGTAATCTCTTATACCTTGAAGGTTGTTTTTGAGGATGGACATTCCAATCAGGGTCCTTCTTTCATCCAAACTTATTTTCTCTAAGGCTCTCTTTTTAGTGTTTTGAATGCTTAGTTTTGTCTATGCGTGGTTTTTCTGCAGTGGTCAATGTGACCTTGATTCAGGATCACAAGCCTGGTACTGGTATGTTTAACATAAGGTATGACGGGAATACCTTATTGGTGAGAATCCAAGGGCTACTCTTGGAAGTAGGGTCAGGATTCCTAGGATTTTCTCTTTTCTCCAGGTAGGTCTGGAGAAGGGTTGTCAGTGTCTGGCAGAGTCAGATTTCTGCATTTCTCTTGTTACATGTGTCTAGCGGATATTCCGGATGTGTATTCTTTTTGTCAAGTCCTGGTTAGTTTCAGGCCTGTATTTTAGTCTGTTGCTCCTATTGAAGCCTTACCTTTGTTTTTTTTGTGTATTGCAGCAGGCATAAGATTAAGCCATTGCATTCCATAGATATTTAATTTTTATTTTGGAAGGTTTTCTTTCTTTCCGCTATCTTTTCTGCTCGGAGAGTTTCGAACTCTCGTCTTGCAGTGTGATTTGTCTTATTTTCTTTCAGATAAGGTGGTAATTTGTTCGAATATCTTTTAATTCGGAATCTTGTTGTTCCTTCTCTATGTTTTTCTTATTTATTCTTATAAGGAATGTCTGTACACGACTTGGATGTTGGGCGTACTTTTAATCTTTTTCTACCGGCAACTAGGATTTTCACCAGTCTTCTGCTCTGTTTGTTTTTCTGGAAAGTGAAGAGCCAGAAAGCTACTGCTTCTTCTCTTTTTCTCTGGTGAAGAAGTTTGATTGTTTGGTTTTTCAGATTACTGGTCTGCAGTTTTCTGAGAGAGTTATAGTTCATTCCACGAGGGCTGTCTTTTCATCTTTTCATCTTGGGCTTTCAAAGTTTAAGCTTATGATCAGCTTGCAAGGCTACAATTGCTCTTCTTTGCATATTTTTTCCAAATTTTGTCAATTTGAATCTTTTGCCTCGGCTGAGGCTTCTTTTGGGAGAAGGGTTCTTCAAGCGGTGGTGTCTTCTGTTTAGGTTACATGTCTTGTACCTCCCTAATCATCTGTGTCCTTTAGCTTGGGTATTGATTCCCAACAGTAATTGATGATTCCGTGGACTCACCGTGTCTTAAGAAAGAAAACAAAATTTATGGTTGCCTGATAAATTTATTTATTTCTTGACACGGCCCTCCCTGTTTTTCAGACAGTTTTTTATATAAACCTCAGGCACCTCTGCACCTTGTGTTATTTCGTTTCTCTCCTTTTCCTTCGGTCGAATTACTGGGGGTGTGGGAAGGGAAGTGATACTTAACAGCTTTGCTGTGGTGCTCTTTGCCTCCTCCTGCTGGCCAGGAGTGATATTCCCAACAGTAATTGATGATTCCGTGGAGTCACTGTGTCAAGAAAGAAAGAAATTTATCAGGTAAGCATAAATTTTGTTTTTGTCTTCAAACAAGAATACCTTCTTCAAGCATTAATGCTAGCAGGGGGTGTCAATCAGCCCAATCGTATAGGATCGGGCGGATTGATGTCCGCGACCTCAGAGCAGGTGGACAAGTTATGGATCAGTGGTCTTTAGAACGTTGCTTCATAACTGCTGTTTCCAGCGAGCCTGAAGGCTCGCTTGGAAACAGAGCCATCAAGCTCCATGTGGAGCTTGATAATTCGGCCCCATTGTTGTGAATGCAAATATAGCATTCGTTTGTGCTACCCCAGTTGAAGTCACATGGGCTAAAATATAATGTGCAATATCTCTGAAACCAACCTGTCAGAAAGGTTCGTTATGCGGCACAAACCTAGCACAAATGGTATATTTATATTCACAATTTAATTACATGGGCTGAAAACTTCACACAGCTATTTTATTTAACATAGGAATTTAATATTGTGGAACATTTTGATTAACACATGTTAATTTCTATCAGCACAAGACACACCTTTAAGTTGTTTCTGGAGTTCTTATGAAAATTAAACTAGAAAATGTCTCTAATGTAACTCATATTTTTCCAGGTATAGAGCAGTGGCTTCCTGGAGTCGTATTCAAGGAATTGGGATTCCTGTCTGGAAGGCAATAGAATTAACTTTGATCTGGGCTGTGGCTATCATTTTGGCTATCCCAGAAGCTGTTGCCTTTGATATGGTGGAGCTGGACTTTAAGGGACATACTATGTGGGTCTGCATGCTGTCGTCTGAGCAAACATCAAATTTTATGACGGTAAGCAAAATAAATAAATTTTACCTTTATTTGGGAAATAGTGTCATTGGAGATTAATATCAAATTGGTATGGGCTTTACCAAAATACTTAAAGGGGCAGTCTACTTGAAAAATGTTATTGTTTAAAAAGATATATAATCACTCATTCCCCAGTTTTGCATAGCCAACACTGTGCTAGATTACAAGTGACAAACTAACTGTTACGCAGAAACAATATCAGCTTTTTGCATGCATCAAAAATAGCATGCATATTGCAAGTTGATATTAATCGTGAGAGCACAATCAAATTTTATGCTTATCGGGTTAGCGTGAATGAAACCCTCACATAAAAGGTAACGATTTAAAAAAAAGTTGCACTAAACACAATATATATATATATATATATATATATATACTCTGTATATACACACACTACCTGGTAACAAATATTCAAGGTGTTTGACTACAAAGGGCCAATATGTATAAATAAATACATATATATGTCTAAATATGTGTATGCAGGGCTTTTGTTCTGGGGGTATTTACAGGTATTCTGCCATCATAACAGGGTAATATTTGTAATTATATACAAAATAAGCACTGTTTGTATAATGCGGTGTCGAGTTAGTAAGGATTACTAAGGATTAGTAAGGATTACTAACCTTACATCGGGTTATTGAAATATTACATATAAAATATTCCAAAAAATTAATATAGATACTGTTAAAAAATCTAAATAATCCATAGAATATATGTATATAAGATTAGTAATTCTTCATATGTGCTAACCCTAAATCATGAACCCTCGATGCTCGTTAGAAATATTTTACATTCCTATGTTCTTCACATAGAAAAAAGTGTAATTTTTATTATTAAATATATATTTCTATATAAATTTGATACTATTCATGTAAAATATATATCTATACCTATATATCTAAATAAATTGATTTGCAGGTATATATATTAACAGATATATAGAGATATACAACAGCAGGACCCCTCCCTCAAACACGGCGAGTTAAGTTGATGCCAACACTGGGTGAAAGTGTTGTGGTCTTATCTGACCACAACACTTTCACCCAGTTCTCCTCTGAATCATTCAGATGTTCATTGGCAAACTTCAGATGGGCCTGTGCATGTGCTTTCTTGAGCAGGGGGACCTTGCAGGCGCTGCAGGATTTCAGTCCTTCACAGCGTAGTGTGCTACTATTTGTTTTCTTGGTGACTATGGTCCCAGCTGCCTTGAGATCATTGACAAGATCCTCCCGTGTAAGTTCTGGGCTGATTCCTCAATGTTCTCATGATCATTGAAACGCCACAAGGTGAGATTTTGCATGGAGCCCCAGACCGAGGGAGATTGACAGTTATTTTTTGTTTCTTCCATTTGTGAATAATCGCACCAACTGTTGTCACCTTCTCACCAATGGTCGTGTAGCCTATTCCAGCCTTGTGTAGGTCTATAATCTTGTCCCTGACATCCTTAGGCCTAGATTTAGAGTTCGGCGGTAGCCGTCAAAACCAGCGTTAGAGGCTCCTAACGCTGGTTTTGGGCGCCCGCTGGTATTTGGAGTCAGTGATTAAAGGGTCTAACGCTCACTTTACAGCCGCGACTTTTCCATACCGCAGATCCCCCTACGCCATTTGCGTAGCCTATCTTTTCAATGGGATCTTCCTAACGCCGGTATTTAGAGTCGTTTCTGCAGTGAGCGTTAGAGCTCTAACGACAAGATTCCAGCCGCCTGAAAATAGCAGGAGTTAAGAGCTTTCTGGCTAACGCCGGTTTATAAAGCTCTTAACTACTGTACCCTAAAGTACACTAACACCCATAAACTACCTATGTACCCCTAAACCGAGGTCCCCCCACATCGCCGCCACTCGATTAAAAATTTTAACCCCTAATCTGCCGACCGCCACCTACGTTATACTTATGTACCCCTAATCTGCTGCCCCTAACACCGCCGACCCCTGTATTATATCTATTAACCCCTAACTTGCCCCCCACAACGTCGCCGCAAGCTACTTAAAATAATTAACCCCTAATCTTCCGACCGCAAATCGCCGCCACCTACGTTATCCCTATGTACCCCTAATCTGCTACCCCTAACATCGCCGACCCCTATGTTATATTTATTAACCCCTAATCTGCCCCCCACAACGTCGCCGACACCTACCTACACTTATTAACCCCTAATCTGCCGAGCGGACCTGAGCGCTACTATAATAAAGTTATTAACCCCTAATCCGCCTCACTAACCCTATCATAAATAGTATTAACCCCTAATCTGCCCTCCCTAACATCGCCGACACCTACCTTCAATTATTAACCCCTAATCTGCCGACCGGAGCTCACCGCTATTCTAATAAATGTATTAACCCCTAAAGCTAAGTCTAACCCTAACACTAACACCCCCCTAAGTTAAATATAATTTTTATCTAACGAAATAAATTAACTCTTATTAAATAAATAATTCCTATTTAAAGCTAAATACTTACCTGTAAAATAAATCCTAATATAGCTACAATATAATTTATAATTATATTATAGCTATTTTAGGATTAATATTTATTTTACAGGCAACTTTGTAATTATTTTAACCAGGTACAATAGCTATTAAATAGTTAAGAACTATTTAATAGTTACCTAGTTAAAATAATAACAAATTTACCTGTAAAATAAATCCTAACCTAAGATATAATTAAACCTAACACTACCCTATCAATAAAATAATTAAATAAACTACCTACAATTACCTACAATTAACCTAACACTACACTATCAATAAATTAATTAAACACAATTGCTACAAATAAATAAAATTAAATAAACTATCTAAAGTACAAAAAATAAAAAAGAACTAAGTTACAGAAAATAATAAAATATTTACAAAGATAAGAAAAATATTACAACAATTTTAAACTAATTACACCTACTCTAAGCCCCCTAATAAAATAACAAAGCCCCCCAAAATAAAAAATTCCCTACCCTATTCTAAAATACAAATATTACAAGCTCTTTTACCTTACCAGCCCTGAACAGGGCCCTTTGCGGGGCATGCCCCAAGAATTTCAGCTCTTTTGCCTGTAAAAAAAAACATACAATACCCCCCCCCAACATTACAACCCACCACCCACATACCCCTAATCTAACCCAAACCCCCCTTAAATAAACCTAACACTACCCCCCTGATGATCTTCCTACCTTGTCTTCACCATGCCAGGTTCACCGATCCGTCCTGGCTCCAAGATCTTCATCCAACCCAAGCGGGGGCTAGACATCCACTGAAGAAGTCCAGAAGAGGGTCCAAAGTCTTCCTCCTATCCGGCAAGAAGAGGACATCCGGACCGGCAAACATCTTCTCCAAGCGGCATCTTCTATCTTCTTCCATCCGATGACGACCGGCTCCATCTTGAAGACCTCCAGCGCGGATCCATCCTCTTCTTCCGACGACTAGACGACGAATGACGGTTCCTTTAAGGGACGTCATCCAAGATGGCGTCCCTCGAATTCCGATTGGCTGATAGGATTCTATCAGCCAATCGGAATTAAGGTAGGAATTTTCTGATTGGCTGATGGAATCAGCCAATCAGAATATAGTTCAATCCGATTGGCTGATCCAATCAGCCAATCAGATTGAGCTCGCATTCTATTGGCTGTTCCGATCAGCCAATAGAATGCGAGCTCAATCTGATTGGCTGATTGGATCAGCCAATCGGATTGAACTTGATTCTGATTGGCTGATTCCATCAGCCAATCAGAAAATTCTTACCTTAATTCCGATTGGCTGATAGAATCCTATCAGCCAATCGGAATTCGAGGGACGCCATCTTGGATGACGTCCCTTAAAGGAACCGTCATTCGTCGTCTAGTCGTCGGAAGAAGAGGATGGATCCGCGCTGGAGGTCTTCAAGATGGAGCCGGTCGTCATCGGATGGAAGAAGATAGAAGATGCCGCTTGGAGAAGATGTTTGCCGGTCCGGATGTCCTCTTCTTGCCGGATAGGAGGAAGACTTTGGACCCTCTTCTGGACTTCTTCAGTGGATGTCTAGCCCCCGCTTGGGTTGGATGAAGATCTTGGAGCCAGGACGGATCGGTGAACCTGGCATGGTGAAGACAAGGTAGGAAGATCATCAGGGGGGTAGTGTTAGGTTTATTTAAGGGGGGTTTGGGTTAGATTAGGGGTATGTGGGTGGTGGGTTGTAATGTTGGGGGGGGGGTATTGTATGTTTTTTTTTACAGGCAAAAGAGCTGAAATTCTTGGGGCATGCCCCGCAAAGGGCCCTGTTCAGGGCTGGTAAGGTAAAAGAGCTTGTAATATTTGTATTTTAGAATAGGGTAGGGAATTTTTTATTTTGGGGGGCTTTGTTATTTTATTAGGGGGCTTAGAGTAGGTGTAATTAGTTTAAAATTGTTGTAATATTTTTCTTATCTTTGTAAATATTTTATTATTTTCTGTAACTTAGTTCTTTTTTATTTTTTGTACTTTAGATAGTTTATTTAATTTTATTTATTTGTAGCAATTGTGTTTAATTAATTTATTGATAGTGTAGTGTTAGGTTAATTGTAGGTAATTGTAGGTAGTTTATTTAATTATTTTATTGATAGGGTAGTGTTAGGTTTAATTATATCTTAGGTTAGGATTTATTTTACAGGTAAATTTGTTATTATTTTAACTAGGTAACTATTAAATAGTTCTTAACTATTTAATAGCTATTGTACCTGGTTAAAATAATTACAAAGTTGCCTGTAAAATAAATATTAATCCTAAAATAGCTATAATATAATTATAATTTATATTGTAGCTATATTAGGATTTATTTTACAGGTAAGTATTTAGCTTTAAATAGGAATCATTTATTTAATAAGAGTTAATTTATTTCGTTAGATAAAAATTATATTTAACTTAGGGGGGTGTTAGTGTTAGGGTTAGACTTAGCTTTAGGGGTTAATACATTTATTAGAATAGCGGTGAGCTCCGGTCGGCAGATTAGGGGTTAATAATTGAAGGTAGGTGTCGGCGATGTTAGGGAGGGCAGATTAGGGGTTAATACTATTTATGATAGGGTTAGTGAGGCGGATTAGGGGTTAATAACTTTATTATAGTAGCGCTCAGGTCCGCTCGGCAGATTAGGGGTTAATAAGTGTAGGCAGGTGTCGGCGACGTTGTGGGGGGCAGATTAGGGGTTAATAAATATAACATAGGGGTCGGCGATGTTAGGGCAGCAGATTAGGGGTACATAGGGATAACGTAGGTGGCGGCGGTTTACGGAGCGGCAGATTAGGGGTTAAAAGTGTAATGCAGGGGTCAGCGATAGCGGGGGCGGCAGATTAGGAGTTAATAAGTGTAAGGTTAGGGGTGTTTAGACTCGGGGTACATGTTAGGGTGTTAGGTGCAGACGTAGGAAGTGTTTCCCCATAGGAAACAATGGGGCTGCGTTAGGAGCTGAACGCTGCTTTTTTGCAGGTGTTAGGTTTTTTTTCAGCTCAAACAGCCCCATTGTTTCCTATGGGAGAATCGTGCACGAGCACGTTTTTGATGCCGGCCGCGTCCGTAAGCAACTCTGGTATCGAGAGTTGCATTTGCGGTAAAAATGCTCTACGCTCCTTTTTTGGAGCCTAACGCAGCATTTGTTTGAACTCTCGATACCAGAGTTAAATTTATGGTGCGGCCAGAAAAAAACCCGCGGAGCGTTAACAGCCCTTTTACCGCCGAACTCTAAATCTAGGCCTTAGACAGCTCTTTGGTCTTGGCCATGGTGGAGAGTTTGGAGTCTGATTGATTGGTTGCTTCTGTGGACAGGTGTCTTTTATACAGGTAACAAGCTGAGATTAGGAGCACTCCCTTTAAGAGAATGCTCTTAATCTCAGCTTGTTACTTGTATAAAAGACACCTGGTAGCCAGAAATCTTGCTGATTGATAGGGGATCAAATACTTATTTCACTCATTAAAATGCAAATCAATTTATAATTTTTTGAAATGCGTTTTTCGGATTTTTCTGTTGTTATTCTTTCTCTCACTGTTCAAATAAACCTACCATTGACTGATCATTTTTTTGTCAGTGGGCAAACGTACAAAATCAGAAAGGGATCAAATATTTTTTCCCCTCACTGTATATTTACAATAAAAATTACATTGTTCTGCACGTGAAGAACATTGGAATGTGAAATATGAATAACTGCTTTTTGGGTTAGCACGCGCGGGATAGGTTTTAAATATCTTCTTCTGTGCCCTCCATTGACCTCTATGGGGAGAATTAGGTTAAAGCAGTTAGCAGGCGTCAGGTTTCTCTTGCGCACAAACTTTGTACTTTCAATTTGTTATTTGCGTACAAACTTAGGTGCACAAAAGGATTACGTCTAGCGAAGTTTACACTTGAGCGAAAGCACTGTTATGTTAATATAAGGTCAGCCAGGAAATTAAAAAGAGGGCACTAGAGATTAAATTTGCTTTTTTACCACATCTGCTTGTCTTTGCCATATTGTGGCGTCTGTGCTTATAAGAATTTAGATCATATAAATCATATAAATCATATAAATTTAGATCATAGAATTCTAAAGTTCCTTTGTTTAGAAATTAGGGTTACCAAAACTTTACTGACTGTTCTAAAAGAGGTTGTTGCATAACATCATAAACAAAAGGAATCCAGAGGAACTAAAATTCTTTAGCCAAAGGTAAGACGTGCAAGTAGACATCTTTAAGGTTACCTGTTGCAAGGAAACAAGCTAAGTAACAAACATTATTGTCCATATTTCAGTTTTGAACATGAACAAATCAGTTCAATGCCAGACTAGCTTATATGTATGATTTTCTAACCAGATATAAAACATACAAATATATATAGTTAATAAAAACACATTTGGGTCAATAATTCAAATTACTATAGCTAAAAAATAATGAAAGAAAGAAAAAAAGAAAAAAAGAAACACCTAAAGATGAATATTCACTTATTTCCAGTTGCAATCTTGTATCTGTATTGGAAAGCTTTAAAAACATTAAAGGGCTTCTACATTGTTTGCACAAATGCACAGTTATCACTGATAGAAATCTAACACTGAGGGCTCTATTTATCAAACACTGGTGGACAGGGGTGGAGATATTTGCCCTTGTCCACCCGGCTTCTAAATCCGCTGCCCGCATTTACTATTTCACACAAGCATTCCTTTGAGCTTGCGTGCAACTCCGCCCCCTGTCAATCTCTTAGCCAATCAGTTGGAAGAGACCAGGAGATTCAAATTCTCCACCTAAGAGGTGGATAATAGGGATGGGAAGCAGTGGTCTGAATCGTGATTGCTTGTGCAAACCTGTAATCAAAGTGGAGAAAATGGCTTGATAAATTTAGCCCTGAGTGTGTACATCCAGCTGATTAACTAAAGGACAGGGAGAAGGGATATTTAGGTAGAAGCTAATTAGCAAGCACACCTATGGGCTCAAAGACCTCTTTTGCCTGCAAGCATCCAGGGCAGGACCCATTTCCACCTATTTCTAGCTTAATCCCCTAGCTCTAAAAAAATAATTTATGCTTACCTAATCAATTAATTTCTTTCTTGGTGGTGAGAATCCACAATCCAGTCCTACTTGGACTTATACTCCTGGCCACTAGGAGGATGCAAAGATCCCAAAACTCCCAGTGCCCTTAAAACCCCTCCCACCTTACTGGAAACTAGTTTGACATATAGCCAAGCTAGACAAGAACAAGGTAGAAAAAGAACATAAGAGCAATAAAAAGGAGCAGGGAAAATAGAGGTGCATACTGAAACTGCCACCAGAAAAAAACAATCACACTAGAAAACAATTATCCAGGGGCTTTTGGACTCTCACCACCATGAAAGACATGAATTTATTAGGTAAGCATAAAATATATTTTCTTTCAAAAAGGTGGTGAGAGTCCACAATCTGGATATTCAGCAATCTTCTTGTGAAACAAGACAGAAAGAGCAGCAGTCTGACCCTTTAAGAAACTGGAAGATATACCCAAATACATACCACCCTGAAGAACTCAGAAGAACTCAAAGAATTCTAAAAGAGTGCCAAATGAAGACCTTCCAAATCATGTGATAAATCTTTCTTGTCACAGGTTTACAGGCCAAACTAAGCAAAACCTCTCTGTCTTAAAACTATGTGTTCAATCTCCAAGCCATCAAGTTTGCAAGACCAAAATGGAGCAATTAGGATTACTGATGATACCTCCTGCTTGATCCTGGCTATTACCCTTGTTAACAGAACAAGAGGTGGAAACATTAAGCCAGACGAAATAACCAAGGAGCTACTAGCACATCCACAAACTGTGTCTGACAATCCCTGGGCCTCGCAAAATATCTGGGGAGTTCTATGTTAAAGACAGAAGGCATCAGATCCACTTCCAGAAGACCCCATAGGTCTACAATCTGACTAAAGACTTCCAGACGAAAAGACCATTCCCCTGGGTGAAGGGATTGATGACTGTGAAAAGCCTGCTTCCCAATTACACACCCCTGGAATATATATACAGAATTCAGGAAAAGTTTCCAGTAAGGTGGAAGGGGTTGTAAGGGCATTTTGGGAAATATTCTCAATATTTAAACACTAAATTAACTACATTTTCCAAACACCATAACAATGAAGCAGAATACATCAAGCTCTTGTATTTCTAATAAATGCACTGAACTAAAGACCTGACATGTTTATTCACAGCTGCCCTACAGTGTATAGGATTTCAGTGATTTTATTCATACGCTGTCCACATTTATCATTATCGTACATGTGCAATGCCGCCCCCTGCTCACTAATGGCCAATTGCCCGCTAACTGGGGCTGTCAATCATCCTGATCGGATTGGATTGGGATGATTTCAATCCACCAGCATCTGAAGCAGCTGCTTGATAAATGGAGCCCATAGGCTCAATTAAGCAGAGAGAGACAATAGTAGGATAGAGGGGGTTCTTGGACACTTTCTACAGGATGATTTGTGAAGTCAATCTCTCTGTCTTTTCAGTTATATAAAGAGGTGAAGGTCTGGTGGCTTTTTGGCTTCTACTTCTGTCTCCCTTTGGCTTGCACAGGAGTATTTTACACACTGATGTCCTGTGAGATGTTGAGCAAAAAAAATGGAATGCGGATAGCTCTGAATGATCATATGAAACAGGTAAGCCATGGTTCATTTCTCATACTTAGTAGCTAAGTAAAATACATATACTTTATGTGTAGTTGCAGTGCTGTTACTTGAATGTAAAAAAAATATTTGTACCACGGTTTATCAGTACTGGTCACATATTTAAGCAGGGCTGGATTGGCCTACCAGGATACCAAAAGCATCAACCCATGGAGTGTTTTGTTAAATACTTTTGTAGATATATAGAACATTGAAAAAACAAAAAATATTTTTAGTAGGTTCATGTACTCTGAAGTTATTACAGATATTGCTCTTATTTTGTGGGGCTCCATAAATCATGCCGAATAATTCATACAATAATAATACTGATAATAATAAATAATTAAATAATAATTATAAAATTAAATAAGCGAACAATATAAGGGAATAGAGTTTCTTGATTTGTTTTAATATAGTGATCACAATAGTACAGTAGCAAGAAGAAACTAAACCATAAATCTAAAAATTGCATTCCAACATAGGGAAATTAAAAAAAAAATAGAAAGAAAGAAAATCCAATATTCCACAAGGACAATTTTAAAGAGTTCAAAAAAATTGTATTAAGGACAAGGTTTTCCTAAAAGAGGCTATGGCATCAAAGAATAAATTTCTAGTAAAAATATCTGACAATGAGCTATTAAATTTAGTAGTAACTACAGTCCAGGAAGCAGATACAAAGGATCTACTAACAGCAAAAAATGTGAACAATGTGTAACTTAAATGATGTTTCTTATTAAGTACAATGAAGGTCCCAATACTATCAAACATATTCTGAATTTTTTTTTATTGTTTTTATATTTGTAATCCAATATTCCAGTGCCAGTAGTCAGTGCAAGGATTTTTGTAGCTACATAGGCGAAGATACATTTTGGCGCCCTTCCCCCTTGATGAAAAGATATAGGCCTCTACTTATCAAGCCGTCAACCGCAAATACGCTGGAATTCCGCAGCGTATTTGTGGCAAGGCTAATTCGCTGTATTTATCAAGCCCTACAGACCGGCAAAAGTAGAATTTTGTGACATAAGCTACAATCCGCCGGACTCAGTCCGACACAGATCGATTCTTACGATACTCCAGATGTGCCGAATGCAAGTTCGGCACAATCTGACTACTTTTGGAAGTTATCAAATTCCTAGCAGGTACGCTCGGCACTTTTCCGGCCCAGCGTACCTGGTTTTCAATCCGCTGCCCTGGAGGTGGCGGATCCCATAGGAATCAATGGGAGTTTGACAGCAGCGAAAGCTCATGTTCGCTGCTGCCCGATATCCCATTGATTTCTATGGGAGATGTCTGCACCTAACACGCTAACATGTACTCCGAGTCTAAACACCCCTAATCTGCCCCCCCTACTCCGCCGCCACCTATATAATACTTATTAACCCCTAAACCGCCGCTCCCAGACCCCGCCGCAACTAAATTAAATGTTTAACCCCTAAACCGCTGCTCCTGGACCCCGCCGCAACTAAATTAAATGTTTAACCCCTAAACCACCACTCCCGGAGCCCACCGCCACCTACATTAAACTTATTAACCCCTATCCTGCCCCCCCTATACCGCCGCCACCTATATTAAACTTATTAACCCCTATCCTGCCCCCCTATACCGCCGCCACCTATATTAAAGTTAGTAACCCCTATCCTGCCCCCCTACACCGCCGTCACTATATTAAACTTATTAACCCCTAAACCTAAGTCTAACACTAACACCCCCCTAACTTAAATATAATTTAAATAAATCTAAATAAATAATACTATTATTAACTAAATTATTCCTATTTAAAACTAAATACTTACCTATAAAATAAACCCTAAGATAGCTACAATATAACTAATAATTATATTGTAGCTATTTTAGGATTTATTTTTATTTTATAGGCAACTTTGTATTTATTTTAACTAGGTACAATAGTTATTAAATAGTTATTAACTATTTAATAACTACCTAGTTAAAATAAATACAAAAGTACCTGTAAAATAAACCCTAACCTAAGTTACAATTACACCTAACACTAATCTATAAATAAATTAATTCCCTAAACTACCTACAATTACTTACAATTAAATTAAATAAACTAAAGTACAAAAAACAACAAACGCTAAATTACAGAAAAAAAAAATTACAAGAAGTTTAAACTAATTACACCTAATCTAAGGCCCCTAATAAAATAAAAATGCCCCCCAAAATAATAAAAATCCCTACCCTTTACTAAATTACAAATAGCCCTTAAAAGGGCCTTTTGCGGGGCATTGCCCCAAAGTAATCAGCTCTTTTACCAGCCCTTAAAAGGGCTTTTTGCAGGGCATTGCCCCAAAGTAATCAGCTCTTTTACCTTTAAAAAAAAAGAAATACACCCCCCCCAACATTACAACCCACCACCCACATACCCCTACTCTAAAACCCACCCAAACCCCCCTTAAAAAAAACTAACACTAACCCCCTGAAGATCACCCTACCTTGAGCCGTCTTCACCCAGCCGGGCCGAAGTCTTCATCCAATCCGGGCAGAAGAGGTCCTCCAGAGGGTCCAAAGTCTTCATCCTATCCGGGCAGAAGAGGACATCCAGAGCGGCAGAAGTCTTCATCCAAGCGGCATCTTCTTTCTTCATCCTTCCGGAGTGGAGCGGCACCATCTTGAAGACATCTGACGCAGAGCATCCATCCTGGCCGACGACTGAACGACGAATGACGGTTCCTTTAAATGACGTCATCCAAGATGGCGTCCCTCGAATTCCGATTGGCTGATAGGATTCTATCAGCCAACTGGAATTAAGGTAGGAAAAATCCGATTGGCTGATCCATAATTAAATAATAATTATAAAATTAAATTAAATAAGCGAACAATATAAGGGAATAGAGTTTCTTGATTTGTTTTAATATAGTGATCACAATAGTACAGTAGCAAGAAGAAACTAAACCATAAATCTAAAAATATCAGCCAATCAGAAATTCGAGGGACGCCATCTTGGATGACGTCATTTAAAGGAACCGTCATTCGTCTTTCAGTCGTCGGCCAGGATGGATGCTCCTCATCGGATGTCTTCAAGATGGTGCCGCTCCGCTCTGGAAGGATGAAGAAAGAAGATGCCGCTTGGATGAAGACTTCTGCCGCTCTGGATGTCCTCTTCTGCCTGGATAGGATGAAGACTTCGGAGCCTCTGGAGGACCTCTTCTGCCCGGATTGGATGAAGACTTTGGCCCGGCTGGGTGAAGACGGCTCAAGGGATGGTGATCTTCAGGGGGTTAGTATTAGTTTTTTTTTAAGGGGGGTTTGGGTGGGTTTTAGAGTAGGGGTATGTGGGTGGTGGGTTGTAATGTTGGGGGGGGTTGTATTTCTTTTTTTTTACAGGTAAAAGAGCTGATTACTTTGGGGCAATGCCCCGCAAAAAGCCCTTTTAAGGGCTGGTAAAAGAGCTGATTACTTTGGGGCAATGCCCCGCAAAAGGCCCTTTTAAGGGCTATTTGTAATTTAGTATAGGGTAGGGATTTTTATTATTTTGGGGGGCTTTTTTATTTTATTAGGGGCCTTAGATTAGGTGTAATTAGTTTAAACTTCTTGTAATTTTTTTTATTTTTCTGTAATTTAGTCTTTGTTGTTTTTTGTACTTTAGTTTATTTTATTTAATTGTAAGTAATTTTAGGTAGTTTAGGGGATTAATTTATTTATAGAGTAGTGTTAGGTGTAATTGTAACTTAGGTTAGGGTTTATTTTACTGGTAAATTTGTCTTTATTTTAGCTAGGTAGTTATTAAATAGTTAATAACTATTTAATAACTATTGTACCTAGTTAAAATAAATACAAAGTTGCCTGTAAAATAAAAATAAATCTTTAGTTTTAAATAGGAATAATTTAGTTAATAATAGTAATATTTATTTAGATTTATTGAAATAATATTTAAGTTAGGGGGGTGTTAGTGTTAGACTTAGGTTTAGGGGTTAATAAGTTTAATATAGGTGGCGGCGGTGTAGGGGGGGCAGGATAGGGGTTAATAAGTTTAATATAGGTGGCAGCGGTGTAGGGGGGCAGGATAGGGGTTAATAAATATAATGTAGGAGGCGATGGGCTCCGGGAGCGGTGGTTTAGGGGTTAAACAATTTATTTAGTTGCGGCGGGGCCCGGGAGCGGCAGGATAGGGATTAATAAGTTTATGTAGGTGGCGGCGGTATAGGGGGTGGCAGATTAGAGGTTAATATGTATAATGTAGGTGGCGGCGGGGTCCGGGAACGGCTGTTTAGGGTTTAATATATTTATTATAGTTGCGGCGGGGTCCGGGAGCGGCGGTTTAGGGGTTAATAACTTTAGTTGCGGGGGTCTCTGGGAGCGGCGGTTTAGGGGGTAAAACAGTGTAGTATAGTGTGGGTGCTTAGTGACAGGGTAGCAAGAAAGCTGCGAAGAAGCCGAAGAGCAGCAAGATCGATGACTGATAAATAACACAGTCCGTTACTTGGTGCGCGGCTTTTTGACAGCTTTCTTGATAAATTTGGTGAACGTATTCAGGTCCGCGGCGGGGATGTTAGGCGATCTTAGGCGGGCGTATTGGGGCTGGCGAATGCAGGTAAGTACGGAGCTTAATAACTAGAGGCCATACTCTGCCATTACTGCTTCTTAAAGTGATGGTAAATCCTAGAGTTTTTGAAACACTAGGACTTATCAGTGCTATAAATAAAGGGGACTTTCAGTCATGAAGTATAAAAAATCGTGCTGTAAGTTCCTATATTTGCAGCAAGTTTATGCCCAGCTGAGCGCCTTCAATGAGGTGATATTTCTACCTCTTAGCCAATAGCGTGCTAGCCATCCAGCATAATGCCAAAGGGCAAGCACAGCTAAGAAGTGGACACCACAATGAAAAAGAAAAAGGGTTAAAAAAACACCCTATAGGAGGCGCTATATATCGATGAACCAATATCATATACACAGAATTGTGGACTCTCAAATATAGAAAATAAGAAAGCAAAATAAAATACACAATAAGAGACAATCTCTCGCTAAAATACCATACAATACCAGTATACTTTGGAATTAAAATAATAGTGGTAGTGGTTCAGTCCCAGTAAAAGTCTTATTGATGTGGTAGAATACTTTAGTGGACTCTGGACACTTATATATTGTCTATCCGGATCAGGCTGCTCTCTAACTTCACCAAGAGTAGGTAGTTCTGAAGATAACAAACACAAGGAAAGAGGCGCCATATGTGTGAATCAATTACCGACAGGATATCAGCACATAATTAACACAGGGTACTCACATGGTGTAAAGGCACCCACTTGTGCCAATAGGAGCAGACTGGTTCTTCACAGCAAACCAGCTAGCTGGACTCGGGCAAACACTGGATAAGCCAGAGAGGTGAACCCCATAGGGGGCAGCTGGATAAAGATGTTGTTTCACTCCCCAGGAGGGCCATCAGGGAGATATGAGGGAGGTAGACCTATAGACCTCCCTAGGTAGCGTAGTATAATGTGTGTACAGCAATGAGAGCTAATGGTTAAAACTTTTTTAAAAGTTGTTTAATAAAACAATAAAAACAGAATTTATGCTTACCTGATAAATTTCTTTCTCCAACGGTGTGTCCGGTCCACGGCGTCATCCTTACTTGTGGGAATATTCTCTTCCCCAACAGGAAATGGCAAAGAGCACAGCAAAAGCTGCCCATATAGCCCCCCCTCTGGCTCCGCCCCCCAGTCATTCGACCGACGGTTAGGAGAAAAAAGGAGAAACTATAGGGTGCCGTGGTGACTGTAGTGTATAGAGAAAGACATTTTTTCAAACCTGATTAAAAAAACCAGGGCGGGCCGTGGACCGGACACACCGTTGGAGAAAGAAATTTATCAGGTAAGCATAAATTCTGTTTTCTCCAACATTGGTGTGTCCGGTCCACGGCGTCATCCTTACTTGTGGGAACCAATACCAAAGCTTTAGGACACGGATGAAGGGAGGGAGCAAATCAGGTTACCTAAACGGAAGGCACCACGGCTTGCAAAACCTTTCTCCCAAAAATAGCCTCCGAAGAAGCATAAGTATCGAATTTTTAAAATTTGGCAAAAGTGTGCAGAGAAGACCAAGTCGCTGCCTTACATATCTGATCAACAGAAGCCTCGTTCTTGAAGGCCCATGTGGAAGCCACAGCCCTAGTAGAGTGAGCTGTGATTCGTTCAGGAGGCTGCCGTCCGGCAGTCTCATAAGTCAATCGGATGATGCTTTTCAGCCAGAAAGAAAGAGAGGTAGCAGTAGCTTTTTGTCCTCTCCTCTTACCAGAGTAAACGACAAACAAAGATGAAGTTTGTCTGAAATCCTTTGTTGCGTCTAAATAGAACTTTAAAGCACGGACCACATCTAAATTGTGTAACAAACGTTCCTTCTTTGAAACTGGATTCGGACACAGAGGAGGAACAACTATTTCCTGGTTAATATTCTTGTTGGAAACTACTTTTGGAAGAAAACCAGGCTTGGTACGCAAAACGACCTTATCTGAATGGAACACCAGATAGGGTGGATCACACTGCAAAGCAGATAATTCAGAAACTCTTCTAGCAGAAGAAATAGCAACCAAAAACAGAACTTTCCAAGATAGTAACTTAATATCTATGGAATGTAAAGGTTCAAACGGAACCCCTTGAAGAACTGAAAGAACTAAATTTAGACTCCAAGGAGGAGTAATGGATCTGTAAACAGGCTTGATTCTGACCAAAGCCAGTACAAAAGCTTGTACATCTGGCACAGCTGCCAGGCGTTTGTGTAACAAAACAGATAAAGCAGAAATCTGTCCTTTAAGAGAACTCGCTGACAACCCTTTATCCAAACCCTCTTGGAGAAAGGAAAGAATCTTAGGAATTTTAATTTTACTCCAGGAGAATCCCTTGGATTCACACCAACAGATATATTTTTTCCATATTTTATGGTAAATCTTTCTAGTCACAGGTCTTCTGGCTTGGACCAGAGTATCTATTACTGAATTTGAAAACCCACGCTTGGATAAAGTCAAGCGTTCAATCTCCAAGCAGTCAGCTGCAGAGAAACTAGATTTGGATGTTCGAATGGACCTTGTACTAGAAGATCCTGTCTCAAGGGTAGCTTCCATGGTGGAGCCGATGACATATTCACCAGGTCTGCATACCAAGTCCTGCGTGGCCACGCAGGAGCTATCAGAATCACTGAGGCCTTCTCCTGTTTGATCCTGGCTACAAGCCTGGGAAGGAGAGGAAACGGTGGAAACACATAAGCTAGGTTGAACGACCAAGGCGCCACTAATGCATCCACTAGAGTCGCCTTGGGATCCCTGGATCTGGACCCGTAGCAAGGAACCTTGAAGTTCTGACGAGACGCCATCAGATCCATGTCTGGAATGCCCCATAATTGAGTTAACTGGGCAAAGACCTCCGGGTGAAGTTCTCACTCCCCCGGATGGAAAGTCTGACGACTCAAATAATCCGCCTCCCAGTTGTCTACTCCTGGGATGTGAATTGCAGATAGATGGCAGGAGTGATCCTCCGCCCATTTGATGATCTTGGATACCTCTCTCATCGCCAAGGAACTCTTTGTTCCTCCCTGATGGTTGATGTAAGCTACAGTCGTCATGTTGTCCGACTGGAATCTTATGAATCCAGCCTTCGCTAGTTGAGGCCAAGCCCGGAGCGCATTGAATATCGCTCTCAGTTCCAGGATGTTTATCGGGAGAAGAGACTCTTCCCGAGACCATAGACCCTGAGCTTTCAGGGAGTACCAGACTGCGCCCCAGCCTAATAGACTGGCGTCGGTCGTGACAATGACCCACTCTGGTCTGCGGAAACTCATTCCCTGAGACAGGTGATCCTGAGTCAACCAACAACGGAGTGAGTCTCTGGTTAACTGGTCTACTTGAATCTGGGGAGACAAGTCTGTATAATCCCCATTCCACTGTTTGAGCATGCACAGTTGCAATGGTCTTAGATGAATTCGAGCAAAAGGGACCATGTCCATTGCTGCAACCATTAGACCTATTACTTCCATGCACTGAGCTATGGAAGGCTGAGGAATAGATTGAAGAACTTGACAAGCCTTTAGAAGCTTTAATTTTCTGACCTCTGTCAGAAAGATCTTCATTTCTAAAGAATCTATTATTGTTCCCAGAAAGGGAACTCTTGTAGACGGGGACAGGGAACTCTTTTCCACGTTCACCTTCCACCCGTGAGACCTGAGAAAAGCTAATACAATGTCTGTATGAGCCTTTGATCTGGAAAGGGACGACGCTTGGATTAGAATGTTGTCTAGGTAAGGTGCCACTGCAATGCCCCTCGGTCTTAGAACCGCTAGAAGGGACCCTAGCACCTTTGTGAAGATTCTGGGAGCAGTGGCTAAACCGAACGGAAGAGCCACGAACTGGTAATGCTTGTCCAGAAAGGCGAACCTTAGGAACTGATGATGATCTTTGTGGATAGGAATATGTAGGTACGCATCCTTTAAATCCACGGTAGTCATATATTGACCCTCCTGGATTGTAGGTAAAATTGTTCAAATGGTTTCCATTTTGAACGATGGTCAGAATTGGTCTGAAAGTTCCCTCTTTTTTGGGAACTACAAACAGGTTTGAGTAAAACCCCTGACCTTGTTCCGCTGTTGGAACTGGGTGTATCACTCCCATCTTTAAAAGGTCTCCTACGCAATGTAAGAATGCCTGTCTCTTTATCTGGTCTAAAGATAAGCGAGACATGTGGAACCTTCCCCTTGGAGGAAGTTCCTTGAATTCTAGAAGATAACCCTGAGAGACTATTTCTAGTGCCCAGGGATCCGGAACATCTCTTGCCCAAGCCTGAGCAAAGAGAGAAAGTCTGCCCCCTACTAGATCCGGTCCTGGATCGGGGGCTACCCCTTCATGCTGTCTTGGTAGCAGCAGCAGGCTTCTTGGCCTGTTTGCCCTTGTTCCAGCCTTGCATTGGTTTCCAAGCTGGCTTAGCCTGGGAAGCGTTACCCTCTTGTCTAGAGGCTGCAGAGTTAGGAGACGGTCCGTTCCTGAAGTTACGAAAGGAACGAAAATTGGACTTATTCTTAGCCTTAAAAGGCCTGTCCTGTGGGAGGGCATGGCCCTTTCCCCCAGTGATGTCTGAAATAATCTCCTTCAATTCTGGCCCAAAAAGGGTCTTACCTTTGAAAGGAATATTAAGCAATTTTGTCTTGGAAGACACATCCACCGACCAAGACTGTAGCCAGAGCGCTCTGCACGCCACAATTGCAAAACCTGAATTTTTCGCCGCTAACCTCGCCAATTGCAAAGCGGCATCTAAAATAAAGGAATTAGCTAACTTAAGTGCGTGAATTCTGTCCATGACTTCCTCATATGGAGTCTCTTTATTGAGCGACTTTTCTAGTTCATCGAACCAAAAACACGCCGCCGTAGTGACAGGAATAATACACGAAATTGGTTGGAGGAGGAAACCTTGCTGAACAAAAATCTTTTTAAGCAAACCCTCCAATTTTTTTTTTTTGAAAGCACAATTGTCCTCAATGGGAATAGTCATGCGTTTGGCTAGCGTAGAAACTGCCCCCTCAACCTTAGGGACTGTTTGCCATGCGTCCTTCCTTGGGTCGACCATGGGGAACATTTTCTTAAATATAGGAGGTGGGACAAAAGGTATGCCTGGTTTCTCCCACTCCTTAGTCACTATGTCCGCCACCCTTTTAGGTATCGGAAAGGCATCAGGGTGCACAGGGAGTCACAATCATCCAGAGTAGTTAGTACCTCCTTAAGTAAGGCGCGGAGATGTTCTAACTTAAATTTAAACGTCACAACATCAGGTTCTGCCTGTTGAGAAACTCTTCCTGAATCAGAAATTTCTCCCTCCGACAGACCCTCCCTCACTGCCAATTCTGACTGGTGTGAGGGTATGACCGATAAATTATCGTCAGCGCACTCTTGCTCTTCCACTGTATTTAAAACTGAGCAATCACGCTTTCTTTGAAATGCTGGCATTTTGGATAAAATATTAGCTTTAGAATTATCCATTACTGCCGTTAATTGTTGCATAGTAACAAGCATTGGCGCGCTAGATGTACTAGGTATCGCCTGCGCGGGCATAACTGGTATTGACACAGAAGGAGAGGATAGTGAACTACCCCCACTACCTTCATTTGAGGAATCATCTTGGGCAACCTTATTAAATGTGACAGTACTGTCCTTACTATGTCTGGACGCCATGGCACAATTTTCACATACATTTAAAGGGGGGACCACCTTGGCCTCCATACATAAAGAACATGTTCTATCTGAAGGTACATACATGTTAGACAGGCTTATACAGGCTATTAATGCAATAAAACCGTTTTTAAACAAAACCGTTACTGTCTCTTTAAATGTTAACCAGAGCACACTTTATTTCTGAATGTGTGAAAAACTATGAAGGAAATATCCGATCCTTACCAAATTTGCACCCTAGTGTCTTAATGCTTTGAAAGTATTGCACACCCCTTAAATGAGGAAACCGGAGCTATTTTATCAAATTAACAATTTTAAATCCACTACAGTCCCAGCCACAGCATTTGCTGCGGCTTCACCTGTCCTTGGGGGTTATTCGCCACAGAAATAAGCCTTCCAGAAACGTTTTTAGTGGCCACCAGACCCTCTCACATGAAGCTGCATGCACTGCATCCAAAAGAAACTGCGCAATTAAGGCGCGAAACTGAGGCTCTGCCTACTAGAGAGAAAGGCCTTTCCTGACTGGGAAAGGTGTCTAAACAACTGCCTGGCGCTTAAAAACGTTACCAAAGTATTTTCAAGTTTTAAAACACTTCAAACCACATATAAATATCGAATAAATCAATCAATTCTGCCCACAATAGTGTCAACCAGTATATAGCCCATTAATAAGCCTTCATTCTGTTATGAGTCTAAGAAAATGGCTTACCGATCCCAAAGAGGGAAAATGACAGTCTTCTAGCATTACTAAATCTTGTTAGAAAATGGACTAGTCATACCTTGAGCAGAAAAGTCTGCAAACTGTTCCCCCCAACTGAAGTTCTCTGGGCTCAACAGTCCTGCGTGGGAACAGCAATTGATTTTAGTTACTGCTGCTAAAATCATACTCCTCTTTTAAACAGAACTCTTCATCCTTTTCTGTTTTAGAGTAAATAGTACAAACCGGCACTATTTTAAAATAACAAACTCTTGATAGAAGAATAAAAAACTACAACTAACACCACATACTCTTCACCATCTCCGTGGAGATGCTACTTGTTCAGAGCGGCAAAGAGAATGACTGGGGGGCGGAGCCAGAGGGGGGGCTATATGGGCAGCTTTTGCTGTGCTCTTTGCCATTTCCTGTTGGGGAAGAGAATATTCCCACAAGTAAGGATGACGCCGTGGACCGGACACACCAATGTTGGAGAAAACAAGTTAAAAACCACTCATGCGGAAAATAGTGCAGATACAATGCAACACGTTTCATGGTTATTGGCCGCTAGCAGGGGGTGTCAATCAACCCGATGGTATTCGATGGTATTCGATCGGGTTGATTTCTGTCTGCCACCTCAGAGCAGGCAGACAAGTTATGGAGCAGCGCTCTTTAGACCATTCGGAGCTTGTTAGCACAGTCTCCATATTGCTTACCTTTAGCACGCCACTTGAAAGATGCATATTTGTGTACAACAGAGCCTTACAGACTCATTGCTAACTGTCTGGTACCTCACCATCAATGGAATTGGGCCCAAATCAACCAGTGAGCAATAATACAGCAGAATGAAATGTGCACAAATCTGCAATTCCTGTTGGTTTTTAGATAATTTCTAACAGCTTTTTTTCTTTTAGAATTTTTAACAAAACAATAGTTTTAAAAATTTTAATTGTGCCTGGACTTTATAAGTACAATATTCCTTTTAACTATTGTGTTTGTGCTCATTTTGTTTCAGAGAAGGGAAGTGGCCAAGACAGTGTTTTGTTTGGTGGTGATTTTTGCCCTCTGCTGGCTGCCTCTGCATTTGAGCAGCATCCTGAAGAAAACAGTTTATGACGGCCGCGATCCAAACAGATGTGAGCTCCTTAGGTAAGAGAATTTATATAAATAAACAGTAAATATGAGCATATTTGATACCTTTATAAAGTTTTAAAATGTGTATGAACAGATCATACTTGATATGCTAGAAACCAGCATTAGATCAGATGTTTTTGATTTAAAAACAAAAACAAACAGCTTTGCTTAAAAAATATCTGCTATTTAAAGTGAATGTCAATTTTCCTAATTTAGCTTAATCATTTGTTATTATATACTTAGTGAAATCCCCACATTATTATTTTTTTAAATATTTGATTATATATATGTTTAGAAAACAAACTTTCCTCCGTTCTGAAGCCTAACTCCTCCCATCCGTTACTTCCTTCTTCTCATCAGTGACGTATAGAGCAGTTCCACCCGCTGTATACGTATTCTTCAAGTGCGCTCCTGTGGAGAGATTGAAATGCGCATGCGTTAAAAGCCGACATAAAAAGTTTTGCACTGCAATTGTTATAATTATTGGCCCGAGCGCAGAGGTTAAAATTTATGATACATTATAGATGCTATGATCGCTACTTACCTTTCTGTATGCGATCGTTGTAAATAATGCTATTGCCGATTAAGCATAGTGCGCATGCGCGACGTATGAGCGAGCATCTGAGCTGAGTTTTACAATATCGGCTTCAACGCATGCGTAGTAGGAGATTGTGACGTAGGAAAAAGAGGTATGAACCCCCCCCCCGGGTGAAACAATGATTGACAAAATCAGTTCTGAAAAACTGTCAATCACAGAGCAAAGATGGCGGGCGGAGGAACTGTATAAAAAGGTAATTACTTGCGACAAAAGATTATAGCTAGAAAATTCATGAATTAAAGTCACGTTATTTTTAAATGATCTATAATGTGGCGTTCACGGGGGTGCTTGACTTTACATTCACTTTAAGGAACTATATTTATGTCCTAGATGCACTAGAATGTGTTGACAGTAGCTAGATGTGCTTTGTATAGTCACATGAACTAACCAGATTTAATTAAACAAGTCTGCTTTAACTATAAAACAACTAAATGTGCATGGATGAATTTTAATTTTATAAAGAAGTATATTTGCAGTATACTTCCATTAGTAAAAATGCTTCTAGTAAAAGTTATTTTATTGTTTAAAGGCATACACACATATGCTAAGTGTTCTGTGCACTAGCATTCAAACACCACACCTTCTTAAAGAGTCGGCATTGGCTTGTACAACACAAAATAAGTATTCACTAATACAGTGTACATTACCGCAAGCTCTCAGAACAGATGTTTGAAGCGCCTCATGGTGCACATTCGCGGCCAATTGGCCAGTAGCAGGGGCTGTCTGATGGACAATTTTTAAGAAACTATGTAGAAGGGTACTCACAAAAGTGGAGCACTATATATAAGTACTGATATCGCAGGCTGGGCCTCTCCGTCTCCAGCCGACTGTCTCTCAGGGATATCAGTGGCAAATCAGATGTTTGTTATTAACATAAAACACAGAGAGAAAACCCAATAGTGCAGCACTATTGAATATTGTGAAATGAGTGTATATATTACTTACATTTGGTAGCGTACTAGAAAATAGTGCTCAATATTGCAGGCTGGATGTCAAAGTCACCAGCTGACTGTAATACTTTGGTCTCCCAGGAGGAATAATGATGAGTTCAGGAATCCAAAGCCAGCTACAGGAAAGGAAAAGGAATAAAGTAGTACAAGGCAGGTAGTGGCTGTTTCATCATATTGGCTTACAGAAGTATATTGCAAAAATCCTGTTATTTAAAAACTGAAAAACATAATTTATGCTTACCTGATAAATTCCTTTCTTCTGTTGTGTGATCAGTCCACGGGTCATCATTACTTCTGGGATATAACTCCTCCCCAACAGGAAATGTAAGAGGATTCACCCAGCAGAGCTGCATATAGCTCCTCCCCTCTACGTCACTCCCAGTCATTCGACCAAGGACCAACGAGAAAGGAGAAACCAAGGGTGAAGTGGTGACTGTAGTATAATTTAAAAAATATTTACCTGCCTTAAAAAAAAAAAAACAGGGCGGGCCGTGGACTGATCACACAACAGAAGAAAGGAATTTATCAGGTAAGCATAAATTATGTTTTCTTCTGTTATGTGTGATCAGTCCACGGGTCATCATTACTTCTGGGATACCAATACCAAAGCAAAAGTACACGGATGACGGGAGGGCTAGGCAGGCTCATTATACAGAAGGAACCACTGCCTGAAGAACCTTTCTCCCAAAAATAGCCTCCGAAGAAGCAAAAGTGTCAAATTTGTAAAATTTTGAAAAAGTATGGAGCGAAGACCAAGTTGCAGCCTTGCAAATCTGTTCAACAGAGGCCTCATTCTTAAAGGCCCAAGTGGAAGCCACAGCTCTAGTAGAATGAGCTGTAATTCTTTCAGGAGGCTGCTGTCCAGCAGTCTCATAGGCTAAACGAATTATGCTACGAAGCCAGAAGGAAAGAGAGGTAGCCGAAGCCTTTTGACCTCTCCTCTGACCAGAGTACACGACAAACAGGGAAGACGTTTGTCGAAATTCCTTAGTTGCCTGCAAATAGAACTTGAGGGCACGAACTACATCCAGATTGTGCAGAAGACGTTCCTTCTTTGAAGAAGGATTCGGGCACAAAGAAGGAACAACGATCTCCTGATTGATGTTCCTGTTAGTGACTACCTTAGGTAAGAACCCAGGTTTTGTACGCAGAACTACCTTATCTGAATGAAAAATCAAATAAGGAGAATCACAATGTAGGGCTGATAACTCAGAGACTCTCCGAGCCGAAGAAATAGCCGTTAAAAATAGAACTTTCCAAGATAACAACTTTATATCAATGGAATGAAGGGGTTCAAACGGAACTCCTTGTAAAACGTTAAGAACCAGGTTTAAACTCCATGGCGGAGCAACAGTTTTAAACACAGGCTTGATCCTAGCTAAAGCTTGACAAAAAGCCTGAACGTCTGGAATTTCTGACAGACGCTTGTGCAACAAAATGGACAGAGCTGAGATCTGTCCCTTTAATGAACTAGCCGATAAACCCTTTTCTAAACCTTCTTGTAGAAAGGACAATATCCTAGGAATCCTAACCTTACTCCAAGAGTAACCTTTGGATTCGCACCAGGATAGGTATTTAAGCCATATTTTATGGTAAATCCTTCTGGTAACAGGCTTCCTAGCCTGTATCAGGGTATCAATAACCGACTCAGAAAAACCACGTTTTGATAAAATCAAACGTTCAATTTCCAAGCAGTCAGCTTCAGAGAAGTTAGATTTTGATGTTTGAATGGACCCTGAATCAGAAGGTCCTGTTTTAGAGGTAGAGACCAAGGTGGACAGGATGACATGTCCACTAGATCTGCATACCAAGTCCTGCGTGGCCATGCAGGCGCTATTAGAATCACTGATGCTCTCTCCTGTTTGATTCTGGCAATCAATCGAGGAAGCATCGGGAAGGGTGGAAACACATAAGCCATCCCGAAGGTCCAAGGTGCTGTCAAAGCATCTATCAGAACCGCTCCCGGATCCCTGGATCTGGACCCGTAGCGAGGAAGTTTGGCGTTCTGACGAGACGCCATGAGATCTATCTCTGGTTTGCCCCAACGTCGAAGTATTTGGGCAAAGACCTCCGGATGAAGTTCCCACTCCCCCGGATGAAAAGTCTGACGACTCAAGAAATCCGCCTCCCAGTTCTCCACTCCCGGGATGTGGATTGCTGACAGGTGGCAAGAGTGAGACTCTGCCCAGCGAATTATCTTTGATACTTCCATCATTGCTAGGGAGCTCCTTGTCCCTCCCTGATGGTTGATGTAAGCTACAGTCGTGATGTTGTCCGACTGAAACCTGATGAACCCCCGAGTTGTTAACTGGGGCCAAGCCAGAAGGGCATTGAGAACTGCTCTCAATTCCAGAATGTTTATTGGAAGGAGGCTCTCCTCCTGATTCCATAAACCCTGAGCCTTCAGAGAATTCCAGACAGCGCCCCAACCTAGTAGGCTGGCGTCTGTTGTTACAATTGTCCAGTCTGGCCTGCTGAATGGCATCCCCCTGGATAGATGTGGCCGATAAAGCCACCATAGAAGAGAATTTCTGGTCTCTTGATCCAGATTCAGAGTAGGGGACAAATCTGAGTAATCCCCATTCCACTGTCTTAGCATGCACAATTGCAGAGGTCTGAGATGTAGGCGAGCAAAAGGTACTATGTCCATTGCCGCTACCATTAAGCCGATCACCTCCATGCATTGAGCTACTGACGGGTGTTGAATGGAATGAAGGACACGGCATACATTTTGAAGCTTTGTTAACCTGTCTTCTGTCAGGTAAATCTTCATTTCTACAGAATCTATCAGAGTCCCCAAGAAGGGAACTCTTGTGAGTGGAAAGAGAGAACTCTTCTTTTCGTTCACCTTCCATCCATGCGACCTTAGAAATGCCAGTACTAACTCTGTATGAGACTTGGCAGTTTGAAAGCTTGGAGCTTGTATCAGAATGTCGTCCAGGTATGGAGCCACCGAAATTCCTCGCGGTCTTAGGACCGCTAGAAGAGTACCCAGAACCTTTGTGAAGATTCTTGGAGCCGTAGCCAATCCGAATGGAAGAGCTACAAATTGGTAATGCCTGTCTAGAAAGGCAAACCTTAGATACCGGTAATGATCCTTGTGAATCGGTATGTGAAGGTAAGCATCCTTTAAATCCACTGTGGTCATGTACTGACCTTTTTGGATCATGGGTAAAATTGTCCGAATAGTTTCCATTTTGAACGATGGAACTCTTAGGAATTTGTTTAGGATCTTTAAATCCAAGATTGGCCTGAAAGTTCCCTCTTTTTTGGGAACTACAAACAGATTTGAGTAAAACCCTTGTCCTTGTTCCGACCGCGGAACCGGATGGATCACTCCCATTAATAAAAGATCTTGTACGCAGCGTAGAAACGCCTCTTTCTTTATTTGGTTTGTTGACAACCTTGACAGATGAAATCTCCCTCTTGGGGGAGAGAATTTGAAGTCCAGAAGGTATCCCTGAGATATGATCTCTAGCGCCCAGGGATCCTGAACATCTCTTGCCCAAGCCTGGGCGAAGAGAGAAAGTCTGCCCCCCACCAGATCCGGTCCCGGATCGGGGGCCCTCGATTCATGCTGTCTTAGGGGCAGCAGCAGGTTTCCTGGCCTGCTTGCCCTTGTTCCAGGACTGATTAGGTCTCCAGCCTTGTCTGTAACGAGCAACAGCTCCTTCCTGTTTTGGTGCAGAGGAAGTTGATGCTGCTCCTGCTTTGAAATTACGAAAGGAACGAAAATTAGACTGTCTAGTCTTAGCTTTGGCTTTGTCCTGAGGCAGGGCATGGCCTTTACCTCCTGTAATGTCAGCGATAATCTCCTTCAACCCGGGCCCGAATAAGGTCTGTCCCTTGAAAGGTATATTAAGCAATTTAGATTTAGAAGTAACATCAGCTGACCAGGATTTTAGCCACAGTGCTCTGCGTGCTTGAATGGCGAATCCTGAATTCTTAGCCGTAAGTTTGGTTAAATGTACTACGGCTTCCGAAATGAAAGAATTAGCTAGTTTAAGGACTCTAAACCTGTCCGTAATCTCGTCCAGCGTAGCTGAACTAATGTTCTCTTCCAGAGATTCAATCCAGAATGCTGCAGCAGCCGTGACCGGCGCGATGCATGCAAGGGGTTGCAATATAAAACCTTGTTGAACAAACATTTTCTTAAGGTAACCCTCTAGTTTTTTATCCATTGGATCTGAAAAAGCACAGCTATCCTCAACCGGGATAGTGGTACGCTTAGCTAAGGTAGAAACTGCTCCCTCCACCTTAGGGACCGTTTGCCATAAGTCCCGTGTGGTGGCGTCTATTGGAAACATTTTTCTAAATATTGGAGGGGGTGAGAACGGCACACCGGGTCTATCCCACTCCTTAGTAACAATTTCAGTAAGTCTCTTAGGTATAGGAAAAACATCAGTACTCGCCGGTACCGCAAAATATTTATCCAACCTACACATTTTCTCTGGTATTGCAACTGTGTTACAATCATTCAGAGCCGCCAAAACCTCCCCTAGTAATACACGGAGGTTCTCCAATTTAAATTTAAAATTTGAAATATCTGAATCCAATCTGTTTGGATCAGAACCGTCACCCACAGAATGAAGCTCTCCGTCCTCATGCTCTGCAAGCTGTGACGCAGTATCAGACATGGCCCTAGTATTATCAGCGCACTCTGTTCTCACCCCAGAGTGATCACGCTTGCCTCTTAGTTCTGGTAATTTAGCCAAAACTTCAGTCATAACAGTAGCCATATCTTGTAATGTTATCTGTAATGGCCGCCCAGATGTACTGGGCGCCACAATATCACGCACCTCCCGAGCGGGAGATGCAGGTACTGACACGTGAGGCGAGTTAGTCGGCATAACTCTCCCCTCGCTGTTAGGTGAAATTTGTTCAATTTGTACATATTGGCTTTTATTTAAAGTAGCATCAATACAGTTAGTACATAAATTTCTATTGGGCTCCACCTTGGCATTGGAACAAATGACACAGGTATCTTCCTCTGAATCAGACATGTTCAACACACTAGCAAATAAACTTGCAACTTGGCTACAATTTTATTTAATAAAAACGTCCAAACATTTATTCACTCAGTACCTCACTAAATGTAAACGATTCTACATTCCAGCAAAAACGTTTAACATAATCAATACATATAAAAAAATTCTTATGTACTTTTTACAGAGTAATTCCAGTGAAGTACCATTCCCAGAATACTGAAGTGCAAAGTATACATACATGACATTATATCGGTATGGCAGGATTTTCTCATCAATTCCATTGTCAGAAAATAAAAACTGCTACATACCTCTATGCAGATTCATCTGCCCGCTGTCCCCTGATCTGAAGTTTTTACCTCTCCTCAGATGGCCGAGAACAGCAATATGATCTTAACTACTCCGGCTAAAATCATAGTAAAACTCTGGTAGATTCTTCTTCAAACTCTGCCAGAGAGGCAATAACACACTCCGGTGTCATTGTAAAATAACAAACTTTTGATTGAAGTCATAAAAACTAAGAATAATCACCATAGTCCTCTTACACATCCTATCTAGTCGTTGGGTGCAAGAGAATGACTGGGAGTGACGTAGAGGGGAGGAGCTATATGCAGCTCTGCTGGGTGAATCCTCTTGCATTTCCTGTTGGGGAGGAGTTATATCCCAGAAGTAATGATGACCCGTGGACTGATCACACATAACAGAAGAAATCACCTGTACAAATTTAAATGTTATCCTTTCTAATTAGTGATGCAAACTCACCCCTTTTTCCTCCATGGGTGATAAAATAAGCATCATAGAGATGGGCAGTTATTAATCACCTTTGATTTCCCATTGGGAGAAAATAATATAAATAATAATATTGGTTAATCACAATCTTGCAACAGAATGGGAGGTACCAAAAATCAAGGTTGGTTTCAAGAGGTGTATCCCTTATATGCCCTTGATTTACAGAACCCAGAATATTGTAATTAGCAAAATATAGGTTATACATGCTTTAAAAAACCATTGTTTTTTTATACAGAATTTTCACATTGTTGTGCCTAAGGGGCCGAATTATCAAGGGCCGAGCGGCCTCTGATGCCCCTTTTTCCACGCGAGCCTTCAGGCTCGCCAGAAACAGCAGTTATGAAGCAGCGGCCTTAAGACTGCTGCTACATAACTGGCAAGCTGCCTCTGAGGCTGCAGTCTGCAATCGCCCTATCCTATATGATCGGGTTGATTGACACCCCCTGCTAGCGGCCAATTGCAGGGGGTGGCATTGCACAAGAAGTTCACCAGAAATGCTTGTGCAATGGTAAATGCCGACAGCTGAACGGATCATGTCGGACAGACTGATGATAAATCGGCTCCTAAGTCTGCTGATAAAAGACATATTATCGTTTTTTTTTTTTGCAAAACACACACATATTATATATATACTAACTTTAAATCTTATCTATATTATCTATAGTATGTGTCTTATAAACACTAAATATTATAAAACCTGCATAAAACACACATAATGAACATTTTCTTATATATTATAATACTTCAATATTTCCTATTGTACTAATGATTGAATACTTTTTACATTCTTAGCTTTCTTGTGGTCATGAATTACATTGGCATAAACATGGCATCTCTGAACTCCTGCATTAATCCCGTGGCACTTTACTTTGTAAGCAGAAAATTCAAAAATTGCTTCCAGGTAAGAAAGGCAACTATATCATGATCATTTCAAAAACAAATATATTAGCGCTAACTGTGTGGTTTAAAAATTAACAAAATAAAAAAATCAATATGTTCAAATTATTGTCTAAAAAAAAAAAAAGTACCCTTTTCTTTAATTCTCAAGTTCTGAAGCTTTCTGGAGTGCACCTTTAATTTTGTGATGTAGTATGCAGATTCTTTCACCTTAGGATACTGTAGATAAAAAAACAAACAAAAAAACTTGTATTTAATAAAAATAGTTCACAGCTACAATAAAAATCACATTACTAGGTACCCATTATGCCTTAAATGTTAAGTGAAGAACTCGGCATAGAAGCCACTATGTCTATGAACTTTACTCTGGAGTAGCTGAGCGGTTACCGGAAAAACTAGGACGTATTCCTCTAAAAGAGAGAGAACCGACTGAGGACTTTGTTTGTTGGGCTTTTAAATGTCACTACTAGTAAGTGCCATTTTTTCCTGTATCTGTGAACATTTTATTAACAATGTATACAGATTACTTCTATGAGGAGAAAAGCAGGGATACTTGTTTAGATGTGCTGATTGGCTATAATAATTGTTATGGTTCTTCTTTAAACAACCAATTTTGAAACCAACCAATAGGATCAATGAACAAAAATTACTTTATAAACTCACACCCATCCAAATTATTTTAGAAAACATATTAAAGACCGAAGTGCAAGTAAAACAGATTTTCATAAATATAACACAAGTAGGATAGTAGTATACAAGGGTATTACAAACTGGTATTAACACTATCATCCACTGTCAAAAAATGAATTTATTTACTGATAAGGGACCTTAATCATATGAGGTAAGGACAACATCTATAGGAGAGAGAAACTTGCTTTCCACTAGATAGAAGCCTTAAAGGGACACTGAACCCAAATTTTTTCTTTCGTGATTTATATAGAGCATGCAGTTTTAAGCAACTTTCTAATTTACTCCTATTATCAAATTGTCTTTATTCTCTTGGTAGGTTTATTTGAAAAGCAAAAATGTAAGTTTAGATGCCGGCCCATTTTGGTGAACAACCTAGGTTGTCCTTGCTGATTAAACAGCACCAATAAACAAGTGCTGTCCATGGTTCTGAACCAAAAAATTGCTGGCTCCTTAGCTTAGATGCCTTCTTTTTCAAATAATGAGAGAATGAAGAAAAATTGATAATAGGAGTAAATTAGAAAGTTGCATAAAATTGCATTTTCTATCTGAATCATGAAAGAAAAAATTTGGGTTCAGTGTCCCTTTAAGATTTTCTTTTTGATTTTTCCATGTCAAATATTGAAATTATATTGTAGGCAAATTAAAATGTTCTCCATTGTAGTATGATAGGGCTTCCCACATGTTTGTTATCTCCCACGGAACAAGAAGACGGGGAGGGACACACACAGACATACAGAGGGGGTTATATAGTGTAAATTGCTAGGTACCAGGACATTGAGACATGCTGTATACCCAAAACTATTAGAAGCTTTAGACCATTCAGAGCCTTTAATGATAAAGGTGAAGCAAGAGCTAAGGAAGAAAGCATCATTTAATTGAACTGAAAATAATGCAGTTGGCATAACACATTTAAAATATAATATAACAATAATAACATAACACATGGTCTATAAATGGAAGGGTGACAATACTTTAAAGCATTCTTACTAAACTTCTCAAACCTTTATAAAGCAAAAAAATATAAATACTTATCCACTTAAAGGGACAGTCTACCATAGAATTGTTATTGTTTTAAAAGATAGATAATCCCTTTATTACCCATTCCCCAGTTTTGCATAACCAACACAGTTATATTAATACACTTTTTACCTCTGTGATTACCTTGTATCTAGGAACCTTCTTCCAGCCCCCTGATCACATGACTGTGACTGTTTATTATCTATTGTCTTAAATTTAGCATTGTTTTGTGCTAGATCTTAAATAACTTTCTGTGCCTGAACACAGTGTTATCTATATGGCCCACGTGTACTTTCTGTCTCTTTGTGTTGAAAAGAGATATAAAAAGCATGTGATAAGAGGCAGCCCTCCAAGGCTTAGAAATTAGCATATGAGCCTACCTATGTTTAGTTTAAACTAAGAATACCAAGAGAAAAAAGCAAATTTAATGATAAAAGTAAATTGGAAAGTTGATTAAAATTAAAAGTCATATCTGAATAATGAAAGTTTAAATTAGACTTGTGCAGCTTCGAAAAATTCGGTTCAGATCGATTCGGACCGATTTGAATTTCGGTTCGGATCGATTCGAATTCGGAAGAAATCGAATAAATTTGTTTCGGATTCATTCTGATTCTTTCGGATTCATGAAACATTCGGTTCGATTCGGTTCGAATTGATTCGGAATTTCGGTCGGTGTTAAGTGAGATGTGCTGTGTATTACACTAGTATACTGTACAATACAAGTGTAATACACGGCTATCCGAATCTACCGAATAAATTCGAATCGATTCGGATTTATTCGGTAGATTCGGCACTACCGCAATTCGGAAATTCGAATCGATCCAAATCTCCGAATTCGACAAATTCGTCCGAATTTCGATTCGGACCGAATCGAATCGCACATGTCTAGTTTAAATTATACTAGACTGTCCCTTTAAGTGCTGAGTCAGTTCTTACCCCTGAAGCTCTTCTTAAATGTTTGTACTCAATTAATTTGCACATCAATATCAGTGCTTTTATGATACTATGATTTTTTTTAAACTTTAGATATATAGATAGATTTAAATTTAAATATCTTTCATATATGGTAAACAACAGTTCTTATTTCCTAAATATCTCATAAACAAAGTCATAAACATAAGCATTTAGCTATTTCGGGCCAATCTGAATACCGAAGATGGTAGCCCCAAGCAACATTTTGTAATTTTCGGAGCCAGATTTATTCTTGTGAAAATACAACACACTAAGGTCTTTGCAAAACCAGAAGTTAGTGTGTTTCACTTAGATATGAATACATCTGACTCCAAAAAGGACCAAATGTTGCTTGTGGTAACCATCTTTGGCATTCGGATTGGCCTGAAATAGCCGAATGCACATGTCCAAGATGAGTCCACATTAAGTATTTTAACCAATATTTAGGATTCTATAGCTATGTTATTCAATAAAAATACTGGAAATTAGAAAAAATAATTGTCACATAGCTTCATCTTTTATAATATTTGTAAAATAAGTAGGAAATTAAATATTTTAATATAAAAATAATAAATGCTAAACTAGCCAAAACTCTGGTTTCACAGAATGCTGACGTGTGAACAATATATGCCTGTTCCTACATTTAGGCCTAATTTTCACTGCCGATAGACCATGTAAACTGGTGTTAGCATAAAACATCTTCACAGACTTTAATGGAGCTACAATTTACACAGCTTACAACAGCAATGGAAACTAGTACTTAGAGTAGTAAACAAAACTTTAAACACTGGCACCAACCATCATCAATTTATTGTCTATTTACAAAATACAGTTGAGTTTTACACTTTCTCTTCTTTTTTGAGGTTTCTTTTTTATAAGCTCCAAGAAACAAGGATCTATATGAGTCGTGTCACCAACAAAATGAGGCTAGAGGTTGCTCCCAGTTGGTCATTATTACTATATCACTTGACAGCTACAGTATAAGGCATGAAAGCATTACTTAAATGGTGGCATCCTCCTATTTCACGTCAGGGGTCTTGTGCTAGGGGAGATATGGGCATCTTTAATGTTACTGGCTCCCAAAAATAGGACCAATGCTTTTGCTACTTTGAAAAAAGGATAATATGGCCCTCCAAATATTGTGATAACAACATATGGTAAACCCCACCCACCTAATTAGTTTTCCATATGCCTGTTGTACTGTTGCTATGGTGACTACAATAGGCATGTGATCTCTTTTTAAAAAAGATTTAACTGACCAATTTTAGCTCTTATATGATGGTGATAGGGTCCCTTTGGAGCTAAGAGTACCTAAAGCGGTATATTTACCAAGTAGTGGATGCTGCTTCCTTCGACTATCGTTTCAGGCCCACCTGAAACGAAAGTTAAGAAGCAGCGTTTGTAAGACCGCTGCTCCTTAACTTCCCTACCACCTTTTAGGTGGCGGACTGAAATCATCCCAATCCGATCGGGATGATTGACACCCCCTGCTAGCGGCCGATTTGCCGCGAGAGAGCAAGTGGCAGCATTGCACAAGCATTTCACCAGATGCTATATCCCAGCAGTGCTGTTCCTTCAACAAGAGAATTAAATGAAAATTGTAATATGAGAAGTAAACTTGAAAGTTGTTTAAAACTGTATGCACATTTTGGATTTCATTTCCCTTTAATTTAATGTTCATGTTCTTGCTTACATTTCTAAATAAAAGCATGTGTCCTTGAAATGACACCTTTTTTTTATCCTTTCCATCTTCATGGAAAATTCTCCCATGCAGCAATATTATTTTTGTAGACCCGCCTCTTCCTGCCCCCCCTTCAAGCATGCAATAGTATATACTGAACAATCACATAGCTCCCACTATTAAGTCTTTTCCTCAGCTATTAAGATCTGGCAGTTAAATGGAGATTCCTTTAGAGACACAATTTCACTGGTTAGTTGAGTGTTATATTCTCCCTCTAATGATGATTAAAGTTGCATGAATATTTAATAATTCTGGAGGAGTGCTAGTAGCCACCTACTCTAAATAAGCTGCATGTGACAAAAATATATGTGGTCTTATAAATCTACTAAAACCTGCTGTATTTCTCAGTATATTTTATACTTACATAAATAATAATATACTCACTGCATGTTTTCACATCAGTACACTTTGGCTATAAAATAAAAATGTAGTTTAATTCATCAAAAATAGCATTTATTACTACAGTCAATGCTGTTTTACACTTGAGTTTCAACAAAACGGTCACAATGATCTTTGGAACAGTACCTAAAATACAAAAATTACAAAATTCCTATCTTCGCATGAAAACAAAATCCAATTGCACGCTGACCGCAGTCCACTCTTTTAAATACTTAGGTATGTTGTTAGACCCCAATCTACCTTTTGGACTCCACATAGAAAAACTTGCCTCTAAACTTTATCCAAAACTAGGTGCCCTGTACAGAAACAAATCTTGCCTCAGCCCTACAGTAAAGGAAAAGATTGTACAGCAAATGCTGATGCCTATCTTGGATTATGGGGACATAGTATATGCACCTGCTCCGCAAATTCACCTTAATAAACTAAATACATTATATAACTCGTTCTGCCGCTTTTTGCTACAATGTAACTACAGGACCCACCATTGTGACATGCTAAAAGAACTAAACTGGCTGTCGCTGGAATCCAGACGCACCCTCTATCTTTCCTGCCTTGTCTTTAAGAGCCTTTCTGGGAAGCTCCCACCCTACCTGAGCAGAATGCTCTCCCCTGCTATTCCCACCTCCTATAACCTCCGATCTAATAACAGCACATTATTTAGCTTGCCTCAATACAAAAAGAAAGCAGCTCGATCCTCCTTTTCCTACAGAGCGCCACAATTATGGAATGGCCTCCCTCACACTTTAAAAACTTCCCCAAGCCTAAAATCCTTTAAGAGATCCCTCTCTACATATCTCAAAACAGAATGCTCCTGTCATGGTTAAATATTTCATACCTGCTCTATGTTAAATGTTTGCATATATTGTGTATTATTATTGTTTTTGTATTTTATTGTACCCTATTGTATCAATGCGATGTTTTGTGATCCCAGGACATACTTGAAAACGAGAGAAATCTCAATGTATCCTTCCTGGTAAAATATTTTATAAATAAATAATAAATAAATAAATAAATTGCTATTTTACATCATAACAAAAGGACAATTGGTCTTGGTATATGGTTTTCAGATAATACAATCCCTCTGTTTTGTTGTTCCAGTCCTGTCTATGCTGTTGGTGCCACAGGCCAGTCTTGGCCATTACACCACTGGATGAGAAAGGTTCTGGCGGAAAATGGAAAGCGAACGGTCATGACCTAGTCCTGGATAGGAGCAGCTCTCGACTGACTAACAAAGATAGCTCTACTTGAAAGTGAAAGCATTGGAGACATTTGAATGTATAACAACAGAAACTCTATACCACTTTGACTAAAGCTCTATGCATATTATGGGGAGACTGCTTCATCATCCAGCAGATACTGCGTCATTAGAAGGTCTCTCTTCCAACATTTCTTTGGGTGTCTACACACTCGTCCATCCTCAGAAAAAGAGAGCTACTGGATCGTTCCTGTGGTTTAACACTATGTTAATCTTGTGTGAACTATTTTAACACTGCCATACAAACTCTTGTAATATAACTTAGATTTTACTTAAAAACACAAGACGAAAGTGTTAACTGCGTGACTGTGTCACCAAGACTTGTGGACCTATCTGAAATTCACTGTCCTTAGATTATTGTACACTGTAGAACTGAAAACTGTATATGAGCACTTTGCATTCTTATAACATTTTCTTCAAGCAAAAAAACATAATAAAAAAACAAAAACAATTAACAGTCAAAGTATATTAGAGATAAAAACAGTACTTTAGCAGGATAGAATAGTTTTGGTTCCAGTAGATCTGGTAAACTAAATATAAGTTTAAACGCACAACTCATTTATTAAATATATAAAAGCTCTTGCAAGGTATTTAAAAAGGTTAAATATTTGATCTTTTAGGAAATGTAGCTTGAGTTTTACTATTATAATGTGTACAATTTATGCCAATACACGAAAGAGCTGCATATTCCATCTTGTTACTGTTATGACAATAGAAAACTTGTAGTAAAGATAGCCCTCAGTTTACCCTGGGGTTAGGTTCCAGAAGGAATGGTTGTAAATCGAAACCGTTGTAAATTGAAACTCAGTTAATAATGTAAGTCAATGGGAAGTGAGGGAGTTAGGTTCCAGGCCCCTCTCAAAATTGGCATAAGTAACACCTAATACATTATTTTAAAAGCTTTGAAATGAAGACTTTAAATGCTAAACAGCATTATAAACCTAATAAAATAATCACACAACACAGACTTTACTTGCATTTTTCTGCAAACAGTTCTTTCTATGCATTCCAATCTGGACTGATTTATAGACAGGAAGATCTTGTTCCTTTGCAAGCTGCTCGATAGCTCAGGTCTGGTTAAACTGATTATTTTCAGCTTGCTTGGCTTGCATATCTTTGCTGCAACACAAGAGGACAGCTCCACCTACTGGCTATTTTAATCAATGCACTGCTTCTCAATGCTTTTCAATAACAGTCACATGACTGAAAAAAAAGGTTGTTATTCTGAAACGGTGCAAATTGAACCGTTGTAAACCGAGGGCCACCTTGTACTAACATTGCAATCAGTAAAAGTAAGCACTGTGATGTGCCATATTGGGGAACTCTATAACAAATGTCTCCTTTTTCCTTGGTTTCTGGGACGCCTCCTTGATCACAGAAGGATCAATCAATGAATAGTCCCATCCACACCTGCAGGTGCTCTCTGAGTACAGAACTGTAAACCCTTGCTTTAGGGTAAAATGATTAGAGCTCATGATGGTGTCTGTATACTGAGCCATTCAGAGGACCAGAGACAAATGCAGTGCTAGGGCAGAATATGAACTGATTAGTCATTTCTACACACTATAGTGTATTTCTCAGCAGACTGTAAAGAAGTTAGCCTGTAAATACATCAAATCACAATAAATGCAATAATGTACAGCTACACACAGATTCCACAGATGCAACAATTTGAAAATGACTAACATTCTTAAAGGAACAGGAAACCCCAAAAATGTAATTCAGGATTCAGATAGAAAATTCAATTTTAAACAACTTTCAAGGGTACTTTTATTATCAAATATGCTTCATTCTCTTGTTATCCTTTGCTGAGGGAACAACATTGCACTACTGGCAGCTAGTTGAACACATCTAGTTAGCCAATCACAAGAGACAAATGTATGCAGGCACCAATCACCAGCTACCTCCTACAATGGATACCAAGAAAAAAAACACATTTGTAAATAGAAGTGATTTTAAAAGTGTGTTAAAATGACATGCTCTATCTGATTCTTGCAAGTTTAATTTCGACTTCCCTATCCCTTTAATGGCATATACAGCAAAGAAAATAGTATTGCTCAGAGAAATCTTTATATATTAATGTGGAATACTGTGAAAACACTATAGCAGGCCACAAAAAAACACATTTGATGGCTACATGCTCCATTCATCACATGTAAATATATGGGTACGTATAGTAAGGTCATTTAAATGTATTTTAAGGATAGATGGTCAGCAAAAATGTTTGTTCTCTGCCAGTATAATATTCAAAAGCCACATTATACATAAATACTAATGTAAATTACAATTTTATAAACAACAAGTTAATTTCTTTGTTCAAAAAAATGTATATATTTTTTCCTGTGCTAAGCATTATAGCTTTCTCTGACAGCTATACAGTTAATAAATGATTTTCTTGCAGTTTTTTGTGTAGTTCAAGGGGGTTTATATGGGGGGGGGGGGGGAGATGAACAAATGTCTTTAGGTCCACTGATCTGTGGACCATCTGTGCAGCATCCCTCATGTTTGTAAACAAAATACAGCAATAAATAAATACAGTCTATAATAATGATTTTAGCCTTTAAGAACCTTTGAATTACTTTATATTATTAGGTCATTGAATATTGAAAAATACTTTAATGTTATTTGTGTTTCTGTTATATTTAAGTTCTCTCACAGTGACATTCCCATTACATTAAATTTGCATGTAAACTTAAACGGAGAGGAAACCCCAACATTTTCTTGCATGATACGGATTTTAAACAACTTTCTAAATTTATTTCTATGATCAGATTTGCTTAATTCTATTGTAATTTTTTTGCTGTAGAAACAGCATTGCACTACTGGCAGCTATCTGAGCACATCTAGTCAGCCAATCACAAGAGACAATTGTGTGTAGGCACCAATCAGCAGCTAGCTTTCACTTGTTAAGGATATGTGTGTATTTATTTCAACAAGGGATACCAAGAGAACAAAACACATTTGAAAATAGAAGTTAATTTATAAGTGACATAAAATGACATGATCTTTCGGAATCTTGCAGGTTTAAATTTGACTTTCCTATCCCTTTAATAATTCAATAAGTACTGTACCTCTGGAAAAGAGTTAATAATCGAGCGGTTCCTAAGGGTTAACAAGTGTGTGAGTGTCTATATAGCAGGGCAAGAACGAGCAAAATCAGGAATAAATAGTAGAAATGAATTCCCCCCACTACATGTATCACCTTCCAGCATTGATATGGGGTTTTGTTGTTATCACTGCTAGCTTATCTAATATTAATTTTAATTTAGAAACAAACTTCACAACACATTAGAGCATAAACTGTTTAAAACATTTTGGGCCAGATTACGAGTGGAGCGCAATCGTTGGCAGGCAGGTTGAATGTGCTTGTATTACGAGTTAAACGTAAACGCGATTGCGTAAGCTAGAATGGTTACTGTGACATAAGAGCTGTGGATAACTGTTTCGTGAAGCATAAAAGTGTCACAAAACAGATCAAAAATAAATTACAAAGTACAGTTACACTCATAACACCATCTAATGAAAAATATTAAAAAAAAATATTGCACACTAAAGTCATAAGGGCTCAAAGATAGGAGGTCTCAGGTATTAGGCAAAAAAAGGCTGCAAATGGCTTTAACATAGAGATACATACATATCCATGTCTAAAGATTTATATGTATGTATGTGAATATATATATATATATGTGTACCTATGTATTTATGTGTATATACAGTATGTATTTACAGACATATAAACACATAAATACATATGTACACATATACAGTGTATACACAAATATATAAGTGCTTTAGAGTCCTTTGCAGTTAAAAGTGAATGTAAACTCAACAGTGTCGCTTATTGCCATATTATCACTCTCAACAATTTAGGTGGACCTTAATTCATCATTTTTTTCTGTTTACTTGCTAATCCCAAATATATACCTTTGTATCTCATTTTTGGAGCCGAGATTCCTCCACCCGCCATTTGGTCCCTATATTTGGAAATGATTGACAATAGCGATTGCCAATCCGTTTTTTTACCCCGTGGCGTTCAACCCCTTTTTGGCAACGTCATGCGCTTATTCTGCGCATGCGTTAGCTTCTAATCCCCAGCTTCAGAAGTGATGCGTGTCCACGAGACGCGCATGCTCTGTAACACCTTCAATTTCAGACTCTATCAGCGGTATACAGTGAAGGCTATGTGATTAGTATTGTACAGTGCTGCTAAGGATACTGTGATTAGATGAATACATATTTTTCGGCTGCATTCGCTATCACAATAGTATTCAATTAACGGATACATTCATTGAATACTAGATAGCGCTTTGAGGAGGTCGGATGTTAACGCATGCGCAGCCTGTCTATCCTACTTTCACGCTTGCGCACATTAAGTATTTAGTTTTTAAACGCATGCACAGATTAAGTACAAATGTTTTTCACGCATGCGCAAAGTAAGGGCATCACGGGTGCGCGCATCAGAGATACGTATAGAGTAGGTGAGACCACTCTATACGTCACTCTCTGCAAAACAAGGAAGTGCCTTATGGGAGGAGTTGTGGCTCAAAACGGAGCGAAGTTAGTAATTAAAATATATTATAAATTATTATTATTATTTTTTTTTAAAGTTCACGGTTTGAATAAACATGTCTAATATAAGTATTAGGAGCCTTCAGTAGCTTGTAAATTGACATTCACTTTAAGTAGATGAAAACATGTAAAAGCTTAATTATGCAATATTAAAGGGACATGAAACCCAAACATTCTCTTTCATGATTTAGGTAGAACATACAATTTTAAATAACTTTCCAGTTTACTTTTATTATTAAATTTGCTAAATTCTTTTGGTATCATTTGTTGAAGGAGCAGCAATGCACTACTGGTTTCTAACTGAACACATGGGTGAACCAATGACAATTGGTATATATATGCAGCCACCAATCAGCAGCTAGAACCTAGGTTCTTTGCTGCTCCTGAGCTTACCTAGATAAACCTTTTACAAAAGGATAACAAGAAGAGGAAGCAAATTAAATAATAGAAGGTAATTGGAAAGTTGTTTAAAATTGCATGTTTTTTATGAATCATGAAAGCAAAAAATTGTGTTTCATGTCCCTTTAATTTTTAATAAAGTGTTATGCTGTGTATTTACTGTAAATATTATACATCCCCATGTTCTGCATATAGCAGAATATGTTCAAAGTATTTATAAATAGATATTCATATATATATATCTGTACCTATTTATAATCATGTATATATTTCTTTTTTAATTTTAATTTTTTACTATTTGTGTTTTATTATCATCTACACACCTCATACCATTAACATAAATCCAAATATGACCATACTGTTATTCGTTATAACCCTTTTCTCACTCCAATTTTGTTCACATCACTACCGCCATAAGCACACACCTCAAACTGGAAAACAAATTATCATACACCATAGCCTGCTCTGTTGCCGTAACTTATCTGCTGAGTGCTGGTGGAGAGTTATAAAAAATAGTGCCCCTTCCCCCACCTCACAAAATTATAAAGTATCCCATTCACTTTATGGCCAAACAACAATTATGTCCAAATTCCTATTCCTTATGTTACTTGCTATTGCAAATGATGTAGAGTCTAACTCTGGTCCCCCAACAAATTCAATTCCGAGCCTTCCAGCTAAAAAAGGCCTCTCCTTTGTGGTTTGTAATATCTGCAGCTTACTATCAAAAATCAATGCACTGCAAGCTTGGTGTTTACATTAACATTGTGATCTCTGAATCGTGGCTAACCACAAAAATACCTGACTCTGCCATTGCAATACATGGGTATTCATGCCATAGAAATGACAGAGCAAAAAGAGGAGGCGGCATTGTAATTTATGTTGACAATTCCATAAAGTACACCCCTTACAAAAATCTAGCTCTCCTGCCACCTTCGATTTCATATCTGGCACAATTGAGATCCTGTGCAGTAAATCAATCATTGTTGCAGGAATCTACCGCCCACCTAGCTCCCCTGTGCATTCTCTTTCTGACATAGCCCATCTCCTTAATGAAACCATAGCTCAAAACCCAAAAAGTGAAATTTTGGTCTTTGGAGATTTTAATATTGATTGGCTGAATCCTAAAAACAATAGTTCTTGCTCACCGTTTAAGACTTTGCAGCTAACGCAATTAATCTCCTCCCCAACTTGCATAAACATTACCCCTGCTCAATTGGATTCTCTCCACTTCTCCAGACCGAATCCAGGAGGCAGGTGTTCTCCCTAACAGTTTCAGTGGCCACTGCTTAGTGTACTGAGTGCACAAAATAAAGGCTACTAAATCCTCTCCAAAAGGTTAAAATCACCAGGTCCTTCAAAAAATGTAATCTTCATTAATTTCTAAATGACATCAAGAACCTCCCCTGGCACAGATTAAACCTAATTCCAGATTTAGACTCTGCAGTTGAATTCTTTCAGTCCGAACTCCTACAAGTTTGGAATTTGCATGCCCCGCTGCGTAAGGTGAGAGTGAAAGGAGCGCATAAGAATTGGATCACAGCTGACCTCATTCAAATGTACCAGTTTCGGGATTCATTGTGGTCAAAGTTCAAGAATACTGGCTCTATGAACGATCACTGTGTTTATAGACAATGGTGAAATATATGCACTAAACAAACAAAATTGACCAAGGCCCAATATTTCTGTGAAAATCTGAACAATAACATATCAAACCCTAGAATGTTTTGGAAAGTCATAAATAACTTACACACTCCCCAAATCCACTCCCAACCCTCCACTGTCAAAGTGGACAACCAAACCCTGCAACTTCCCTTAGAAGTAGCAAATGCCTTTAACAATTATTTTGTCAGATCCTCCACCACCGTGATTGACAAACTAATAAATGACTCACATCCTGAAACTACAGATGTGGATCAGGCCCCACTAAATATGCAAATACCCAATATAGAGAAGTTCAATTTTAGACCTGTACCCATCAATGTCATTAAGAAACACCTTAATAATCTAAAAATGAAAAACCAGTCTGGACCTGATCAAATCCCAGCAATGTTGTTGAAGCTCAGTGCGCCGGCAATTGCTAAACCTGTCACAACCCTAATTAACGAATCCTTGGTGTCTGGATACATACCCAAACTTTGGAAGACTGCAAGAGTAGTGCCCATCCATAAAAGTGGTAAGTTAACCTTGGTTACTAACTAACGCCCAATATCATTGCTCCCAGTATTGTGAAAAATCTTAGAAAAATGTGTCCATATGCAACTATGTGAGTATTACCAACAATCTATCTGACCTCTGATCAATCAGGTTTTCGCCTGAATCACTCCACTACAACTGCCCTCCTAAAAGTTTGCAATGGCATCCAAACTGGCATGGAACAAGGAGACCTAACTGGAGCAATTTTCCTTGATTTTGCAAAGGCCTTTGACACAGTAGACCACAACATACTACTGCTCAAACTAAAAAAACTCAGGTATTGGTGATCGTCCGCTAACCTGGTTTCGATCATATGTATCGGATCAATCACAATATGTCTCCATTTCTGACAGCGACTCCCTCCCTCTCCCAGTCACGTGTGGTGTTCCCCAAGGTTCCATTCTCGGCCCCCTACTATTCACATTATTTACAAATGATCTGCCAAATGTCTGAAATTCCTAAACTGTACACATGTACGCAGACGACACGTAATCTATGCAAGCAAATCTGATCTACCGCAGCTTGAGGCAGTGCTCCAAGACCAGTTCACAGAGGTAGAAAAGCGGATCTCAAAAAAACAAACTCTTCCTATACAGTGACAAAACTGTCACAATGATCTTTGGAACGGTACCTAAATTACACAAACTACAAAATTTCCATCTACGCATCAAAACAAAATCAAATTGCACACTGATCGCAGTCCACTCTTTCAAATACTTGGGTATGTTGTTAGACCCCAATCTATCTTTTGGCCTCCACATAGAAAAATTTGCATCTAAACTCTATCCAAAACTAGGTGCCCTGTACAGAAACAAATCCTGCCTCAGCCCTACAGTAAAGGAAAAGATTGTACAGCAAATGATGATGCCAATCATTGATTATAGGGATGTAGTATATGCACCTGCACTGCAAACTCACCTTAATAAACTTAATACATTGTATAACTAGTTCTGCTGCTTTGTGCTACAATGTAACCACAGGACCCACCATTGTGACATGCTAAAAGAACTAAACTGGCTGTCGCTGGAATCCAGACGCACCCTCCATCTTTCCAACCTTGTGTTTAAGAGCTTTTCTGGGAAGCTCCCACCCTACCTGAGCAGAACGCTCTACCCGGCTGTTCCCACCTCCTATAACCTCCGATCCAGTACCAGCACATTATTTAGTCTGCCTCCATACAAAAAGAAAGCAGCTCGATCCGGAATGACCTCCCGCACACTTTCAAACCTTCCCCAAGCCTAAAATCCTTTAAGAGATCCCTCTCTACAGATCTCAAAACAAAATGCACCTGTCATGGTTGATTATATATTTCCTACCTGTTCTATGTTAAATTTTGCATATATTATGTATTAATATTGTTTTTATATTCTATTGTACAATGTTTTGTGGACCCAGGACATACTTGAAAACGAGAGAAATCTCAATGTATCTTTCCTGGTAAAATATTTTATAAATAAATAAATAAATGATATATATATATATATATATATATATATATATATATATATATAAAAATCACCAAAATCAGAAACAAACCAGGATTTCTTCAAGTGTAATAGTCAAATTCCAAAGAAGGGGAGTTTATTCCCCGAAACGTCAATAAATTTGACTACTGCACTTGAAGAAATCCTGGTTTGTTTCTGATTTTGGTGATCATATTTTATTAACACAGAGGAACCAGGTAGTAGACCTTAGGAGGGCGGATTCACACTGGGACTATATATATATATATATATATATATATATATATATATATATAGGTATAGATATCTATTGTACCAAAATACCGTTTAGATATATGTAGAAATATGTATTTATGAATAAATAGAACATATTCTTCTATGTGAAGAACATTGGAATGTGAAATATTCAGATTTTCAGGTCGGGTTTTTACATATGAGAATATGCAATCGGGTTTGCGCATATGAAAATATCTGATCGTGTTTGCGTAAGAGTGGGGTATGTTGTTTTCTCCATTGACTTCTATACTCCAATAGGTTATCACGCACGCAATACTCTAATTGCACTAGAAGTAAGTTTGTCAGGTTAGCGCGAGAGTGTAAACTTTTTACTTTCAACTCATAATATGAGCGCAACCTGACAAGTGCAAAAAGTTTACTTCTAGCGCAATTAGCGCTCTAGTGTAAGCGCTAACTAGTGCTCCACTCATAATCTGGCCCTTTATTTGTATTTTTTAATAGAGACACTAATTCAAGCTAGATAACAAATTAATTTTTTAACTCCATCAAGAGATGCAGCAGGAGTGTATACTGTATACTTGAGTATGCTGTAGTTTTTGTGACCATATTACATGTACCACAGTGGTATCTTATACCACTTTATAAAAATATTCTCTGCCATTGATGTTTATCTATTATTATTAAGTTACCCACTTGGTGAAATTCAGAAACTTTAAACAAACTATGCAACAAGAAACTGTTCAATTCCACCAATCTTCCCTTTTTAAAGTTTATACATGGTGAAAACACATAAGGGTAGATTTATCATGCAGCGTAAGTTAAGAAGCAGAGGTCGTAAGACCACTGCTCCTTAACTCATCTTCCACCTCTTAAGTGGCGGACTGCAATTATCCCGATTAGATACAATCTGAATTATTGGCCGCGAATGGGCAGGGGGCAGCATTGAACAAGCTTTTCACCAGAAATGTTTGTGCAATGAGAAAAGCCGACAGCGTATGCTGTCAGCATTTATCAATGTCGGGCGGACATGATCAGCTACAATGGATCATGTCCGCCCAACATTTGATAAATCTACCCCATAAGCTCTAGACCATTCATTTTCAAACCTGTCCTAAAGCCTCCCTAACAGGCAAGATTTTCAGGATTAGCTTAGGTGAGAGCAGGTAAAATAACCATGTTTACTAATCAGCTGATTATTTCACCTGTGCTCTAGTTTGGATATCCTCAAAATCTGGCCTGTTAGGGAGGACATGATTGAAAACTAGTGCTCTAGACTCTCCCTTTTCAATATATTTAAACTTTAGACATCTTACAACTGTAATGCTCTTTTATTGCTTGCAGAGATTTTATGGCACAGAGCTCTCCCATACGCCATTCCCATAAGATCAGGAACAGCAATACAATTTGGAAAACTTACACAATGTATACACAAGTGCTCTCCTTCTTTACAGACCTAAGTGCTCTTATAAAAGTGAGTTTACTGGAGTTTTCTCACAAGCCCTTTATAAAATGTCTGGGACCTGCCAGGAGGATTTAACAGCTTTCAACACTCTCTTTGGATAGCAAGAACCTTTGCAAGGTGCCATTTTATCCTGACACATTTCTCTTTTGCCTTTCTATAGCAGTCTCAGGTTACAGCAAAAAAGCTTAAATTAAGAGGGGTATAGTAGTGCGCTAGGTTAAGATATATCAAACTACTCACTAAGAGAAACAATACTATTGTTTCTAAAGGTGTAGATACTAGAGAAATAGGAAATAAGTGAGAGCGCTACAGAAGCTGTAGATATAAACATTAAATGTATTAAAACAATTTCTGGAAAATGAAATTTAAATATAAAATAGGGATGTCTCTCTTCAAAAAATAAAACTATATTAAGCTGTAAAAATATCAGTTTGAATCAAATCTGCAACATAAGTAACAACTGTCCCACTTGATATTTGTGTATATAAAACAAGCTTCTATGAAGCGTACCACCGTGGGCTCTGCCACCTTATATTACAGTCCAGGTATCCAAACTCCCATCTACTATTGATTTAGTGAAGAAGGTATGGGATCCGTATAATCTAGACTAGTATCGTTATAGTGAAGAAATATGACGATATAGTTGCAATATAAAATTACAGTTCTATGCCAGGCATCCGAGTGTTGTTTTTACAAGTGTGGCAATCCTCTTGCTGTATAGGAGTTTTACTCCGACTGCGGTCTTACCCCACGTGACCGATGGCGTCTGACGTCACAGCTAAGCATCTTCTGAGGGTGAAACATGTTGGAATTTAAGGCATAGTTATTGTGTTTTAGTACTACTAACTGGAGCACTTTTGATTATAACCCGGGTTATCTTATTTGCTGAAAATCTTTATTGAAGATACAAAAGTCCATATGAGAATTTCAAGCTTCCTGCATGCTATGCACTAAGAGCAGAACCTGTAAATAGAACCACATAGAAAAAGCATTGTGGATGCAAGTTTGCAAATACTGAAATTCAACAGCTGTGATTACCTACAGAAAAATAAACCCAGGAGCGGTGCTTAGCCGTGACGACAGACACCATTGGTTACATGGGGTAAGACCGCAGTCGGAGTAAAACTCCTATATAGCAAGAGGATTGCCGCACTTTTAAAAACAACACTCGGATGCCTGGTGTAGAACTGTCTAAGGTAATTTGATATTGCAACTATATCGTCATACTTACTTCTTCACTATAACGATACTGTATGGAAGCCTGGATACTTGCACTATAAGGTGGCAGCGCCCATGGTGGTACGCTTCCAAGAAGCTTCATATTCAAATTTCAAAATTGATTGAGACTGTTACTTATGTTGCCTATTTAAAAACACGCTGCTTACTACAACTTCTTTAAACTAGTCTAGATTATACGGATCCCATACCTTCTTCACTATATCAATAGTAGATGGGAGTTTGGATACCTGGACTGTAATATGTGGCAGAGCCCACGGTGGTACGCTTCATAAAAGCTTGTTTTATATACACAAATATCAATTGGGACTGTTGTTAGCTATGTTGCAGATTTGAATCAAACTGCTTGATATATTTTTACAGCTTAAAGGACCAGTCAATACAGTAGATATGCATAATCAACAAATGCATGATAAGAAGACAATGCAATAGCAATTAGTCTGAATTTCAAATGAGTAGATTTTTTAAAAATAAATGGCAAAGTTATGTCTATTTCCACTCCCCCTGTATCATGTGACAGCCATTAGCCAATCACAAATGCATCTACATATATGCTGTGAACTCTTGCACATGCTCAGTAGGAGCTGGTGACTCAAAAAGTGTAAATATTAAAAGACTCTGCACATTTTGTTAATGGTAGTAAATTGGAAAGTTGTTTAAATGTGCATGTTCTATCTGAATCATGAAGTTTAATTTTGACTTGTGTCCCTTTAATATAGTTTAATTTTTTGAAGAGACGTCCCTATTTTAAATTTTATTTCCTATGAATTGTTTTAATAAATGTAATGTTTATATCTTCAGCTTCTGTAGCGCTCTCACTTATTTCCTATTTCTCTAGTATATACAACTAAAAAGCTGCAATTCCATTTTTTAGCCACTTAAATTTTTTTTCTTCAAGCTCACCTTTTTTTTTGCAAGAGAGATTTACTGTCCCTTCTTCCTTGTAGATTGTGCTATACCCATCTTATTTAGTAGCAGCAGTTTGTTTCTTCCCATCTGGTCCTGGGTAAAGCTCCCACACAGTATGTTACTCAACCAAAAGCTGCTTTCTTGTTTTACCCTTTCCTGCTAATTTACATTTCAGTTAAAATGCAATATATTTTATTTTCATTTATACTTCATAAATACAGATGTTTCCTTAATACTAGGAAGAGTTATACTTTCATTTTTTGGTGTTGTTCTGGCACATCACCTCTGCTCATGTAGTATTAACCAATTTTTTGCCTTCACAACTATTGGGTCTATTGGCACTAACCCTTACCCTTTGGAGGACAATCAGCTACCTGCTTTCTCTACTTCACAGGTGGATTTCTTCTGCACAGTTTATGGCTGATTTCTTCTTCCAAACATGTTAATCTATTACTTCCCAAGCTTTATAGCACAAGAGCTACCATCAATACCTCTGGGATGGGTTTATGCTCTAGAAGTGATCTTTGAAGAAGAAAAAACACGTTAGCATCTCATTAGTTGTGGCACATTTGGACAATCTGATTTCAAGATTGAATGAATCTTTAGAATCTTCACCTCTCTCATAATCAGCTTCATAAGATAAAGTAATTTATTCTAGAACTTATTGGTCTAAGCCTGGTCAGACAAGAAAATGATTTAGTCATCATCCTAATGTTGGAGCAAACTGAAAAAGTTTAGGATCTCAGCACCACCGATAAACTCTTCAAGGTCAACATTCAGAAGCAGGTAATGCTCATACAACTATCACTGATCTCATTAAGAAAGAACAAATAAATCCAGAAAAAGTTTTTTTTAAGACCAAATATTTGTTCTCTTTTCCTATTTTAAAATCTATTTTTAAGTCATTGGAAATACTTCCAGCTGTAACTTTTCCAATTTACATTTTAGCAAGACAACACTATGGGTTGTACATGGCGGTAGACTCCTCAATCAAATGTTAAAAGGTCAGTTCTTACTTTATTGTTTGATGAATGCCACTTGTATTGGCAGAACTATTTTTGTACAGGTTTTTATTTGTCCATTTGACTAATCTTGTTAATTAATTATGTGTCAGTGTATTTTAATCTTATCAATAAGACCCTCAGTATTCCAAGTTCATTCTCACTGAAAACTAATGTCAAAAACAGAACTTACCTTATCAAATAGTTGAAGACGATAGCCCTACCATCTGCTTCTTTTCCAGTGTAATTGCAATCTTTTCAGACTTTTGTCTTATTGCAAAGCCCGCCCCCCATGACCCTCCTCGCTTCTGTCGCCCACTCTGCACCTTTTTCTATTCTATAATGTCCTTCTTAAAAACTGGTGACTAGAATTGCCATGTACAGTATATTCAAGGTTGGAAAGAGTATTTTTGATGCTAAAATACATAATTTGCATGTATCTAGCGCTGCGGAATCTGTTGGTGCTCTACAAATAACCAATAATAATAATATCTAAATTTAATTTAATCTACCACATTCCAGCCAAGTCCACCAATTTATCCAAGTCCCTCGTACAGAAGTAACATCCTGTAGGGACACTAACGTCAAAATTAAACGTTCATGATTCTGATATGGCATGCAATTTTTTTTTCCAATTTACTTCCATTAACAAAATGTGCAGTCTTTTTATATTATTTTATGTTGAAATATTTTTTATTAGTGAATACAATCACACTGAATCAATAATTACACAGGTATGTCATGTACAAATTCTATAATAATTATTCGTAGTCTCCTATACAAACATTGTAACACATTACCTGACCAAAAATCTGAAGAATAATTTCAGTGTTAAGATTCCTCTCCAAATTTAATAAGAAAAAATGAAATAGTGAGAAAGAAATATAGTAAGAGGGAAAAAAAATAAAATTTGAATAAAAGGTGGGTAAGAAATAGATAAGATTAAAGGGACATTAAACCCACATTTTTTTCTTTCATGATTAAGATGGAGAATACCATTTTAAACAACTTTCTAATTTACTTCATTATCTTGATATTCTTTCCTGAAAAGCATATCTAGATAGACTCAGTAGCTTCTGATTGGTGGCTGCACATAGATGCCTCATGTGATTGGTTTACCCATGTGCACTGTTATTTCTTTAACAAAAGATATCTAAAGAATGAAGCAAATTAGATAATAGAAGTTAATTGGAATGTTGTTTAAAATTGTATTTTCTATCTGAATCATGAAAGAAAAAATTTGGGTTTAATGTCCCTTTAATATAGATGCTTATCTTATTGTTTCTTTTGTCTTTAGGGTTCTTCTGCCAGACCACCGGATCCTCTTCCTTATCTCGGTCACTGTCTTGTACATTATCCAACAAAACCATGTTTTTCTAAAAGTTGCCTGTGTGTCTTGTATGTGAGCTGCTTGTTCATACATGTTATAAAAGTATCTGATCTTATTAAGTCTCTTCTTTTGTGAGCGATCCTACTTTCCAATGACGTGCGATACATATTCTCGCTGCTGTACAAACTATTCTTATAAATTGATTTATATGTTTATTTAATTTCTTGTTATATTCATGGAGTAGTGCCTGAGGTAGTGTCAGTCGTATTGGTTCCTTTAAGATGGAGCTAAGAAGGCTAGAGAGATCTTTTTAATATTATTTTAGACATTTTTTCTATCTAGAAGATATCACACATTCTTGGTTTTGTAGTTCTCAAAACTGTGAATTTGAGTCTGCAGAAAAATCGCCTCTTCACAGCAAAAAAATGCTATAAATTAAAACATAGAGTTAAGAAATAGATGAACAAAAACCCACACTTTTTTTCTTTCATTATTCAGATAGAGCTTACAATTTTCAGATATACTTTAATCAAAGCTGCTTTATTCTCTTGGTATTCTTTGTTAAAGGAGAGAAACACAGTAGTGTTTAGATGGCAGTGCAGTCTTTTACAAGGAGCTTGCCAAACCTCTTTCTCCCACCTCAGGTCTCAGCAGAAAACCTCAGAAGAAAAGGCCAACAATAGTTCAATATAGCTTAGCAAACAGTCTGCACTTAAAGTAACATACTTACAGGGTTACTTGAAGAAATTGAAGATTTTATTCAGAAAACACTTGAAGCATTGATGACAGTGATTTCCAGCTTTAATAAAATCCAATAAAAAGCTCAAAATATGAATAAAAAAGCTCAACAGGTTTCAGCAGACATAGTTGCCTTTTTCAGTTAATATCACTATGAAAAAATGAAACCATTATGTAGAAAACCATGATTTAAAATGTATTTAAATCAGGTCTTACTGACTAGTGATTTATATCTATTTGAAGGCTCTGTCCTCAGCCCCCTTCTCTTCTCAATCTACACGTCATTATTAGGTTCCTTAATAAAGTCCCACGGGTTTCAATCTACCTCTCGTCACCATACCTATTTTCTTCCTTGCAAACCGTGTCACTAATTGTCTTTCTCAAATCTCATCTTGGAGATGTCTTCTCACTACCTTAAGCTAAATCTTTCCAAAACTGAGCTCCTTATCGCCCCTTCTTCACAAATCTCCACCCCCAACTTCTCTATAACTGTCGATAACTCCATTACCACTACCCCACATGCTCGATGTCTTGGGGTCACTCTTGACTCAGATCTTTCTTTCACTCCTTGGCTAAAGCCTTCCACCTTAAAAACATCTCTAAAATTAGACATTTCCTTACACAAGACACAACTAAGATTTTAATCCACTCTCCCATCCTTTCCCGCCTTGACTACTACAACTCAATCCTCTCTTGTCTCCCTAGTTGCTGCCTAGCTCCTTTACAATCCCTAATGAATGCCTGTCAGGCTCATCTTCCTTACACGTCGCTCTTCATCTGCTGCACCTCTCTGCCAATCCCTTCACTGGCTTCCAGGATTAAACACAAACTTCTCACTCTGACATACAAAGTCCTCAACTGCATTGCTCCTCCCTACATCTCAGACCTTGTCTCCAGATACTCTCCCTCCCGACCCCTTCCCTCTGCTCCTGATCTCCTCCTCTCTTGTTACCTCCTCACATTCCCATTAACAGGACTTCTCCAGACTGGCTCCAATCTTGTGGAACTCTCTGCCTTGCTCCACAAGACCCTCCGCTAGGTTTGAAAGCTTCAAGCGCTCCCTAAAGACTCTACTATTCAGGGATGCATAAAACCTACACTAACCTTTCCTAACTCTATTGCTATCCCCTTGAACCCCTTAGCATGTAAGCCTAAGAGCCCAGCTGTTTGTAGATCATCCTCATAAGAGCGGACAACAGTGCAACTCTCGGCAGGGCCCTCTACCCATTTGATCCCTATAAATTTGACCTTGTATACCGCCGCTGAATCTGTTGGTGCTCTACAAATACCTGATAATAATAAAGGACAGTCATCTTAAACACTTACCTTAAATTAAGCTGCATGATATAGAAAGGGGTGCAGGAAGCTATTTGCAGCTTAATATAAGGTAATACTTTAAGATGACTAAGGTGTAGACTGTTCCTTTAAATCAAATCCACCTTGGGGGTAATCAGTGGCTTGCCCAATTATTTTTGCCCACATTCTGGGGGATGCACAATTGCCTCATTTTATTTTACCTAATAAAATTCACATGTTGCAGTTGGGTGTACTTAGGACAAACATTTAGGCCTAATATGTACTGGTTGAGAAACTTATTTAGTCAATATCATATTTAAACAGATTATTCTGGAGGTGGGGCTAACTTCTGAACAGAGAAGACGCATCTGAAGGGAGCTCCCAAACATTAACTTATAAGTTGTTTAAAACACTGAGTATACTTGTCACAATCTTAAAAATATTTTTGGTTTATAGCTCTATAAGTATCTGCCTTGGAGATACTTTTTGCTGAACAGTGTGACCCAGAAAGCGGCTCTACAGTGGACTGAAGCAGCAGGAGGAAGGGAGCCGAGACCAGACAACTGCATCTACAGCGGAGATCACCTACCCCCGGTCGGCAACCAATCAACACCACTCCGGAGGGTCGGGGCCCCGCTCCGGAGGATCACAGAGGTGAATTGATAGAACCGGGGAGAAGAGGCATTAGCCTCCGTGTAAAGTGGGAAATAGCCGGATAGCACAGCAAGTGCCCCCAAATTCTATAAACTAAGGCGCCCCCCTCATAGGAGACAGTCTCCGGGCTCGCGGTCGCTGACCTCCTGACTAGGTACTTTCAACTGACTGAGCAAAGAGCCTTACCTTGGTAGCGGGCCGGACCGGAGTTGGCGCGAAAAACCGCCATTTTGCTTGCGGCCCCCTTCAGATTCTAAGCCTGTCGGTCCCGGCCTGCTGAGGGGAGGGCAGAAGTGGAAGCATCATCGGACCGCAGACATACCTAAAAGTGAGTAAGAAACTTCTTCCGGTCCCCCTTCCTCCGCATAACCTTAAGTACTCTGCGAGAATCGCCATTCCCGCTTGTGCCGGTTACACATCACGTGGTGGTGGTATTTCATTAGCCTCAAAACAGCAACACAGATAACGCTGTACATAAAGCGGTTTATCATTGGAATCCCCACTGCAAATCTTCACTACCACACTGAACTCCATTAATAAGGAGAGATAGTTGGAAAAACGCTAGCCTGAACTAGAACTGGCCTTTAGCCAAAAGGCTGCTGCATATATCTGAACACAAGGCTCTTACATATATATGGATTGGCACAGATTGAACACAAACCAATACATTTATTCATGTGTTAAGATATACTTATTCATATACAGTTCCTCTCTACATCAACCCCTGCTAGCATTGACATCTACACCTCCAGGGCCTAAAGAGGCAGATCACAAGGTTGCACTTTGGGAACTACCCTAGGGGCGCTATTAGTGGGTTTAAAGTCGTTTGACAGAGGAACTGTGAAGTTTTATCACCTGGAGTCCAGTCCCCCCCTCCCACCCTTATAGCCTTCCCGCAGCTCTGATGATGGATGAATATTAAGTGAGGCGAGGTGGGGTTAAGGTGGCCCAAAAAGTTATTTCAGATCCCATATACCCGAGTTAGGGTTCAGATCCTGGATAATGATACACAACTAGATGTCTCACTCTTAAAGCTTTATCCCTGAGCTGAAGTTTCAACTAAAGCTATTTACTAATATACTACACTTACACTATTTTGGTTCTCTATTAATAGACATACAGGATGAAGAATAAAACACAAACTGTTAAAGAATGCCTCTCTAAATCCCAACAAACAAAAACAACTGAACAAAGGTACCCCTACACAGGGAGAGACTTTGGATACCAGTATGTCAGAACTATCAGCGGCCCTCCCCACTGATACCCCAAACGAAGAATTACTTTCCCAAATTAAATCGGTCTTTCAGGAAGAACTGAAATCCGCCCTATTTGATCTACGACAAGATATCAAAGAAATAGGTAACCGCACAGCAGAACTTGAGGAAAGAACGGACGTTCTAGCAGAAGAAATCCCTATGATACACAAAACCATGTCAGATCATGAAGAATACATATTGAACAAATTGAAGATCTCGAGAAAAAATCCCGCAGATCCAATCTACGCATTAGAAATTTACCAGAATCATATAAAAATTTAAATGAGGCAATAACCTCACTTTTCCAACAACTGGTTCCAGATATAGAATCGGACAAGCTTCTGATGGACAGGGTTCATAGAGCTCTCACCAAACCTCAACAATCCACCACAAGAGATGTAGTCCTTAAACTTCACTATTACCATGTAAAGGAACTTATCCTCAAGGCAGCCAGACAATTGCAAACAATCAACTTCGAAGGCCATACAATTCAAGTGTATGCTGACATCGCTCCAATCACACTTAGGAAGAGGAGGGAACTCAGACCTATCACAGTGGCTCTCACAAAGGCCCAGAAAGTTATAGATGGAACTTTCCCTTTAAATTGGCTTTTACACACACCAATACGACCTACACCTGCTCCACCTTAAGTGAGGGGATAACTATTCTTCTTCGACTGGAAATTCCATTCGAGCCTCTCCAAACCCTACCTAATCCGAACCCTCAGAGAAAATCCATCCAAAAAGAGTGGACCCCGGTGGGTCATGCCAAGAAACAAAGAAAATCAAAGAACTTCTCCAATAATCACTCAGATTCCGAATCTCCTCCGGAGGGAGAGCCATCACAGACCTGATACTGAAGGAGAACTAGATGAGTACTGTATTTAAAATGCTTTAGTTTAATGAGTGATAGCCTGAGGTATTTAAGATTCAGGAGTTTGCACTTGCCTTACCTGATCTTTAAATAAGAATTTGAATTGATCAGATGCGATTTAGTCTTAGCCTAATACCTTATTGTACACTAGTTAGAATGTGTATTTGCTTCACTCAGGGATTACTGTTGTTATTGTTACTGTTAATATCACTAATATTATTAATGTAATTATTGCTTTCATTAGATCCAATTCCCTTTCCCCCCCCCCCCTCCCCCCACTCATCCCTCCCTTCTTCTGGTACATCCTACCCCACTTGTTTTATTCTTACTTATGACATGGCACAGGAGCTTATGATGTGTTGCAGCTAGCGTTAGGTTCTCCTAGTGCTTATTTAACCTCCCTTCCTTCCCCCTCATCTATCCCTAATCATTTTTAAGGTTAATAGAGACGACTATAAATGATTTCAGAAAGTCCACCACCCCTCACGTTGCTATATGCTTCCCTGGCTAGGGATATTAATATAAGATTTAAAGTTATTTTGTTTATTTTTATATACGTTCTTTATATTCAGACATGTCATCAGTTAACTAAACTCCACTCATTGGAATTGTACCATGTACCACCAGCTATTTATTGTTGCATAGATGTACCAGACTACTCCACTTGGTTGGGATACATACCCTCTGTCTCTATAGTCTATTGCAGACCTTCCCTAGATCTGAGGTAAGTCCCGGCTCTCACCCACAGCACCATACTCAGCACACTGTTACAGTGAGGAATACCAATGACACGCACTATCATCGGCATCATGGTCTCCCTAACTCCCACATTACACTTAGTGGTTCAGTTGATACTGATATATTTGATTCTCTCACATGTCTATAAAAATCCTCTCACACAATGTCAGAGGGCTTAACTCTGACATTAAAAGGAAAAAAGCAATCACCACTTATAAATCATTACAAGCTCATATAGTTTTGTTGCAGGAGACCCATTTCACCAGAGATTTTGTCCCTAGATATTGGGATAAATCATACCCAATACAATATCACGCGATTAGTGGAAAAAAGAAATGCGGAGTAACTGTGCTTTTACATTCCTCTTTGAATTTTAAGGAAGAGGAAATCATTAGAGATAAAGAGGGAAGATTCTTACTAGTAAGGGGATTAATTCAAAACACCCCAATACTAATTGTTAATGTTTATGCGCCCAACGACCATCAGACAATTTCTGACTAAACTAAGCAAACTACTGACTCAATGGAAAAGACACAAAATTATTATGGGGGGTGACTTCAACTTATCACTAGACCAAGTTTTAGATAGAACCACAAATAAAGCCCCACAACTAAGACCCCCAAGTTCCCCTATGAATATTCTGAAAGACTTTTCTTTGGACCACAATTTGATTGATAGCTGGAGATCCCTGAACGAAAAGGTTAGGGATTACACATATTTCTCCCCAATGCATCACACTTAATCCAGACTGGACTATATATTCCTAAATCAAATTTTGCTCCCGCTTCTATCCACAGCTAAAATTTTAAATTGCCCCTGGTCAGGCCACTCCATGGTGGAAATCGCCATCTCTGGAGTATTAAACCCAAACAGAACTAAATCATGGTCCCTTAATGCCAACCTACTACAGGACGCTTTAATTTTACAAAAAATCAGGGAACAGATAAGTGAATTTATTAGAGTCAACTCAGGTAGTACATCCAACCCAACTTTTGTTTGGGGGGCGCTGAAAGCTTACATATGGGGGGGGCTTGATAGCCGAGTCTAGTAAGCAGAATAAGCAAAATAAAGCCAAACTTTCACAACTACAGTCAGAGGCCAACCTATTGCGAGCTCAAGCCTCTGCTAATACCAGTAGACAAAAGAGAAACCAACTTAAAGTTATAAGCGTTGAAATTGATAAACTCCTAAATAAAGAGGCAGCTAGATCTATAAAACAAATAGATACCCATTATTACATATACGGAAATAAGCCTGATAAAATGCTAGCCAATAGACTCAAGGATATCACAAGAAATACTACAGTTCCACAACTTCAATTACCTGACAACAAAAGCACAAATGACCCCCTTGTTATCGCCAATGCTTTCGCCGATTTTTATAATGACCTTTATAACCTCCCCACACGCCAGAGAGACACTGACAGATCCAAGGACCTAAACACATTTTTGAGCTCCAGCACACTCCCGACAATTTCTGATGAAGAACGTTCCATGTTAAACGCCCCCATATCTGAGCTAGAGATAAAAAACACTATCAAAACTTTAAAAAGTTCCAAGGCGCCTGGTCCGGATGGATACTCAGGTATTTTTTTCAAGATATTCCAGGATGAAATAACACCTCTGCTCTCCCAGATGTTTAATTCTATAATGCAAAAAAAAGAAATCCCCAAAGAAATGCTCATGGCAAGAATAGCAGTTATCCCAAAACCAGGAAAGAATAAGCAGCATTGTCAAAATTATAGACCCATTTCGTTAATAAATCATAAATAGGCTTAATCCCATTCTTGAGAGGCTAATCCATCCGGACCAGGTAGGTTTTATTAGAAATAGAGAGGCCCCAGATAATATCCGTAAAATAATAGACCTGATTAATGTGGCCACAGTTGAAAAAGCTCCTTCTCTGTTCCTCTCTTTGGATGCAGAGAAGGCGTTTGACAGAATCAATTGGAATTACATGTTCGCGGTATTGAGAAAAACGGGAATCACGGGAGCTTTTTATGATGTTCTCACAATGCTTTACGCCCACCCCTCAGCCTTTGTTAGGCTTTCAGGATATCAATCTAAGCCTATACAGATTAGAAACGGGACTAGGCAGGAATGCCCCTTATCCCCACTCTTATTTGCCTTGTGTATCGAGCCAGTGGCTATCTAAATCAGAAACGATCCTAACATTTCGGGTCTGCGAATGGGGGATAGCGAATACAAAATTTCGCTATTTGCGGATGATATATTATCACTGACTAAACCACTCCTTTCTCTCCCTCCGTTGTATGCAATGCTCCATCACTATGGAACTTTGTCTGGGTATAAAATAAACGTGGACAAATGCGAAGCACTTAGTATTAACTTACCCCAGCACACCAAAAAGCTCTTAGAAATTAATTTCTCCTTCAATTGGGTGCATAAAAAACTTAAATATCTGGGAATATACCTCACAGCTGATATTTATTCTCTATATCAGGCAAACTATGTCTATGTTTACACATATAAGAAACTTGATTACGAAATGGCTAAAGCTTAAGATTTCCTTCTATGGCAGGATTGTCTCCACAAAGATGACCCTGCTACCTAAACTATTATATTTATTCTGGTCATTACCAATCTCTATCCCCATAGCGGAACTTAATCTCTTGCAGAGAGATATCTTGCGCATCATCTGGCAGGGAAAGCGTGCCAGAATAAACAAAAGAGTCATGAGCATGCACAGAAGGGAGGGGGGAGTAGGTCTCCCTAACCTGACATATTATTATTCGGCCCGCATGGCCCAAACAGCACATTGGCTTAATAAGACACAATATCCTCTTTGGGCGAAGATTGAATCACAGATTGCCAACACTGACCAGATCTCTAGTCTGCTATGGACCTCAAAAAAGTATAGGTCCCCCCTACTATTAAAATATGTAGCGATATCCCACACAATTTTTTTATGGAACAAACTGACTGCCAAATACCCCTTAATTCAAGATAATTCTAAACTGACACCCTTAGTTTTGCCACAGACCACAATAGACTCAAATGTACAAAAAAAATGGGCTAACAAAGGATTGTATAGAATAGCAGATGTATATATAGATGGTAGTTTTCTTTCATTTGAACAATACAGAGACCTAGACCCTGGTGATAAAAACATATGGTACCACTATCTACAGTTAAAATCTAGGACTAGAGAGATCACAGAGCTCTCTAGATTGCCAATGAACACAGCTTTTGAGTCATTATGTTTATCCAAAGAGGTGATCCACGGTAAAATCTCCCTACTATACCCCACATTCAATAACCTATCAGGAGAGACAAAGCCTCCTACTATACTGAAATGGGAACGGGAAATAAATAGGACTTGGTCTCTAGAGACTTGGAAGTCTAACCTAGCGAAGGGTCTCTCCTTTTCACATAATGCCATACTGAAGGAGAACTACCTTAAGGTAGTGTATAAATAGTACATTTACCCAACTAGATACGGAGACTCAGAAAGACCTTCTACAAATTCATGTTACAGAGGATGTAATGACAGAGGGACATATATTCACATGTGGTGGGAGTACGGTAGAGTTAGAGAGATTTGGGAAAAAACCTCAGAGCTCTTCAGTTTAATATTTCATAAAAATATCACACTTTCTCCTGAACAAGCACTCCTACATTTTCCGATCCCCAACATCCTGAAACATCATCATAAAATAGTGATGACCATTTGCACAGTTGTTAGGATTTGTATAGCGCAATATTGGAAAACTACACCCCCAAGTTTTACATTTATCAAGAAAGAAATCATTTACCACTACGAAATGGCTAGTCTAGCAGCGGAAAACCTAAATACGAAAGAGGAATTCATTATACAGTGGGAACCGTTCATTATGCACCATGAAGCCAATAGACAAAGAGATACTGAAACAGTGTAGGGTAGACCTCACACACATCAGGGAACTCAGGGGAGAGCCGGGACCAATTGCCAATTACAGTCTACCTATCATCCCCGTTTCCTGGGATATAAGATGTACCACATTCTGAGCCTTGGTTAATATGGGAAATAAAAAAAAAAAAAAAAAAAAGAAAGAAATTGCGATGACTATGGATGCTAGTAGAAGAATATCTCGACCATAAAGACGTCGAAATACCTATAAACTGGTCAACAACAGAATATCACTAATTGTATTATTATGCTGATTGTACATGTCTAAACTTGTTTTGCTATGTTAATGGAACTATAAAAATCTAATAAAAACCTTTTCAAATAAACAGATTATTCTATGCATCAGAATTGAGAGCGCAAATATTACAAATTCAGCTGTGAATTTTAACATAGATGTTGATAAAGACTTGCTGCAACTTTTCTCCAGGAACATGATGTACTTTATGGAAACAGCATTCTATGTGGATTTCAATGAAAAATACAACAAAAAATGTATGAATGTGCACCTCATAATGTGACTATCTACTTATACTAAAAATAACACAAACTACATTGAATTGGTAAAGATATTTTATGTTCTAATTATAATACAAAACTTTATTTGCAGAATATATACAAAGGTTTTCAAAAACTCCATCAGATTACTGCATCGCTCTGTTCCTTAAATTGCTTCATACTGGTCTGAAAGAATAAATAAAGAACACAAGTTAAAAATAAAAAAAAACTCCCCCCCTCATGGGTAACACATTTGCCAGTTAATAAATATTAAACTCCCAGGTTTGTCTATGGTATTTATTTAGAAAGACAATGGAAAACTGTTTTTTTATTATTTATTTTTAAAACATGGATATGAAAACGTGACAAACATGGTACATGCAGGGACATGACTCTACACACTTAAAAACAAAAAACATAAAATTATGCTTACCAGATCATTTCCTTTCCTTCTGTATGGGAAGAGTCCACAGCTGCAAATACTGAACCTGGCCACCAGGAGGAGGTAAAGACACCCCAGCCAAAGGCTTAAATACCTCCCCCACTTCCTCATAACCCTAGTCATTCTGCCGAGGGAACAAGGAACAGTAGGAGAAATATCAGGGTGAAAAATGGTGCCAGAAGAGTAGATAAAAAATTTAGGGCCGCCCATCGGAGCACACGGGCGGGAGCTGTGGACTCTTCCCATACAGAAGGAAAGGAAATTATCTGGTAAGCATAATTTATGTTTTACTACTTATTATGGGAAGAGTCCACAGCTGCATTCCTTACTTGTGGGAAAATTATACCCAAGCTCCAGAGTACACAGAATACTAACGGGAGGGAAAAAAGAGAGGCGGCCCAGGAAAAAAGAGAGGCAGCCCATATCTGAGGGCAACACAGCCTGAAAAACCTTTCTCCGGAAGGCTGCTTCAGCAGAAGCAAAAACATCAAACTTGTATAAACCTGGAAAGAGTATGTAAGGAGGACCAGGTAGTCACCTTACAAATCTGATCCATAGAGTCCTCATTTTTGAAGGGAATACTACAATGGGATGTGGGTGCCGCCTCAGGGCTGACTGTGTGTTGTGAAACTGAAATTCAAACCTAAATGCTTGAAATTGAAGACCTAGATAATCAAATACCTAGTGATAAGATTAAATAATCTCGGATACGTGTCCCAAAAAGCCTAAATTAAATTGCTATCTAAAAAATATTAAATAATAAACAATAAAGGTGCAATCCTAATCTATGGTTTTAATTGAGGGTTTTAATTAATAAAATGCAAAAACATATATTGTAAGAGCAAAGCCTGAATATAAAACATATATTATAAAACTTATAAAAATAAATGACACCGGTGTCTTAATTCATTCTAGTACCTACAATATAATGCATAAAACAAGATTCTATAAATACATTAAAAATAATACAACTAACCTCTACTGATAATAGCGGATAGTATTGACTTAGCTAATAACAGCGGCTAGTACTACGTACTAAATCAAGAACATAAAAGTTACTGCTGACGTATAATGGGATAAACAGTTGATATATAATGTGAATCTCTTTGAGGAAATCGAAGCGTTGGTGGATTCACCCTTTATCAGGGGCAGTTCTTTTTAAGTATATGTATGTCAGGGTAACAGCATAATTTTGTTTACAGAGTCTATATCCGGAACATGTAAATAAGACACTAACGATACAAAGTTACTGATGCGTTCCCAATAATAACAAACTTCAAGTGTCTCCTATGCAAGTGTTACCAATGCTGTAGTCACTATGCGGAGCGTCAACAAAGTGATTTATATTAGCACTGTGAAGTACTCACTGTTTCTTCGGCGTCCTCGCCAGACTGATTACCTTGATCAGTAAATATTGTCCAAATCTTTTGTCCAATCGGTGCCAGATGGTAAAGTGTGCGCACTTATTTGAAAAGTTTAACTGCCTTTCACCTGCTCAGAGCCTCACTAGTATCAATGTTAAAATATAACGTTTAATTCAATCCATTAAAAAGCATAACGTGTCGAGAACATTACGTTCCCTTTATCAAATGCCAGATACAGAAAAAAGATAGATACAAAGATTGTGTTATTTGGTCATAACAAGGAGCGTTATGCATGGCGACAAAAGAACACATCGTTCCAAGACAAACACTTGCTACCCACAGTAAAATTTGGTGGATGTTCCTTCATGCTGTGTGGCCAGTGCCGGTACTGGGAATCTTGTTAAAGTTGAGGGTCGCATGGATTCCACTCAATATCAGCAGATACTTGAGAATAATGTTGAGGAATCAGTCACAAAGTTGAAGTTATGCCGGGGCTGGATATTTCAACAAGACAACGACCCAAAACACTGAATATTATTGAAAATCTGTGGGGTGATTTGAAGTGGGCTGTCCATGCTCGGCAACCATCAAACCTAACTGAACTGGAGATGTTTTGCAAAGAGGAATGGTCCAAAATACCTTCATCCAGAACCCAGACACTCATTACAGGCTATAGGAAGCGTCTAGAGGCTGTTATTTCTGCTAAAGGAGGCTCTACTAAATATTGATGCAATAATTCTGTTGGGGTTCCCAAATTTATGCACCGGTCTAATTTCGTTTTGATGCATAGGGAAGGGTGCACAGGCTTATGTAATCACCCTAGACATATACAAAACACAGAAGGGGACTGCACTCTCATACCGGACCGGGTACACATCCCATGACCCTGTAACATGCTCAGCCCTGGGTGCTCACAGGCACTCACAGGAAGCTGTGCTGTCCCCAGAGTCACAGGCAGTTAACCCCAGACAGGTCTGGGTGCAAGAACCAGCTTCCTGTGAGTGCCCGTGAGCACCCAGGGCTGAGCATGTTACAGGGTCATGGGATGTGTACCCGGTCCGGTATTAGAGTGCAGTCCCCTTCCGTGTTTTGTATATGTCTAGGGTGATTACATAAGCCTGTGCACCCTTCCCTTGTTCCCAGTTGGTTTAGATTTGAGAGCTTGCATTGTGTGACTGTTTTAGGGTCCCAGGTATTGGAAAGGACCTTGATGTGGTACCTGGGCTTGTCCCATTTGGCCAGATGTGGTAACTAACCTTTCCATTTTTGCTTTTAAATCTTAGCTGAGAGCTTGTAAGTGAGTGCTGGACTTTCTCTGTGTGTTGTATTAATTTGTTTTGTAATTTTCCCTATGGTTCTTGCACCCAGACCTGTCTGGGGTTAACTGCCTGTAACTCTGGGGACAGCAGAGCTTCCTGTGAGTGCCCGTGAGCACCCAGGGCTGAGCATGTTACAGGGTCATGGGATGTGTACCCGGTCCGGTATGAGAGTGCAGTCCCCTTCCGTGTTTTATATATATATATATATATATATATATATATATATATATATATATATATATAAATATATAATCGCAAACAAGAAAAGTTCTTGCGTGGTATAGCAAGTTACATTTTTTTATTACTAAACTAGTTCATCTGACTAACGTTGCTTTGTTAGCCAGTCAACAATATATTTAATGTATTTTAAGAAAGAAAAACAAAACAAAACACAAATCCTAAGCTGTCTTCTACAAGAGATAGTGCCTTTACAAAGGATTGAGATACCTCAAATGTGTTAAGCACATGCTGGCAAACGTCTAGGAGTTCATTCAAACCTCTTCTAAATGGTTCTACAGCTGGCATTCCATCTGAAAGAGAAATAACCAAATATAAAAAACTCCCAGAAAGTATTGAAACGGTTTCTTTAAAATGTGTTGAAAAATAAAAATAAAGATTTGCACGTTTATCTCTTGACAAACAGAACCTGCTATTTTCTAACTACTTTAAGATAGAACATATTAATATTTTAACTTTTCACAGTGACACAAATCCCAATAAACTAAATATCTGTAAATCTATCAGCTTCTGGTAAATGTTCCAGGAGATTGTTCCTTAAACCCATCACACTCCTCTTACAGCCATGCAAACAACTTAGGAGTGTTAATAAAAATCTTTCTATTCGTCCCTTATACAGTTTAAAATGTTTGAATTTTAGCACATAAAAAGTGATGGGACTACAGTTGTCATGCAAAAAAAATAAAATCAATTTATTGCGAGTTGTTCAAAAATAGACAATGTTCATGAAAGGAACTCTTGCTGATCTTGTGAACATTGTATGTTTGAGCAACTCGCAATAAGTTGATTTGGCTGTTTTGCACGAAGACAGTAGTCCCGTCTCTTTTTTTTGTGTGCCATATATCTGACGGCAGTGTGGGAGTACTGCCTTAAGGACTAGGAGTTATTGATTTCCTTACACCACTAAAGTATGAGGAGTGTCTGTATAACTAGTCCTTACACACTGTATAGTAAACAACGTATACTGAATATGTCAGCACTAATGGAGTTGAACACACTGTCTTCCTCCTCTCTTTTTCGGAAGTACAGTGTATTTTTGGATCACTTGGCTACGGATCCTGTGGATAAAGTTGCTGGATATATTATGGGTATCATACCCCCTAGTTCAAGGTTGGATCTCTCTCCTGCCTGATAAAGTAAAAAAGTAATGCCTGTGGGCTGTATACCCAGATTTTGCGGTTTCCTGGGTCACAATATTTTAGGTACCCCCCCAGCTACTGATATAGGTAATGATGTCTTGCATCAGCTATTTCATAAACACAAATAAACCTGCAATTTCTCATACACTGTTTGTATAACAAGTCACCGGAAACACATTAAGTGGAAAAAAATATACTGTCCTTTTAATTTTTAATGTTAAATATTTGCTGTTTTACCGTGTGACCAGTAGGTGGCACAGTTTTCACACAAACAATTTGCTGTTTTATTCATTACATTAAATTGACATAAAACTCAGTTTTTCATGACTGAGACCATTCTAAACAACTTTACAATTTACTTCTATTATCAAATATACCTTGCTCTATTGGTATCCTTTGTTGAAGGATCAGCAATGTACTACTGGGAGCCAGTTGAATATATCAGGTAAGCCAATGAGAAGAGGCATATATGCACAGCCACCAATAATAAGCAGCAAGCTCCCAGTAGTGCCTTGTGTTCCGGAGCCTACCTAGGTATTCTTTTCAACAAAGGATAGCAAGAGAACAAAGCAAATTAAATAACATAAGTAAATTGGAAAGTTGTTTAAAATTGCAAGCTCTATCTCAATTATGAAAGAATAATTTGGAGTTTCAAATACCTCTAAAGCTCCATAACAAATTACAAAAACACACACAACTTTCCTAGGATACCTTTCAGCACAGAAATATTTATTACCTCCCAGCCAGGGTGGATAAAAATCAATGATTTTTAAAAAAAAACAAAAAAAAAAAACTTTTTTTAAATAAAATGCTTTTTGAGGAAAATATTTTACCATCCAAAGGTTATTCCATCATGAAATAAAGATTAGTTTTCAAAACTTAAGTGCTGAGGAAGAGGAGTTAGCTATGACATGGGTATCCAGCAATCACCCATCTGTAATGCCAACTATAATAAACTGCAAAGCTAAGGGGGAACCATTCAAGAAATATATGTTTGCTGAAGATATTTTAAAGAAAGTCACACCAGTGAACTGGTGGAAGTCACTTAAGCACTTGGATTTAGAGACTGTTCAAGTAATGATTTCACTTTTAACAGCAGTAGCTTCTTCTGCAGGCGTTGAAAGAATATTCTCTTCCTTTGGACTCATTCATTCTAAATTGAGAAATCGTTTGGGACCCGATAAAGCAGGAAAGCTGGTTTTTCTTTTCCAGATTATGAACAAAGAAGAAGCTGAAGACGACGAGTGAGCTACAGAGGACAGTATTTAAGTTTTTCATGTGTAGGCTGGGCTGACAGTCTAAGTTTCTTAAAGGGACAGTCTAGGCCAAAATAAACTTTCATGTTTCAGATAGAGCATGTCATTTTAAACAATTTCCCAATTTACTTTTATCACCAATTTTGCTTTGTTCTCTTGGTATTCTTAGTTGAAAGCTTAACCTAGGAAGTTCATATGCTAATTTCTTAGACCTTGAAGCCCACCTCTTTCAGATTGCATTTTAACAGTTTTTCACCACTAGAGGGTGTAAGTTCACGTATTTCATAAAGATAACACTGTGCTCGTGCACGAGAAGTTATCTGGGAGCAGGCACTGATTGGCTAGACTGCAAGTCTGTCAAAAGAACTGAAAAAAGGGGCAGTTTGCAGAGGCTTAGATACAAGATAATCACAGAGGTTAAAAGTATATTATTATAACTGTGTTGGTTATGCAAAACTGGGGAATGGGTAATAAAGGGATTATCTATCTTTTAAAACAATAAAAATTCTGGTGTAGACTGTCCCTTTAAAATATATATATATTTTGTTTAGCCAAATTAGTTAACAAACATGGATGTTTGTTTAAGCAAGTAACATATGCTGTAATGTTATTGTTTCAGTTGAATAAATCTATTTAAATTGTTATTATTAAGGTAATGATTATTTTTCTCCTTCCTAAGTACAACAGAAAAGTTGTCCTAATAGGAATTATATTGATTAACCTATTAAACTGGGGATAAAAAAAACTAATATGAAAAGTTGTTATTCTAAAAATCTTCATCTACTTGCATATTAAAGTTATACCAGGAAGAATTAGTCTTTATATAGAAAACTATGATTTAATTCAAGCCTTACTGACTAGTGATTTAAATCGTGAATTAAATCAGTTTGATTTAAATCAAATCCACCCTGCTCCCAGCATAAATGCTGTGCATAAAAAGTTCAGTTTACTTAAAGGGACAGTCAACACCAGAATTTTTGTTGTTTAAAAAGAAAGATAATCCCTTCATTACCCATTCCCCAGTTTTGCATAACCAACACAGTTATAATAATACACGTTTTACCTCTGTAATTATCTTGTATCTAAGCTTCTGCTGACTGCCCCCTTATTTCAGTTCTTTTGACAGACATGCAGTTTAGCCAATCAGTGCTCACTCCTAGGTCACTTTACGTGCATGAGCTCAATGTTATCTATATGAAACATGTGAACTAATGCCCTCTAGTGGTCAAAATGTTTTTATTAGAGGCAGTCTTCAAGGTCTAAGAAATTAGCATATGAACCTCCTAGTTTTAGCTTTCAACTAAGAATACCAAGAGAACAAAGCAAAATTGGTGATAAAAGTAAATTGGGAAGTTGTTTAAAATTGCATGCCCTATTTAAAACATTAAAGTTTTTTTTGGACTTGACTGTCCCTTTAATCCACCATCACGTTATTTTGTCATCCCTAAATATAACATTCTCCATCACAATATACGAAGGAGGGAAAAAAACAAAAAAATGCTATAGAAATGTAAAGGTCATTACTTTTCCTAGCACTGGTTTGTACATCACACAGAAGCTCAATTCAAGATGTTGACTGGGGGTTAGACTCCCACCCCCTTGCTAATTATATATATATTGCACTTTATACTTATTTTAGTCGTGGTGTGACTTTAACCAACACCCTCCCAGTCACTCTTGGACTACTACGCTGATTACAGACATACTGGTTAAATTACATTTACCATACTGGGTTACTACCATCCTATTGGCCATCACAATATCAGCATAGAGACACTCCTATAAATTTATGTGGACTCATCCTATGCTTATAACAAGACTTTTTTCTTACTAACATGATCACTCCTATAATGACAACTGATCAGTCCTTTTTTTAGTTTTCTAAAAAAGGGTTTGTGTTTTTGTGACATACAATTTTTGCTCTACAATGTCCCTTTCATTTTAAAAGATTGTGTAAAAACCAATAAGGTTGGATGCAGGGCGGTCAGTTGAGAGGACAACCCCCTGCAATTTCTGATGTTTATTTCAGTAGGGACATAACGAAGGGGATACAAAGGTCTCTCTGTATATTATATGATTCCAGCAATTGCAGCATAATGACACCACATGCACCATGGCAGTACCCAGTGGTAGGGGCACTTCTTATTACTTTGAAGGTGGGTGAGAGGTTTTCCTACAGAGCAGCTATCAAAGCCCCTTACAGCACTTTGAGGAGCATGTGGCTCCTAATTTGTTTGAAAGGGAGGGGTATAAAAACTGTATTACTTACTTCGAGTCTGGATGCGGAAATTGATTTTACTTTCAGAGGGATGAGTGATACTGTAACCACAAAACTCAATTTCAGGACTATGAAGAGAATAAAAAACAAGGATAAATAAGTTTAAAGCATTAACATTATATAAATATTAGTACAATAGTGTTAATCAAAGAGATACATTTAGACATTTTTTTCTCTTTAAATCCTGTTAAGTATTTTCACAAAGAACACCACAGATTTCTGTCAATGGGATTAAGAATCAGAACAGGCTGGAAGAAAAATTCTACTAAAAGCTGCATATCCTAGGTTTGACAATCCCACATTTACAAGTCAAGCAGATTTATGAAAAGCCAAACAAAAGTACTAATGTTTTGAGAACATTATGCTCCCTTTATCAAATGCAAGGTATAGCAAAAGATGTATACAGATCTTTTGCTATACCTTGCATTTGATAAAGGGAGCATAATGTTCTTGAAACGTTATGCTTTTTACTTTTAATTGACGCTATTAAAAGTTATATTTTATTATGATTAACCAGTGAGTGCCCTTTTCATCTCTGTTATCATATACTGTGTGTATATATATATATATATATATATATATATAGAAGAGTTTATAAAGAGAGAATAAATCCTGGAGAAAATATATAGACCAGGATAAAAGACAGGGAATTCAGCACTCTTTTTAAAAATGTTAATTTAAGCTCTGAAATAGTTTTAATGGTGTGTCAAAAATATAATGCTTGTGTAGCTGCAAAGGAGAGAACTCTCTGGCACCTTGTGGTTTAATCTCAAATGAGTATATAAATAGGTAATAAATACCAAAAACCCAAATTGTATATATAATCACTTTATAAAGATGTTAAATTGCATAGAAAATACAACATACAAACCTGACCGATTATTGCTTGACGCTGTTTGCTTGCATATTAACAAGATATATGTACATATTTTGGGGCACATTATTGCAACCTACTTAGATCCCACTATCATACCTGCCCGGCATTTAGCCTTATACTCCAAGGTGCCGTTCGCAGCAGGGTGTAGTAGCTTGACATTTGTCCCCCAGTAATATATCTTCATAGACACATGTATGTATTTCAAAATGTTTAGGCCTAATATGTACTAACACATATGAATGTGATTTGGGGCACACTAACAGTAACTACTTAGATCCCAGCTATATATCTGCCCGGCATTAAGCCTTACATATTAAGGTGCCGTAAGCAGTAGGGTGTAGTAGTCTGATTACTGTTCCCCGTTGTAACACTGCAGTATACTAAAGTGGGTTTTTTGGCCATATTAACTATTTTACATATCATGTTGATGATTTCTGTTCATGCTTTAACACTATCCCCTGACCGGTCAGGTTTGTATGTTGTATTTTCTATGCAATTTAACATCTTTATAAAGTGATTATATATACAATTTGGGTTTTTGGTATTTATTACCTATTTATATACTCATTTGAGATTAAACCACAAGGTGCCAGAGAGTTCTCTCCTTTGCAGCTACACAAGCATTATATTTTTGACACACCATTAAAACTATTTCAGAGCTTAAATTAACTTTTTTAAAAAGAGTGCTGAATTCCCTGTCTTTTATCCTGGTCTATATATTTTCTCCAGGATTTATTCTCTCTTTATAAACTCTTCTATTTTATATAAGGGTCTGCACCAGATATTAGATATATTCTTGACCATACCAGTATATGCTTATGAGATAACTGGTTGGATCTCCTTTATAAGCTCTTAGCAGTTGCGTTCCCTCCGCTATTTTCCATATATATATATATATATATATATATATATATATATATATATATATATATATATATATATATATATACAGGGAGTGCAGAATTATTAGGCAAATTAGTATTTTGACCACATCATCCTCTTTATGCATGTTGTCTTACTCCAAGCTGTATAGGCTCGAAAGCCTACTACCAATTAAGCATATTAGGTGATGTGCATCTCTGTAATGAGAAGGGGTGTGGTCTAATGACATCAACACCCTATATCAGGTGTGCATAATTATTAGGCAACTTCATTTCCTTTGGCAAAATGGGTCAAAAGAAGGACTTGACAGGCTCAGAAAAGTAAAAAAATAGTGAGATATCTTGCAGAGGAACACAGCACTCTTAAAATTGCAAAGCTTCTGAAGCGTGATCATCGAACAATCAAGCGTTTCATTCAAAATAGTCAACAGGGTCGCAAGAAGCGTGTGGAAAAACCAAGGCGCAAAATAACTGCGCATGAACTGAGAAAAGTCAAGCGTGCAGCTGCCAAGATGCCACTTGCCACCAGTTTGGCCATATTTCAGAGCTGCAACATCACTGGAGTGCCCAAAAGCACAAGGTGTGCAATACTCAGAGACATGGCCAAGGTAAGAAAGGCTGAAAGACGACCACCACTGAACAAGACACACAAGCTGAAACGTCAAGACTGGGCCAAGAAATATCTCAAGACTGATTTTTCTAAGGTTTTATGGACTGATGAAATGAGAGTGAGTCTTGATGGGCCAGATGGATGGGCCCGTGGCTGGATTGGTAAAGGGCAGAGAGCTCCAGTCCGACTCAGTCGCCAGCAAGGTGGAGGTGGAGTACTGGTTTGGGCTGGTATCATCAAAGATGAGCTTGTGGGGCCTTTTCAGGTTGAGGATGGAGTCAAGCTCAACTCCCAGTCCTACTGCCAGTTTCTGGAAGACACCTTCTTTAAGCAGTGGTACAGGAAGAAGTCTGCATCCTTCAAGAAAAAACAGAATTTATGTTTACCTGATAAATTACTTTCTCCAACGGTGTGTCCGGTCCACGGCGTCATCCTTACTTGTGGGATATTCTCTTCCCCAACAGGAAATGGCAAAGAGCCCAGCAAAGCTGGTCACATGATCCCTCCTAGGCTCCGCCTACCCCAGTCATTCGACCGACGTTAAGGAGGAATATTTGCATAGGAGAAACCATATGATACCGTGGTGACTGTAGTTAAAGAAAATAAATTATCAGACCTGATTAAAAAACCAGGGCGGGCCGTGGACCGGACACACCGTTGGAGAAAGTAATTTATCAGGTAAACATAAATTCTGTTTTCTCCAACATAGGTGTGTCCGGTCCACGGCGTCATCCTTACTTGTGGGAACCAATACCAAAGCTTTAGGACACGGATGAAGGGAGGGAGCAAATCAGGTCACCTAAATGGAAGGCACCACGGCTTGCAAAACCTTTCTCCCAAAAATAGCCTCAGAAGAAGCAAAAGTATCAAACTTGTAAAATTTGGTAAAAGTGTGCAGTGAAGACCAAGTCGCTGCCCTACATATCTGATCAACAGAAGCCTCGTTCTTGAAGGCCCATGTGGAAGCCACAGCCCTAGTGGAATGAGCTGTGATTCTTTCGGGAGGCTGCCGTCCGGCAGTCTCGTAAGCCAATCTGATGATGCTTTTAATCCAAAAAGAGAGAGAGGTAGAAGTTGCTTTTTGACCTCTCCTTTTACCGGAATAAACAACAAACAAGGAAGATGTTTGTCTAAAATCCTTTGTAGCATCTAAATAGAATTTTAGAGCGCGAACAACATCCAAGTTGTGCAACAAACGTTCCTTCTTCGAAACTGGTTTCGGACACAGAGAAGGTACGATAATCTCCTGGTTAATGTTTTTGTTAGAAACAACTTTTGGAAGAAAACCAGGTTTAGTACGTAAAACCACCTTATCTGCATGGAACACCAGATAAGGAGGAGAACACTGCAGAGCAGATAATTCTGAAACTCTTCTAGCAGAAGAAATTGCAACCAAAAACAAAACTTTCCAAGATAATAACTTAATATCAACGGAATGTAAGGGTTCAAACGGAACCCCCTGAAGAACTGAAAGAACTAAGTTGAGACTCCAAGGAGGAGTCAAGGGTTTGTAAACAGGCTTGATTCTAACCAGAGCCTGAACAAAGGCTTGAACATCTGGCACAGCTGCCAGCTTTTTGTGAAGTAACACAGACAAGGCAGAAATCTGTCCCTTCAGGGAACTTGCAGATAATCCTTTTTCCAAACCTTCTTGAAGGAAGGATAGAATCTTAGGAATCTTAACCTTGTCCCAAGGGAATCCTTTAGATTCACACCAACAGATATATTTTTTCCAAATTTTGTGGTAAATCTTTCTAGTTACAGGCTTTCTGGCCTGAACAAGAGTATCGATAACAGAATCTGAGAACCCTCGCTTCGATAAGATCAAGCGTTCAATCTCCAAGCAGTCAGCTGGAGTGAGACCAGATTCGGATGTTCGAACGGACCCTGAACAAGAAGGTCTCGTCTCAAAGGTAGCTTCCATGGTGGAGCCGATGACATATTCACCAGATCTGCATACCAAGTCCTGCGTGGCCACGCAGGAGCTATCAAGATCACCGACGCCCTCTCCTGATTGATCCTGGCTACCAGCCTGGGGATGAGAGGAAACGGCGGGAACACATAAGCTAGTTTGAAGGTCCAAGGTGCTACTAGTGCATCCACTAGAGCCGCCTTGGGATCCCTGAATCTGGACCCGTAGCAAGGAACTTTGAAGTTCTGACGAGAGGCCATCAGATCCATGTCTGGAATGCCCCACAGTTGAGTGACTTGGGCAAAGATTTCCGGATGGAGTTCCCACTCCCCCGGATGCAATGTCTGACGACTCAGAAAATCCGCTTCCCAATTTTCCACTCCTGGGATGTGGATAGCAGACAGGTGGCAGGAGTGAGACTCCGCCCATAGAATGATTTTGGTCACTTCTTCCATCGCTAGGGAACTCCTTGTTCCCCCCTGATGGTTGATGTACGCAACAGTTGTCATGTTGTCTGATTGAAACCGTATGAACTTGGCCCTCGCTAGCTGAGGCCAAGCCTTGAGAGCATTGAATATCGCTCTCAGTTCCAGAATATTTATCGGTAGAAGAGATTCTTCCCGAGACCAAAGACCCTGAGCTTTCAGGGATCCCCAGACCGCGCCCCAGCCCATCAGACTGGCGTCGGTCGTGACAATGACCCACTCTGGTCTGCGGAATGTCATCCCTTGTGACAGGTTGTCCAGGGACAGCCACCAACGGAGTGAGTCTCTGGTCCTCTGATTTACTTGTATCTTCGGAGACAAGTCTGTATAGTCCCCATTCCACTGACTGAGCATGCACAGTTGTAATGGTCTTAGATGAATGCGCGCAAAAGGAACTATGTCCATTGCCGCTACCATCAAACCTATCACTTCCATGCACTGCGCTATGGAAGGAAGAGGAACGGAATGAAGTATCCGACAAGAGTCTAGAAGTTTTGTTTTTCTGGCCTCTGTCAGAAAAATCCTCATTTCTAAGGAGTCTATTATTGTTCCCAAGAAGGGAACCCTTGTTGACGGAGATAGAGAACTCTTTTCCACGTTCACTTTCCATCCGTGAGATCTGAGAAAGGCCAGGACAACGTCCGTGTGAGCCTTTGCTTGAGGAAGGGACGACGCTTGAATCAGAATGTCGTCCAAGTAAGGTACTACAGCAATGCCCCTTGGTCTTAGCACAGCTAGAAGGGACCCTAGTACCTTTGTGAAAATCCTTGGAGCAGTGGCTAATCCGAAAGGAAGCGCCACGAACTGGTAATGCTTGTCCAGGAATGCGAACCTTAGGAACCGATGATGTTCCTTGTGGATAGGAATATGTAGATACGCATCCTTTAAATCCACCGTGGTCATGAATTGACCTTCCTGGATGGAAGGAAGAATAGTTCGAATGGTTTCCATCTTGAACGATGGAACCTTGAGAAACTTGTTTAAGATCTTGAGATCTAAGATTGGTCTGAACGTTCCCTCTTTTTTGGGAACTATGAACAGATTGGAGTAGAACCCCATCCCTTGTTCTCCTAATGGAACAGGATGAATCACTCCCATTTTTAACAGGTCTTCTACACAATGTAAGAATGCCTGTCTTTTTATGTGGTCTGAAGACAACTGAGACCTGTGGAACCTCCCCCTTGGGGGAAGCCCCTTGAATTCCAGAAGATAACCTTGGGAGACTATTTCTAGCGCCCAAGGATCCAGAACATCTCTTGCCCAAGCCTGAGCGAAGAGAGAGAGTCTGCCCCCCACCAGATCCGGTCCCGGATCGGGGGCCAACATTTCATGCTGTCTTGGTAGCAGTGGCAGGTTTCTTGGCCTGCTTTCCCTTGTTCCAGCCTTGCATTGGTCTCCAAGCTGGCTTGGCTTGAGAAGTATTACCCTCTTGCTTAGAGGACGTAGCACTTTGGGCTGGTCCGTTTCTACGAAAGGGACGAAAATTAGGTTTATTTTTTGCCTTGAAAGGCCGATCCTGAGGAAGGGCGTGGCCCTTACCCCCAGTGATATCAGAGATAATCTCTTTCAAGTCAGGGCCAAACAGCGTTTTCCCCTTGAAAGGAATGTTAAGTAGCTTGTTCTTGGAAGACGCATCAGCTGACCAAGATTTCAACCAAAGCGCTCTGCGCGCCACAATAGCAAACCCAGAATTCTTAGCCGCTAACCTAGCCAATTGCAAAGTGGCGTCTAGGGTGAAAGAATTAGCCAATTTGAGAGCATTGATTCTGTCCATAATCTCCTCATAAGGAGGAGAATCACTATCGACCGCCTTTATCAGCTCATCGAACCAGAAACACGCGGCTGTAGCGACAGGGACAATGCATGAAATTGGTTGTAGAAGGTAACCCTGCTGAACAAACATCTTTTTAAGTAAACCTTCTAATTTTTTATCCATAGGATCTTTGAAAGCACAACTATCTTCTATGGGTATAGTGGTGCGTTTGTTTAAAGTGGAAACCGCTCCTTCGACCTTAGGGACTGTCTGCCATAAGTCCTTTCTGGGGTCGACCATAGGAAACAATTTTTTAAAAATGGGGGGAGGGACGAAAGGAATACCGGGCCTTTCCCATTCTTTATTTACAATGTCCGCCACCCGCTTGGGTATAGGAAAAGCTTCTGGGAGCCCCGGGACCTCTAGGAACTTGTCCATTTTACATAGTTTCTCTGGGATGACCAACTTGTCACAATCATCCAGAGTGGATAATACCTCCTTAAGCAGAATGCGGAGATGTTCCAACTTAAATTTAAACGTAATCACATCAGGTTCAGCTTGTTGAGAAATGTTCCCTGAATCAGTAATTTCTCCCTCAGACAAAACCTCCCTGGCCCCATCAGACTGGTTTAGGGGCCCTTCAGAACCATTATTATCAGCGTCGTCATGCTCTTCAGTATCTAAAACAGAGCAGTCGCGCTTACGCTGATAAGTGTTCATTTTGGCTAAAATGTTTTTGACAGAATTATCCATTACAGCCGTTAATTGTTGCATAGTAAGGAGTATTGGCGCGCTAGATGTACTAGGGGCCTCCTGAGTGGGCAAGACTCGTGTAGACGAAGGAGGGAATGATGCAGTACCATGCTTACTCCCCTCACTTGAGGAATCATCTTGGGCATCATTGTCATTGTCACATAAATCACATTTATTTAAATGAGAAGGAATTCTGGCTTCCCCACATTCAGAACACAGTCTATCTGGTAGTTCAGACATGTTAAACAGGCATAAACTTGATAACAAAGTACAAAAAACGTTTTAAAATAAAACCGTTACTGTCACTTTAAATTTTAAACTGAACACACTTTATTACTGCAATTGCGAAAAAATATGAAGGAATTGTTCAAAATTCACCAAATTTTCACCACAGTGTCTTAAAGCCTTAAAAGTAAAATAACGGAACCGGAGCCGTTTTTAACTTTAACCCCTTTACAGTCCCTGGTATCTGCTTTGCTGAGACCCAACCAAGCCCAAAGGGGAATACGATACCAAATGACGCCTTCAGAAAGTCTTTTCTAAGTATCAGAGCTCCTCTCACATGCGACTGCATGTCATGCCTCTCAAAAACAAGTGCGCAACACCGGCGCGAAAATGAGGCTCTGCCTATGATTTGGGAAAGCCCCTAAAGAATAAGGTGTCTAAAACAGTGCCTGCCGATATAATCTTATCAAAATACCCAGATTAAATGATTCCTCAAGGCTAAATATGTGTTAATAATGAATCGATTTAGCCCAGAAAAAGTCTACAGTCTTAATAAGCCCTTGTGAAGCCCTTATTCACTATCTTAATAAACATGGCTTACCGGATCCCATAGGGAAAATGACAGCTTCCAGCATTACATCGTCTTGTTAGAATGTGTCATACCTCAAGCAGCAAGAGACTGCTCACTGTTCCCCCAACTGAAGTTAATTGCTCTCAACAGTCCTGTGTGGAACAGCCATGGATTTTAGTGACGGTTGCTAAAATCATTTTCCTCATACAAACAGAAATCTTCATCTCTTTTCTGTTTCTGAGTAAATAGTACATACCAGCACTATTTTAAAATAACAAACTCTTGATTGAATAATAAAAACTACAGTTAAACACTAAAAAACTCTAAGCCATCTCCGTGGAGATGTTGCCTGTACAACGGCAAAGAGAATGACTGGGGTAGGCGGAGCCTAGGAGGGATCATGTGACCAGCTTTGCTGGGCTCTTTGCCATTTCCTGTTGGGGAAGAGAATATCCCACAAGTAAGGATGACGCCGTGGACCGGACACACCTATGTTGGAGAAACATGATTTTCATGCAGGACAATGCTCCATCACACGCGTCCAAGTACTCCACAGCGTGGCTGGCAAGAAAGGGTATAAAAGAAGAAAATCTAATGACATGGCCTCCTTGTTCACCTGATCTGAACCCCATTGAGAACCTGTGGTCCATCATCAAATGTGAGATTTACAAGGAGGGAAAACAGTACACCTCTCTGAACAGTGTCTGGGAGGCTGTGGTTGCTGCTGCACGCAATGTTGATGGTGAACAGATCAAAACACTGACAGAATCCATGGATGGCAGGCTTTTGAGTGTCCTTGCAAAGAAAGGTGGCTATATTGGTCACTGATTTGTTTTTGTTTTTGAATGTCAGAAATGTATATTTGTGAATGTTGAGATGTTATATTGGTTTCACTGGTAAAAATAAATAATTGAAATGGGTATATATTTGTTTTTTGTTAAGTTGCCTAATAATTATGCACAGTAATAGTCACCTGCACACACAGATATCCCCCTAAAATAGCTATAACTAAAAACAAACTAAAAACTACTTCCAAAACTATTCAGCTTTGATATTAATGAGTTTTTGGGTTCATTGAGAACATGGTTGTTCAATAATAAAAGTAATCCTCAAAAATACAACTTGCCTAATAATTCTGCACTCCCTGTATATATATATATATATATATATATATATATATATATATATATATATATATATATATATATATATATATACACATACATATATACACACATACATACATACATATATACACACGCACACATTTATTATAAAAAAACAAATACAAGATGAATAACCTTTGGATTATAATGTATCTTAAATAGAAACTTTATTTAGATAGATATTTTCTCGAAAAGCATTTTATTTTTTAAAAGGGCAATCAGCTATTTTCCAGACCATTAAATGCCTAATCTTAAAAATAAAAAAAATCCTAACACTAAGCCCCAAAGAGGTACTCAACGTTCCTAATGTTCGACGGAGAAGGTCTTCTCCAAGGCGGCTCCATCATCTTCTATCTTCATTCGGAGTGAAGGCGGCGCAAAGCGGAGCTGTGGATCCTCAGCGGTGGCGCGGATGTGCTGCGCTGTCTTCCCCGACACGTGGATCCTTAGCTGCATGGAGACTCCTCTTCATCTGATGTCAGCCGTACACTAAAGATTGAATGCAAGGTACCGCAATCAATATGGGGTACCTTGCATTCCTATTGGCTGAAATTTTGAAATCAGATTTCAGTAGCTCTCATCCTATTGTCTGATTTAAAAATTTCAGCCAATAGGAATGCAAGGTACCCCAATAAATATGGGGTACCGTGCATTCAATCTTCAGTGTGCAATGGACGATCGCATGAAGAGGAGCCTCCACGCCGCTGCCGAGGATCCACGCATCGGGGAAGCCAGCTCCGCACCTCCACTCTGCGCCGCCTTTGCTCCGGATGAAGATAGAAGATGATGGAGCCGTCTGGAAGAAGCCCTTCTCTGCCAGACTTCAGGAACAGTGAGTACCTATTTGGGGCTTAGTGTTAGGAATTATTTTTTTTTTTTTTTTTTTTTTAAGATTATGGATTTAATGCGCTGGAAAAGAGCCGATTGCCCTTTTAAGGACAGTAAAAGAGCTGAATGCCCTTTTAAGGGTAATGCCCATACAAATGCCCCTTTAGGAGCAATGGGTACTTTAGTTTTTTTTAGTGTTAGTTTTTTTATTTTGGGGGATTTGATGGGTGTTTTTTTTTTAGTAATTTTAAATTTAAATGTAAAAGAGCTGTTTAACTTAAGGCAATGCCCTACAAAAAACACTTTTAAGGGCTATTGGTAGTTTAGTTTAGGGGGCTTTTTTTATTTCCATAGGGATTAGGTTTAATTTGCCTATTTCAAAATGTAGTGTTTGAATACTGGTGTACGGGCCTTGACAGGATATGTGCATATGCCACTGAAAAACAGCAATACATTTTACTAGAAACATTGTTGCTAATGAAAGAATATTGCAAAAATGCTTCTATTTCAAACTGAAATGCACCCATGCACAATTTATTTGTTACCTTTCTATGCCTTTAAAAAGGCCCTGGGAGAACACTAATAATATACAGTACTGTGCAAAAACATTCTATAAAGTAAGAATGTTCTCAAAAATTGAAATGCTAATACTTTAATCAATTAACAAAATGCAAAGTGAGTGAACAGAAGAAAATTCTAAATCAAATCAATATTTGGTGTGACCACCCTTTGCCTTCAAAACAGCATTGGTTCTTCTAGGTACACTGCACAAGGTCAGAGATTTTGTAAGCACATAGGTGCATGATTGAGAAATTATACTAAAGAGGAGCTTATAATCATCACTTAAATATGTAGGTTGAAACATGATCATTAACTGAAACCGTTGTGTAGGAGGAATAAAACTGGGTGAGGAACAGCCTTATTTCTATTTTTGAAAGCATTCTTACTTAACAGCACGCCCATTTAACACACTACAGACTTTATGGCATATTTATATTGGATTTTTAGGTTAATGTTATCAATTTGATTTAACAGCTGACTGTTTATATTTAGTATGTATATATGCCTTAACAGATAGTGCAGGCTAATTCTCCAATTGCATAACTTAATATAGTGATGTGGGATCCTTACAATGTGTGGTCTGGGATGATTATACTATAGTAACAGTTGGTTTAACCCTTTCATGATAGGGTCAATTTGTCTACATCGGAACAACGTTCCGATGCAGACAAATTGAAATCACGTGATCACGAGATTCCAGTTATGGGATCGGGTCAGGGGGGCATCCTTATGACGCTAGGCATGCCCTCCAGGGCGAGATCGCATCCAGTAAGCGCCGTTGGCTTCAGGACAGCCAAACGACTAGGACGTTCTATTCTGTCCTAACAGCGCTAAAGCCCAGCGCGGTTAGGATGGTTAAACGAAATGTTGTCCTCTATAATAAAAGAGCTTTATTAATTTTGGTGGGAGATGATTCAGTCTAAATACTGCTTTGCACCTCTTTGTTGTCACATTTTAAAATAATGGCTTAATTACTAAAGCTGCGGCATTCCAAGAATTATTTAAAAGAGACATAAAATGCCAACCTTTTAACCCTTAATTTTAACAAAAAATCTAAAGTGATCAGTTTCTGTCCCAATCAAGGGCCATTTCACTGTATCATCAAAACGTTACCCCAATTACGTTTCCGTCGTCAGAAAGAGTCACCCAAGCCTGTTAGTGTTTTTTATAGTACAAAACACAAGCAGTATAACCATCTGGGTGCAATACTCCCTGTTTGTTTTGGAAGAAGTGCTCCTGTGGTTCTGTTTAAGTTCTCTAGATGATACAGTGTGATTTCAGATCCAAGGTTGTGACAGTAACTTCTTTTTTTCTTCTTCAACAAAAAGCAAAGTTAAAAAGTTAAGTGTCCTGTCACTATTAATAATGAATTGCCTATTTGAAATCTTGTTATTAATAATGAATTATTTTACATTCAATAGGTCTAGAGCATAGGAGCCCTAGGAGAGGTGCGCATGTAACAAGTGGGAACTCCAGACGATAATGGCAGCACTCTTAAAGGGACAGTATACACTCATTTTCATATAACTGCATGTAATAGACACTACTATAAAGAATAAGATGCACAGATACTGATATAAAAATCCAGTATAAAACAGTTTAAAACTTACTTAGAAGCTGTCAGTTTGGCTCTGTTGAAAAGGTGGCTGGAAAGCCCACTGCAAGTGGCAAATAAGACACTCCCCCCCTCCCTTTCTTTTGCATATGAAAAGTCCCTTTACACAAACAGGAGCAAGCTGGAGAAGGTAGCTGACGGTATTCACATAAAACTTTGGGGCTTGGTTAGGAGTCTGAAAATCAGAGCAATGTTATTTAAAAATAAGCAAAACTATACATTTATTTAAAAAAAAAACTTTATGGGCTTTATAAATAGATAATCTACAAAACATTTATGCAAAGAAAAAATGAGTGTATAATGTCCCTTTAAGCATGTAGATAGAGATAATAGATCCTGCAGGAACAGAAAAAAAGAGGCGCCACATAGAGCAGTATCATCTGCACAACAGAAACACAGAGGACAGGAACAGTGCCAAACACAGCAGATCGGGACCTGAAGAGTCACCTGACAGACTCACTAGCACGCCACAGGGCCGGTCACGTAGAGAATATATTCACCAATCCGGATGCAGGAACCCCAAGGCAACGCCAGACACCAATGAGCCGCTGTAGGTGTGTGATACAATACAAGCAGCCTCAATTGGGATCACGCAGACCCCATAGGTGGCAGAGTGAATAGAACGTAGAGCAAGTTTGATAAAAAGTGTCTAATTTATTAAAAGTAAACTTAAAAACAGCAATGCGTTTCTCGGCCGTATAATGCCGTGTTTTTATCACACACCTCCTGCGACTCATTGGTGTCTGGCGTTGAATTGGGGTTCATGCATACGAATTAGTGAATAATCTCCACATGACCGGCCCTGTGGCGTGCTAGTGAGTCTGTCGGGCGACTTTTGAGGTCCCGATCTGCTGTGTTTGGCACTCCGGTTGTGCCTCTGCCTATGTGAGTAGCCACCCGTTAGGGTCTGTTCCTGTCCTCTGTGTTTCTGTTGTGTAGACAATACTACTCTATGTGGCGCCTCTTTTTTCTGTCCCTGCAGGATCTTCTAATTATTTTACATACCTGTCTAACTTACAAATTAACCCCGCTATGGTTGCCATTAAAGGGCCTATCTAGTCAAAAAATGACATGCTCTAATTGTAAGACTAGGGACCCTGCACCCATATGTGTTTAACCTCAGATTTCTAATGGGACATAAAAAAACTTGATAGTGTAATGTTTAATTATGCAGGTTAAAAAGCTTTGCAATGTGCTTTCATCATTTATTGTACCCCCTTTTCATGAAAATAAGTCTAAAAACGGTATGATTTTAACTTTTGAACATTGGAAGTGCACATTGCAGATGCCACAGGTGTAAACTTGCCACAGCAGAGATGATCATATAAGGAACTGTAAAAGAATAAAACTTCTGATAACGAAATGACAGTTACTAGTTGAGTCTACTTCTATAACAATTTATTTCACTGTACACAGTTTTTTTATTTGTCCCATTCATGTTTTTATCTAAATGTATTACAGCACAGCTCGGCAACCCCAAGAAGCTAAGGATCCTACAATTGTACTACTGGCTCCTACATAGAGCATTACAGTACAATATATCAGGCTCCTAAAAATGTGCCTCCAACTCATATGAAAGGGAAATTCCATTCAAAATTTAAATGCACATAGACAAGTTACATCTTTCAATAGAAACATATTTGAAATATACAAGTATTGGCAAAAATGCTTCCAGTATAACTTATCACTGTTTTAGTGTTAACATTTTTCTCTGCATGTGAAACATAGCTAGATTTCCTTAGTGCATCAGCATTTTAAAAACTGCAGCTGCTCAGAACGCCAGTGGGCTTGTATTATGTCAGCAATTAACAAACGGAGTCTGTGACGGATACCCCCGGCTACCCCGACTGGGTAGCTCCGCCAAAAGGGGTCCTGCTTCCTCCCTGCCGACTGCAGCTATGTAGCTGGCAAGTAACCACAGCCTGTAGCCACCCCTGATGCCTGACAGCACCAGTACTCAGGGTCCCACCCTGTGGCAGATTCCAGCTACCCAGACTAGGTAGCTCTTCCAGCGTGTCCTTCCTCTGCCTGGAAAAGGCTGCTATGTAGCTCAGGATAGTGATTTTAGCTGGAGCTCACCCAAATAACTAGACACACTAGCATTCAGGTTACACAGGAACTGATTTTATTGAAAACACACACTCCTTTTATACAGTCAGCTCATCTTGATAAGACCCTGGACAATCCCACTATTTTCCCGCCCCTCCAGACAGCCCGGCACCTCCATAGGAGCCACAGTCTCATATAATCCCAATACATAGGGGTGGCGGTTTAGGGGTGATCCCGGTGGAGCGGCAGCACAGCCAGATTTCACAGTCCAAAAATCAGCATGATTCGTTACTGGGGACCGGAGTTACAGTCCGTTGAAGTTATGGGGTTAGGGGTGTCCAAAACCCCCGGTTCCCAAAGGAGCTCCCCTCCGGTAATTCCCCCACCCCTTGTACTCCCCAAGGGCTACTAATCCCCAAAAGAGCGGAGCTCTGGGGCACATGGTTGCTGGAGCGACCTGGGTTAAAGTTAGCGGGTGTTCTGCTGTCCTGTGGCCGACCGTGAGTTCCAGGAGCCTGGCCAGCCTGATAGGGGTTAGGCGGATATCCGTTGTGAGGCGGCCGACCGGGAGTTCCAGGAGCCCGGCCAGCCTAGGAGGGTTTTCCTGGTCATAAACTAACACAGAGCAAACAAACAGTCTTCAGAGTTGGTGGTTGCTCTGAGGAGCCCAAAAACCACTGAGAAACAACAGGGGTGAGGTTGTCGGGGGGTAGCCTTAGCCGTCTGATATCCGTGACAGAGTCATTACCAGGTGCTTAGAGAGCCTAAGATGCGTGTACCAAGTGCTGTGTTTAAAATGCTGGCGCACGGTGCATGCTTAAATACACTTTTGAAAAGCTATAGCTTCTATTAGAAGCATCTTTGCCAATAAATTTAAACTACAAAAATGTTTCTACTCAAAACTTAAATGCATCCATGTGGAATTCAATTTTGGCTGGAATGTCCCTTTAAATCATTTTTTTCAACCTCTGCAATTCTTCCCCCCCCCCCTATGTACATATTGATTAAAAAAAAATAACCTTCTCTTGTCAGACCTTTAAAGGATTGTCTCTCATCAACAAAAAATAGATTCAGTGAGTAAATAATTCAACAAAAATTAGAATGTAATTAAAGTGAAAGTAAATTTTGGCCTTCATTATTAATTACATTCATTAATCTTTAATCCAGTATTACAGTCGCGAACTTTATTTTAATATATTCTTTTTAGTTTTGCGTAAAATTTTATTTGAAAAAGCTTACCCTTTTGTATACTTCCTCCGCCCACCCGCTCATTTCCTGCTTGATTACTATACACATAAGAGCCGTCCCACCCGCTCTAACGTGTACATCCTTGTGCGTTTATGTTAATTGCTGTGTATATTGCGCATGCAAAAACAGTATATTGTGCATGCGTAGAAAAATTACCGGATAAGCAATCAGCAAATTGCAGCTCTGAAGATAATGCACATGCGTGTACCATGAACGAGCTTAGATCAAGACAGAATTCCATGAGACACACATGCGCATTATCAATTGTGGGCGTAAAAGAAGTCGTTTAGGACGCCAGTGGGGGACCAATGGAAATGAGAAAGACGATATTCATCATCACTACATACTTTTTTTTTTGTATATTCAGGCGGAGGAACGGCAGCATAGGATCGAGGATTAAAAGGTACATTAGGGTGAAATATAGTAAGGATTCAAAAAATTAATCAATTAAAGTTATACTGATTTTAGCTCTTCTTTGCGATTCTGCATAGTGGTATATGAAAGTTTACTTTTCCTTTAAAGGGACAGTCAACACTCAAAATTAACTTGCTGGAATAAATTACTTACAACACGATTATTGCAAACATCCTTATTCGCATCCTCAAGTCCAAACTAAATTGGTTTTGTAAAAAAAAAATCCAACTGCCATTATGAGCCGTTTGGAAAAAAACATGGCTCCATAACTCCTCCTCTCATCGTCTTCTTCCCCAGGGCTAGTTTTAAATTCTCTCGTGCCCGCCAAAGATTATAACAAGCGACGCATGCGCATAGTGTCCGTTTTTTATTTTCACTGCAGTAAGAGGCGGGATGTTATTTAGTGTTGCCTGTTGCGCTGGCGGTCCGTCGCTGAATAGGGAACCTTTACATACAGTTCCGTGTATAAAGAGGCTGCTACTGATGAAACGTACAAATTACGCATGCGCAATTGGGCGTGAACGTTCATGAGTCATTGTGGCCGACACTCATGTGATTTGCAGTTAGAATCAGCTTGAGAGTGACGTAGACATAGAAGTTTGGGATCCATTTTTTCCTTAGAATGGCAGTTGGATTTTTTTTTTTAAAAAAAGCGATTCAGTCTGGAATAGAGGATGTGAATAAGGATGTTTGCAATAATCGTGTGTAAGTAATTTAGTCCAGCAAGTTTATTTTGAGTGTTGACTGTCCCTTTAAAGTGATTGTCAATTTTCGTTCTTTTGAACACATATTCCTGTAGGCAATCCTGATATTAACCTAACCGCCACTATACATTTATTATAAAATTAGTAATATGTAGTTTATTTTTTAGATGAAATATAAACTATTCACAGTACCTGCTCCTCCCACAGTTTACTTCCTTAGTTTTAGACATATCACGTATACAGCGGTCCCACCCGCTGTTTACGTCTCTTCAATGCGCGCTCCCGTTTTCACTTCACATTGCGCATGCGTGAAATGCTGTTTCCGCTTTCAATCAACCATAGTATTCATTGAATCAATACATTCAATGAATACTATCGTTGTGAAGAGAAGGAAACGATCTGCTAACCCAGCACCTAATAGCGCAAAAAATAAAAATACAATACAGATCGATTTTAAGTGTTTATTGAAACAGAACTTTTTAATTTAATTATGTTTTGCCTGCTAACTAATATTTTATTATTCAAACAGTATTGATTTTCAAAATAAGCTGTAATTTGAGAATACGGAGCCCTGTTACTGATGTACTTACCGAGCGGTACAGTAATTCAGAAATGACAGGGCTCCGTAAAGTAAAACTACTGCGCATGCGCGAAATGTGCACGAGCGTTAAAGGAAATCGCCGGTGAACATGATAACAACGCAGGCGCAGAAAGGAGTAGTGACGTCAGCGTAAGCGGGTGGGTCCCCCTGTGGTTAGAGCCTTGATTGGTAATAAAGACGTCAATCAGACACTAAGTAGGTGCGTGTGCCGGGTGGAGGATCAAAATAACGGGAGCCAACGAACAAAATAAAAAAACAAGGTATATAACAAAAACATTGTAAATCGATGAATGAAACTGGTATTTATTTTTAATAGACATTAAGGGTAACGTTAGTGAGGATGAGCACTTTACATTCACTTTAAGTTCAAAAGACTTTTCAATTTAACCCCTTAATGACCGCAGAACTTTTCCATTTTCTGTCCGTTTGGGACCAAGGCTATTTTTACATTTTTGCGGTGTTTGTGTTTAGCTGTAATTTTCCTCTTACTCATTTACTGTACCCACACATATTATATACCGTTTTTCTCGCCATTAAATGGGCTTTCTAAAGATACCATTATTTTTATCATATCTTATAATTTACTCTAATTTTTTTTATAAAATATGAGGAAAAAAATGGAAAAAAACACACTTTTTCTAACTTTGACCCCCAAAATCTGTTACACATCTACAACCACCAAAAAAATCCCATGCTAAATAGTTTCTAAATTTTGTTCTGAGTTTAGAAATACCCAATGTTTACATGTTCTTTGCTTTTTTTGCAAGTTATAGGTCCATAAATACAAGTAGCACTTTGCTATTTCCAAACCACTTTTTTTCAAAATGAGTGCTAGTTACATTGGGACACTGATATCTTTCAGGAATCCCTGAATATCCATTGAAATGTATATATATATTTTTTAGAAGACATCCCAAAGTATTGATCTAGGCCCATTTTGGTATATTTCATGCCACCATTTCACCGCCAAATGCGATCAAATAAAAATTTTTTTCACTTTTTCACAAATTTTTTCACAAACTTTAGGTTTCTCACTGAAATCATTTACAAACAGCTTGTGCAATTATAGCATAAATGGTTGTAAATTCTTCTCTGGGATCCCCTTTGTTCATAAATAGCAGACATATATGGCTTTGGCGTTGCTTTTTGGTAATTAGAAGGCTGCTAAATGCCACTGCGCACCACACGTGTTTTATGCCCAGCAGTGAAGGGGTTAATTAGGGAGCATGTAGGGAGCTTGTATGGTTAATTTTAGCTTTAGTGTAGTGTAGTAGACAACCCCAAGTATTGATCTAGGTCCATTTTGGTATATTTCATGCCACCATTTCACCACCATATGCGATCAAATTTAAAAAAACGTTAAATTTTTCACAATTTTAGGTTTCTCACTGAAATTATTTACAAACAGCTTATGCAATTATGGCACAAATGGTTGTAAATGCTTTTCTGGGATCCCCTTTGTTCAGAAATAGCAGACATATATGACTTTGGCGTTGCTTTTTGGTAATTAGAAGGCCGCTAAATGCTGCTGCGCATCACACGTATATTATGGCTAGCAGTGAAGGGGTTAATTAGGTAGTTTGTAGGGAGCTTGCAGGGTTAATTTTAGCTTTAGTGTAGAGATCAGCCTCCCACCTGACACATCAGACCCCCTGATCCCTCCCAAACAGCTCCCTTCCCTCCCCCACCCCACAATTGTCCCCGCCATCTTAAGTACTGGCAGAAAGTCTGCCAGTACTAAAATAAAAGGTTTTTTTAATTTGTTCTTTTTTTTTAAGCATATTTACATATGCTGCTTTGTAGAATCCCCCCTTAGCCCCCAACCTCCCTGATCCACCCCCAAAACAGCTCTCTTACCCTCCCCCTCTGCATTATTGGGGGCCATCTTGGGTACTGGCAGCTGTCTGCCAGTACCCAGTTTCAAGAAAAAAACGTGTTTTTTTAAAAAAAAAATAGAAATTCTGTAGTGTAGCTTCACCCCCCCCCTCACAGACAAACCCCAACACCTTAATTGATTATTAAAAAAAAACTTTTATTCCCTTTTTTTTTTGCATTTTTTTTTAAACTTTTTTCTGTAGTCTAGCGGTTCCCACCCGCTCCCTCCCCGTGCACGCGCCCGCCCTTCCGTGCACGCGCGCGCGTCAGTGCGCGCGCCCGATCACCCACGCCCACGATCCCGCCCCTCCTGCACGTCGCCAAGGCCATCGATGGCCACCACCCGCCTCCCACCCACCAACGCGGTAAGCCAACAATCTCCGGTGCAGAGAGGGCCACAGAGTGGCTCTCTCTGCACCGGATGGCTTAAAAATGTTATTGCAGGATGCCTCGATATCGAGGCATCACTGCAATAACCGGAAAGCAGCTGGAAGCAAGCAGGATCGCTTCCAGCTGCTTTCCACACCGAGGACGTGCAGGGTACGTCCTCAGGCGTTAACTGCCTTTTTTTTTGAGGACGTACCCTGCACGTCCTCGGTCATTAAGGGGTTAAAGTGAAGGTAAACTTTGGTGAATGAAAGCCCGTTTTAAAAATACTATTAAAAACAGGGGCACTTTCATTCATCAAAGTTTACAAAAGTAGCCGTTTTGTTAAAAAAAAAAAATTACCTTTTTTCTTTTCACAGCTAGAGCAGCTTCCCCCACCTAGAGATCCTCTATTCACACGTCAGCAATGACTAATCCATGCTTCCACCAATCACAGCATGGCCTCAGGGGGTAGTCATTGCCTGAGGCCATGCTGTGATTGGAGGAAGCAGGATTAGTCATTGCTGATGTGTGAATAGAGGATCTCTGGGTGGGGGAAGCTGCTCTAGCTGTAAAAAGAAAAAAAGGTAATTTTTTTAACAAAACGGCTGCTTTGTAAACTTTGATGAATGAAAGTGCCCCTGTTTTTAATAGTATTTTTAAAAAACGGGCTTTCATTCACCAAAGTTTTCCTTCACTTTAAAAAGCTTTTAATTAAGATTTTGATGCAAAAATATTTAAAAAATGTATAAATCACTGCTCTTTCATATGTATGGGAACTTATAAGCACAATAACCTTTTAATAGCAATGCCCAGAAATTTCAGCAATATTAATATTTTTTTTTAATCTAAGATTACCTATGTTTGTGGAATACATATTATGTATTGTTTCCAGCAGATGTGATAATATAGTATGGGCCTGTCTTTTTAAATGTAATTTACTGTATTTGTTTTTTTTCCCACAGTCTTTGAAAAATAAGTTTAGTTTTCTACAATCATATATTCCTACCGACTCCCACACAATCTTAATTATGTTACTCTAAGAACAAAGCATGTTCTTAATATTAAAGGACCACTAAATACTGTAGAATGTAATCATTGACAAATACATAGTAAAAATACAATGCTATAGCTCTTACTTTGAATTTGAAATAAGAAGTAGACTATATTGTGGCAAATTTCAAACTCAATCCAATTTTCCCTCCCTCTGTATCATGTGAGAGCCATTAGCCAATCAAGATGCATATACTGTGTACTAGGGCTGCACGATTAGTCACATGATGCGTTTAATCACGATTTTAAAATCACTGCAATTTCAAATTGCTGGAGTATGCAATTTATAACCCCGCCCACTATGATGTCACGTATGACGTACTGGAAGGCTCCGCTGCGGCCACATGCTGGTAAGAGCTGTTTCAGTGACTTCAATCTCAGTGTATTGCAAGATTTCTTAGCTGGTATGCAGTATACTACCTATTATGTCAGCACCTGCCTCCAAGCAACACCACAAGGACCCGTTCACAGATCAGGATATCAGTGTACACTCACTCATGCCTGCTATTCTGGCTGCTGCCAAACCAGGAACAGTTCCCCCATGCAGCATGACATTGCATCTCTGTCTCCACAACCACCCTATTCCCCCTCACTGCCGGCTGCGCTACCTTTGCTCTCAGTCCTGCCTGTTCAGGGACGGGCCTTATCTCCTCCACAAGAGAGGCTGTTAATCTTATGCATCTGATCCTGTAGCCCATTTAGCTTGCCGCTTCCCACCATCTTTCCCTCTTCTCCTGGTGCTACCTCTCAGTAGAATTACTGTGCACACTAAAAGCATGTATAGTGAGGATCCACACATCACATCTGGATGTTTGCAATGCAGTTCTGGCATATTATTCTGGAGGCCTTCGTGCAGCTGCTAATGTGGGCTCTAATGTTTCTACTTAAAGGCAGCACCGGGGAAGTGAGAAAGATGGTGGGAAGCAGCAAGCCAAAGGGGCTGCAGGATCAGATCTGTAAGATGAACCGTCTGTCTTGTGTGTGTGTGTGGGGGGGGCTTGTCCCTGTTAGCTTTCAGTTTATTTCATGGTCAAAATCGCGATTTTCATTTTTTCCCATATCGCCCAGCACTACTGTGTACTGTTGCAAACACTCAATAGGATTTGGAGCATCAAAGTATACATATTAAAAGATTGTGCACATTTTGATAATGGAGTATATTGTAAATTTGTTGTTTTTTTAATTTTAGTGTCCCTTTAAAAAACCTACTTTTTCATGATCATATAGCGGAGAGAATTTCCTAGAGTATGATCCTCATCATGTAAAACAAACGTGACGCATGATTCATCTGTCCCATTGGCTTGAACCTAGTTAACAAAGAAGAGTGGCAAAAATTAGCAAATGTCAGGATTAAGGTGATCATATATCCAAGCGTTTAACAAATGCTAGGATTTACCATTGCTAAAAAAATAAACTCTAGTTTGTCCTTAATTACTAAAAAACGGGTGCCAAACTCACCTTTTTTGTGCTGAAGTATATCGCTAAAATCAGATACTCTGGCCGCCTATGGCACAGCGCTCATCTGCAAGAAGGTGATGTTTCCACCTCTAAACCTATAGCTGTGCGTGTCATCTGACATCCTAGCACGGCTAGAGGTGGAAATGTCACCTCATTAGTTAAAGGGATACTAACCCCAATTTTTTTTTTTCATGATTCAGATAGAGCAGCAATTTTATGAAACTTTTTAATTTACTCATATTATAATTATTTATTTGTTCTCTTGCTATTTTTATTTGAAAATGCAGCAATGTAAGTTAAGGAGCCGGCCGCTTTTGGTTCAGCAACAGGGTAGAGCTTGCTGATTGGTTTGCTACATTTAACCAATCAGGAAGAGCTACCCAGGTCCTGAACCAAAAATGGTCCGGCTCTTAAGCTTACATTCCTGCAAATTCAAATAAAGATAGCATGAAAACTAAGAAAAATTGATAATAGGAATAAATAAGAAAGCTCCTTAAAATTGCTCCTCTATCTAAATCATGAAAGAAAAAATTTTGGGTTTAGTGTCCCTTTAAGGAGCACTGTGCTGTGGGCAGCCAGAGGCGCTGATTTTAGCAATATACTTCAGCACAAAAAGGGCGAGTTTAGCACACGTTTTATAGTAATTGATGAAAGAAACTATACTATTTTTAGTGATGGTAAATCCTAGCGTTTATTAAATGATTGGATTTACCATCACTTTAAGTCTAACATTGATTGAAAAGCACTTTTTAGCTTGTTAAAATATATGAATTGCTTTATAACAAAAAATTACAACATTTTAATGCTTACAATTGCATTACTGATTACAAATATAAATATATAATAATATAAAAAAATGTTTAAGTCCTGTGAGTGCCCCCTTAATTTATGAAGATCGGATACAAGCTATGGAGGAAAAGCACCTGGGCCATCATAAATGATAGTAGTGAGTGCATGGCAACTATATATATCGCTGAGGAAGGGGCGAACTCCACAAACACATTCACATTAAACTGAGTTGCTGTGTTTCAAACCCAGACAGTGCGACTTGCCTAATAATTTTTTATATATTTTGATTGTTGCACTGTAGTACTTTATCTTGATGTTTGCAAGCGTGCGCTAATTCCACACACAATATAGTTTGCGTGTGCCGTGCACGCATAGAAAAGGGGTAATAGTTGCTTATAATTACATTGCTTTATACATTCCTTCTTTGACGCAAGCTAAAATGAACTCAATCTTTGAGTTATTTATAATGGGAACTCAAATCAAGCGGATTTCAGCAGACCGTTAAATACACTGTACTCACAAAAAGCATGTAAAAGGATATTATTGTGCATTGGGCAAATATTACATGATCTCATTTTTATAGGACAGATGTTTATATGATGTATGTATTTGCATCAACACCTATGACAGTGCATAGGTTGTCATTCAATTCTGCTCAGTGTGGGGTATTCTTGGGTAGTAGTCACTAAGTGCCACAAAGCCTAATTTTTATAGGACAGATGTTTAAATCCTTTATGTATTTGCCATTATCACCTATGAGTGCATTTAGGTGGCTCTTGTGGGGTCCTAACTATGGTGTCATTGGATTCTTCTCAGTCTGAAATATACTTGGGAAGTAGTGATTAAGTGACACAAAGCCTAGTTTTTATAGGGCATGTGTTTATTTGATGTATGTATTTGCATTATCACCTATAAGAGTGGACAAGGGCAGTGCATTCAGGAGTTTTTGGGTGGTCCTATCCTCAAGTTAGGGTCCTAACTTTAGTGTCACGGGATTCTGCTTAGTCTTGGGTATACTTGGGTAGTAGTAATTACAGGATACAGAGCCTAGTTTTTTTTTAAGACAGATTTGTATATGATTTATGTATTTATATTATCACATATAAAAGGGGATGGGGCAGTGCATTCAGGGGGCTCTTGCGGAGTCCTATCCCCAAGTTAGGGTCTTAACTTTGGTATCATTGGATTCTGCTCAGTCTGGGGTATAATTGCGTAGTGGTCTTTAAATGACAAAAAGCCTAGTTTTTATAGGGCATGTGTTTATTTGATGTATGCATTTGCATGATCACCTATGAGAGTGATGAATTTCCGGAGGATCTTCAGAATTCCTATCCCCAAGTTAGGGTCTTAACTTTGGTGCCATTGGATTCAGCTTAGTCTGAGGTATTGTTTGATAGTAGATATTGATTGACACAAATCCTAGTTTTTATAAGACAGATGTGGATTCTGCTTAGCCTGGGGTATACTTGGGTAGTAGTCATAATGTGACACAAAGCCTATTTTTTTTATATGATTTATGCGTTTGCCATTATTACCTATTAGAGTGGATAGGGGCAGTGCATTTAGGTGGCTCTTGCGGGGTCCTATCCCAAAGTTAGGGTCTTAATTTTGGTGTCATTTGATCCTGCTCAGTCTGAGGTATACTTGGATAGCAGTCATTAAGTGACACAATGCCTAGTTTTTATAGGGCAGATATTTATGTTGTATGTATTTGCCATTATCACCTATGAGAGTGCATAGGGGCAGTGCATTTAGGGGACTCCTGAGTTGTCTTATCCCCAAGTTAGGGTCTTAACTTTGGGGTAATTGTAATTTACTCAGTCTGTGGTATACTTAGGTAGTAGTCACTAAGTGACACAAAGCCTAATTTTTATAGGTCAGATATTTATACAATCCATGTGTTTGCCATTTTCACCTAAAAAAAAAAGAGTTAATGGGGCAGTGCATTTAGCGGGTCTCCTCAGGGGTATTCCCCAAGTCAGATAACTAACTTTGATATTTTATGTTCAGTCAGGGGTATGTTTGGATAATAGTCACTTAGTGACACAAATGTTTTTTTTTTAATATATTTTATTTAACATGGAAGCGAAAAAGTTGTAATAATGGACCACTATTATGCTTCACACAAAAAAATATAGTTTGGAACACGGAGGACTGGATGAAAATAAAGGGACTCTGTAATAAAATGCAAGAGTCCTGTGGAAAAAGGGATTGGATTTAAAAGTTGCCAATCACTAATAGTTTCAGTGAGAGAGAAAAACGAGTGGAGAATAAATGTAAAGATGGTACATGTGCTTCGCTAAAAGTACTAAACACTACCAGTATCTACACTTAAACACAGACAGGGAATAAATATGCTCTGTCTGCGCTCAAGCACAAATGAATAAATAGCAGGGACTATCTATCATACCATCTCCAGAGCAGTTTTCTTCTCTCCTCCTGCAGCCATGCTGTCTCAAAATAGTCGCAAAAGCTAACGCTAGTTACGAACACGCACCGCAAGACATCATGGGATTTGTAGTTTCATTGATAATTTCTATAGTCACATGAGCATGTTTGTGTATGGAACATGAGATTATAAATATGATACTTTGCGATCTCGCACTTATATTAAGCCAGCTTGCTCGTCATATTTTATGACTCATTCTCATGACCTGCAATGTACATCGAAAAATGTTTTGCAGATCAGGGTTCCGCTCATTTGTATTTAATAACATGTCCTGCCATATCCCTAGAGGTACTAACAAACTAACACGAGTGCTTTTTGGTATTATACACCTCCTGTTCTGCTCCTGAGTCCTGACTGAGTCGAGCACGACCTCTAAATAAGAATATAAACAGTATAACAATACTACATCCACTATGCAGTGCACAGAGCGTCTATTCTATACTCCAACCAATCACCATAAGGGTTCATGTGAAACTACATCTCCCAGTGAACCTTGAGCGGTCAGTACGAAAGCAAGCTTGAGAGAGGCGGAGTCTAGGTTTTGCTGGGCTGATACTGAGTGTGCGGGGTGACTGTACGACTATATCAGGTGAGAGGGGCAGGCTGGGGTACACAATATGTCTCCCAACAGGCAGTAGCTTGATGTGGGGGCACACTATTGCTCTTCTAGCCTGCTAATTATCAGCATAGGGAAGACTTTTTTGTATTTATTTATCTACAGCCCCCTATACTCCCAAGACTTGTAATGTCAAGAGCCAGCAGAAAGTATACTTTGAGTGTGTATATATATATATATATATATATATATATATATATATATATATGTGTGTGTGTGTGTGTGTGTGCAAAGCATGTTATTTATTTAATATAGAGTACATTAGTATTTAGAATATATTCATCCTTCTGAGCAGTAAATACCAACAGTGATATTGTATCTGGTTGCAAGAGTTTCCCATTTGAAGTTGAGGTGTTGGCATGCAGATATTGTGCTTCTGACCTGAAGAAGGAATGAAGAGTCCAAGCAAAACAGAGGGATTATTTTGATGTAGACAGAAGGAATTGAAGTAGAAGAACATCATAGTCCCTCCTTCAGACTTCGCAGTAATCATATGAGTTGGATATACACCAGAAGTCTGAGCCTCTGCACACAGCTCATATGAGGAGGAATTCAGATGCTATCAGGAAGTAGTTTTTGCTGAGCTTGAGAAATTATTGGATATTTTGTAATTCTCACTTGTGCTTTTTCCTGTTCGGTTGTGTGTATACATATGTGTGTGTGTATGTATATGTGTGTATGTATGTATATGTATGTATGTATGTATGTATGTGTGTATGTGTATATGTATGTGTGTGTATGTATGTGTGTGTATGTATGTGTGTATGTGTATATGTATATGTATGTATGTGTGTATGTATGTATGTGTATATGTATGTGTGTGTGTATGTGTGTGTGTGTATGTGTGTGTGTGTGTGTGTGTGTGTATGTATGTGTGTATGTATGTGTGTATGTATAAGTGTATGTGTGTATATATATATATATATATATATATATATATATATATATATATATATATATATATATATATATATAGTTAGAGCACGTTTTATTGAACAACAAGGTGCATATAACAGAACTTTTGTTTTTTTGCACTATTATGTCCCTGTTTGGCTTTCCATTGAAAATTCAGGAATTTGTTTTTTAATTTTTTTTTTTTATTATTTTTTTTTACATAATTAATATTCTTAACTGCTTTGCTAAAGCACGTTGCTTTAAAGGGACAGTCTAGTCAAAATTAAACTTTCATGATTCAGATAGGGCATGCAATTTTAAACTTTCAATTCTTTAGATATCCTTTGTTGAAGAAATAGCAATGCACATGTGTGAACCAATCACACAAGGCCTCTATGTGCAGCAACCAATCAGCAGCTACTGAGCATATCTAGATATGCTTTTCAGCAAGTGATACCAAGAGAATGAAGCAAATTAGATAATAGAAGTAAATTAGAAAGTTGTTTAAAATGACATGCTCTTTCTAAATCATGAAAGAAAAAAATTGGGTTTCATATCCCTTTAACCCAGATAGTAACCCAAGCAGAAGCAATTAAAGGTACTGAAATAATTTTCTAAATATAAACCAAGAACACAGACACTTATGCTATATGAGCTGTAAATATCTTTGGTGAGTTTTGGTAATTTCTGTGTGAGTCCTAATACATAACTATTAACCCTTTTGTGTTAGGGTTAACGTGTCTACATCGGAACAACTGTTCCGATGTAAACAAATTGAAAACTTGCAATCGTGCACATGATCACGGGATTTCAATGTCGGCATTGCGTCAGGGGGGTGTCCCTATGATGCTAGGCACGCCCTCCAGACCGCGATCCCATCAGGGAAGTGCCAGTGGCTTCTGGAAAGCCAAGCGGTTAGGAAGTTGTATTCTGTCCTTCGGCGCTAAAGCCCAGCAAAATTCAGTCGGAATACAACGTCCAAACGGCGTTAAAAGGTTAAAATTACTGTCTTAGATGTGATTTTAAAAGGAGAGCCTCAGATGAGTTACCTGGACTCTTGAATAGATTTTTGTTTCATAAAATCATTTCACAGAGACAGTTTCTTTTTTTTTTCTGTATCTGAATCATGGAAGTTTAATTTTGAATTAAGTGCCCCTTTTAATATTAAGCAGCTAGTCTAGTCTGGCTTGGCCCTAAATTGTTATTTAAGCCAGACCTCAAATATATCACTAACTAACTATATATATATATATATATATAACATACACATATATTATAACATTATATTAAAATCTACAGTATATGTACTTTATATTTCTTGTTAATTGTATAATTTGTTTCATAAATAAGAAGTTAAAAAAAAGTGACAGCTCTGTTTGTCAGAGCCTGCACTTAAAGGGATAGAAAAGTCAAAATTAAACTTGCATGATTCAGATAGAGTATGTTATTTTAAGACCCTTTTAAATTCACTTCTATTTTCAAATGTGCTTTGTTCTTTTAGTATCCCTTGTTAAAAAATGAATACGCACATATCATACACTAGTGGGAGCTGCTGCTAATTGGTGCCTGCACACATTTGTCTCTTGTTATTGGCTAAATAGATATTTTCAGCTTCCTGTCAGTAGTGCAATGCTGTCCCTTCAGCAATGGATAACACGAGAATGAAGAAAATTTGATAATATAATTAAATTGGAAAGTTGTTTAAAATTGTATGTTCTATCTGAATTATACAATAATTTTTTGGGGGTTTACTGTCCCTTTAATACATACTTGTTTATTTGAACAGTGCATTTGTGACCAGAAGGATTAAGAATAAATGTTTATTTTTCATGAACAGCGGTCATAGAAACCCAATGTACTTAACAAAATTAACTCCCTTCTACCCCATGTTGCGTCATTGGTAAAGAGGCTTCACAGGAGGTATTAATTAAAGGGATACTAAACCCATTTTTTTTTCTTTCATGATTCAGATAGAGCATGTAATTTTAAGTAACTTTCTATTATACTCCTTTTATCAAATGTTCTTCGTTCAATTGCTATCTTTATTTAAAAGGAGGACTGTAAAGCTTAGGAGCCGGCCCATTTTAATTCAGCACCCTGGATAGCGCTTGTTTATTGGTGGCTACATTTAGAGAATGAAGAAAAATTGATAATAGGAGTAAATTATAAAATTGCTTAAAATTGCGTGCTCTATCTGAATCATTAAAGAAAAAAATTGGGTTTAGTGTCCCTTTTAAAGGGCGGGCTTGGTCAAAGATTCCCTATCTACAAGGCCTAATTTTAGGTGTGGCTGATAGCATCTGAAGTGGGGGCACTCATGGGTGTCTTGTGAGCTCCAGGGCCTAATTTTAAAGGGATAGTAAACACCAACAATGTTATTGTTTAAAAAGATAGATAATACTTTTATTTACCATTCTCCAATTTTGCATAACCAACACTGTTATAGAAATATACTTTTTACCTCTGTTATTACCTTGTATCTAAGCTTCTGCAGACTGCCTCCTTATCTTAGACTTGCATTTCAGGCAATTAGTGCTGACTCTTAAATGACTCCACGTGCGTGAGCACTATGTCATTTATATGAAACACATGAACTAACGCCCTCTAGCTGTGAAAAACGGTCAAATGCATTCATACAAGAGGTGGCCTTCAAGGGCTTAGAAATTAGCATATGAGCATACCTCGGTTTAGCTTTCAACAAAGAATGCAAATAGAACAAAGCAAATTTGATGATAAAAGTATATTAGAAAGATGTTTAAAATTACATGCTCTATCTGAATCATGAAAGTTTAATTTGGACTTTCCCTGCTACAAACCCATAAAGCACACAGAGGGGCATAATATTATTATTATTAGTTATTTGTAGAGTGCCAACAGATTCTGCACCACTATAAACAGGCGGTATACAAGGTAATATTTATAGGGATCAATGGGTAGAGGGCCCTGCCGAGAGTCGCACTGTTGCAGTCAGCTCTTATGAAGGTGATCTGCAAACAGTTGGATTCATAGGGGCCGATTTATTATTGCGTCAAGCTCGACGCATTCGCTGGAGTCAATATGCTCGCCAGACATCGCTGCCACAAATCTACATACCACGGCTTTAATTATTAAAAAGTCTGTCAAAAACATGCGCGTCAAGTACTGTTGATAAATAAGAGTCATCAATGTCGCAGATATTCTGTTTTTTCCAACTTTACATTTTCATCTGTTAATTTCCAAGAAATAGCTAGATTTATACCTGAACAAACAATAATATCTCATAGAAAGTTATTTTTTTATTTATTTGGTATACAAAAAATCTGATTTATATTTTCATATAAATTAATGTGTATTTGTATTTCTATAAATCATGTTATGCCTATCTCATGTTTTTTTCTTTAGGGATTATTAATGCTAGAATTTGTACATACTTATATATATATGTGTGTGTGTGTGTGTGTATGTATGTATATATATATATATATATATATATGTGTGTATATATATGTATATGTGTGTATATATATGTATATGTGTATATATGTATATGTATATATATATATATATGTGTATATGTGTATATATATATATATATATATATATATGTATATGTGTATATATGTATATGTATATATGTATATGTGTATATATATGTATATGTGTGTATATATATATATATATATATATATATATATATATGTATATGTGTATATATATATATATATATATATATATATATATATATATAGTGTGTATATATATATGTATATATATATATATATATATATATATATATACACATACATACTGTATTATATATGTGTGTGTATATATATATATATATATATATATATATATATATGACTATCCCTTTGAGCTATCAGTTTAAGAATATATAGAATCAAACATCATTCGATTATTAAAATCATTGTCAGAAATATTACAGTGTGGCCTAATGACATATACATACTTGTAAAGTATAATACGATATGTAACAAATAGCACTTACAAGTCCAGATGAGTGATCAATGACTCAAGTATAGAGCAATTTGATTAGTTAGTGATAGTAGAAATCAGATTGGCTCATTTCATTAATCACGTGATTATGCATTTACCAATAAGACGTTGTGGAAAACTTTACTAGTTTGTGGGTTGTTTAGGAGTTCGATTATTGCGTAAAATTTGGTGTGAAAAGTGTTGCGTCAAATTTGGTGCGAAGTGGAGATTGGGACTTGTATTACATGCGTTAAACATGGTGTAAATAGATTTATCCAAAAAAAGGAAGTTACCTATATTATGTAAAGTATTTATTTTATTTTTATCCCTATATCTACTAGTGCACCAAATTTGGTGCAATAATATTGCCCCCTTGCTTTGTAATGAGAGACAAAGATGTAACATCTCCCTAATTTACTTTTATTATCTTATACACTTCATTGTCTTGCAGCATCGAACATAACCTTTCTGTGTTTTCAGACTCCCATTGATTTCTATGGCATTCGCAGCCTCAAGCGTGGCGGTTTGAACGATAGGTACGCTGCTTCGGACTAGACGCGAGCGTACCTGTTGAATGTTTGATAAATTGGCAAGACTGTCAAATGTGACGTAGGTTGATCAGTATTCCGCTCGAATAACACAAACGTCGTTCTGTGTTGGATTGATATCGCGAGAGCATATATTACATCACACATTTCAACATTTGACGATCTTGACGCTTTGTTAACAACGGTGGATCAACTTTGCGTCTAATTTGACACAGACTTCCAGCGCATTATCTCTTGAAGCTTTGATAAATCGGCCCCTTAGGCGTACATGCTAATGCTTTTGTCACCGTGACTTTGATAATGTACCTAGTCTATGCAAGACTGTAAGTGCAAATAAGAACCTATACATAGGTTCGTGGAACAAAATCACAGCGATAGGGTAGTCCTGTCTCAACTGCACAATACATAAAGACGTGAGCAAATGTATTAAAACTTTCAGTTATTCTACTGGGCATGTCCAGCTACTGATTTTCTGAAAAATAGCAGCAATGTCACACCATGGTACCTAATCTGAGGGGTTTGATTCCTGTAAAGATGCCCTTATAATATTTATATCCATAAAATGACAAGATTATAAGCCTTATTTGAAGGTGGGAGGTTGCAGTATTTCAATAAGGGGTCTCATGTCACTGTCATTTGGTCATCATACGGTCACCAGACACACATGGTTTTGCAGAGAGAAGGATCTATGAGCTGGCGGCAACCAATAGTCTTCTTTTGTTTTATTGCTGTCAGCTCATAGATCCTTCTCTCAGCAAAACCATGTGCAGGAATCCAAATAAACAGACTTACTGATTTGGTGTAAAATATTTGATATTTGTGGAAAATCTATATACAATTTGGAACTCTGCAGTGAGTGCTGCAGAATGTGATAAGCAATTTTTATGCTCTGAGCTTCAGCACTCGGCATTCCCTCTCTGTGAGTTTCCTTGGTCTTCAACTTTGCTTTTAGACACTTCCACTTAACTGACTAGTGGCACAGGTGGCATTCTATGACGGTGTCATGTTTAAAGTCGCTAAGCTCTTCAATAACCCATTGTACTGCCAATGTTTGTCTGTGGATATCTTATAAGCTCTGTGCTGGGTTTTATGCTCCTGTTACTGTGGCTGAAACACCTGAACTCAATAATTACTAGGGTGACCACATACTTTTGGCCATATAATGTAGCAACCTGTGAATTAAAGGGATACTAAACCAAAATTTGTTTTTCCATGATTGGGAGAGCATGCAATTTTTGAGCAACTTTCTAATTTTCTTCATTCTCTTGGTATCTTTATTTGAAAAAGCAGGAATGTAAAGCTTAGAAGCCGGACCATTTTTGGTCCAGCACCTGGGTTGCGCTTGCTGATTGGTGGCTACACATATATACCTCTTTTCATTGGTTCACCCAATATGTTCAGCTAACTTTCTTTTGTGCACTGCTGTTCCTTTAACAAAGAATACCAAAGGAATTAAAGGGATGCTAAACTCAAATTTTTTCTTTAATGATTCAGATAGAGCATGCAATTTTAAGCAACTTTCTAATTTATTCCTATTATCAATTTTTCTTTATATTCTTGCTTTCTTTATTTAAAAAGCAGGAATTAAAAGCTTAGCGGCCGGCCCATTTTTGGTTCAGAACCTGGGTTACTCTTGTTTATTGGTGGCTAAATGTAGCCCACCACTAAGCAAACACTATCCAGGGTGCTGAACCTAAAATGTGATGGTCTCTAAGCTTTACATTCCTGCTTTTTAAATTAAGATAGCAAGAGAACTCAGTAAAATTCATAATAGGAGTAAAATAGAAAGTTGCTTAAAATCACATGCTCTATCTGAACCATGAAAGAAAAAAATTTGGGTTTAGTGTCCCTTTAAGCAAATTTGCTAATTGAAGTAAATCGAAAAGTTGTTTAAAATTGTATTCTCTATGAAAAGAAAATTTTTGGGTTTCATATTCCTTTAAAGTCAAGCACAGCTGAACATTGTAATTAATAAAATGTGTCTTCAGTATAATAATTTCTTGTGAGTTCACTCAGCCACATTGATATTAAAAAGAAGGGAACTAGAGTCATACTTCGAGTCTGCTTGACCAAGTACTATAGATTTCTGCCCCTCATATGGAGCTAAGGAATGAGTATAAGAATTTATGAAGCTCCTAAAAATGTATGAGTAGCTCCTAAGTTTTAAATAAACTTGTAAAGCCATGTGCATGTTATGATAATGGTGGATACAAATACCTGAGCCATTTCTAACTTTTCTAGGGTCCCATGAATTCTCTAGCCCTAATTTATTAAATATAGCTTATTTTGTGGTGGCCACTGTTTGACCTGTATAGTTTATTGGAGTTTTGCAGGGAGCTTGGAATTTCTGTAGGGTGATGTAGAGGGTGTATCATATTGGTACTGATAATGAATGAAGCACTTCCTGGTATGTAAGTGAATATCTGCATGAAATGTTTTGTGTAGTTGGCCTTACAATCAGTAGGAATAGGATATGAAAGGAGCACATAGCAAGCACAAATTTGTTAATGTATGTTGTGTTTTTTCTTCCACTTCCACAGATTTATATATTTCATTTTTTTACTCAAAACCTTCTAGGTTTTTTTGTTTTTTTTTTGGTGGTTTTTGTTTAAAGTTAAGAGCTTGACTATGGGGGTTGTTGTTATTGCCTTTTAATATCTGATAATCTGCCATTGGTATATTTTAATTAAAAATTTAATTAAAGGTACAAATCCCCAAATCAGGAATTCCGAAATGCAGATTTTTTCTGCATTCCAGATGTTTTAATTAATTTATAAATGTATGTGTATTTATGTGTGTATGTGTGTTACATTTAGGTTACATGTATAAGCTGTATTATGACATGTAAATATTGCCTAAATGACATAAGATATTGTTGTTTACACTTGGTCCCATTTTACAAAAGCAAATAAACAAATATTCTGAAATCCGAAACCTTTCCAGAACCAAGCAGTTTTGTACTTGTATTTGCTCTCTGTTGTGAAGAGCAGGGTCCCCTAATGGAATTTTAAAGGGACACTGAACCCAATTTTTTTTCTTTTGTGATTCAGATAGAGCATGCCATTTTAAACAACTTTCCAATTTACTTCCATTAACAAAATGTGTACAGTCTTTTTATATTTAAACTTTTTGAGTCACCAGCTCCTACTGAGCATGTGTAAGAATAAGTGTGTATCCATTTGTGAATGGCTGATGGCTGTCACATGGTACAGGGAGAGTGGAAAAAGTGCTATTGTATTGTTATCTTGCATTTGTTGATTATGCAAATCTACTGTGTTGACTGGTCCTTTAAGGAACTTTCTAATTTATTCCTATTATCACATTTTCTTCATTCTCTTGGTATCTTGATTTGAAATACAAGAATGTAAGTTTAGATGCCGGCCCATTTTTGGTGAACAACCTGGGTTGTCCTTGCTGATTGGTGGATAAATTCATCCACCAATAAAAAGTGCTGTCCAGAGAGCTGAACCAAAAAAAAACTTAGATGCCTTTTTCAAATAAAGATAGCAAGATAATGAAGAAAAATTGATAATAGAAGTAAATTAGAAACTTGCTTAAAAATGCATGCTCTATCTGAATCACTAATGATTTTTTTTTTGTTCAGTGTCCCTTTAATAAAGCAGAAGTGTAAAGACAATATAAGATAGAAATGCAGCCAGGTTTTGAAACTTTCCTAGTGTTGAAATAAAATGTTAGGAAATAATTTTCTATTCCAACTGCCTCCCTGACATTAAAAGGGTCATAAAACCAAACATTTTCTTTTGTAATTCAGGCAATTTACTTCTATTATCAAATTTGCTTTGTTCTCATGTTATTCTTTGTTGAGGAGCCACTTAGATAATTGAAATAGTGCTGCCATCTAGTGCATTTGCAAATTGGTAACATTCTTGAAAAACTGCTGCAGTATAGTGCTCCAGACATGTGCACACTCCTGAGCTTTACGTCCCTGCTTTTCAACAGCAGATACCAAGAGAATGAAGAAAATTTGATAATAGAAGTAAAATACAAATCTGTTTAAAAATGTATGCCCTATCTGAATCGTGAAAGAAAGATTTTGGATTTCCTGTGTCTTTATATTAACCCCTTAACAACCGCTGGTCGTTAAGGTATTGTCTGGGTATAATAGTGCAGTTCTTACGGCAAGACAACACTATTAGACCCTCCCTTTCTCCTGCAGGCTTGCTAAAATAGTGCGGTCTTGATGCTGGCGGGTACATTGCTGGTCATTAAGGGGTTAATATAACAATACTAAATGAGGTCTTTTACCTTTTTAAGTTCTCTCTCTCCCTCTTTCTCTCTTCTTCCTATAGGCTAAAGTGTCAAGTTTAGTGTGACTTCCCCTTACACTACATACACATGTGGTATGAGAGAGATGGAAGAATGAGTGCTTGCGGCCTTCTCTGAAACATGGTGAAGGACAGCCTGGTTTGGGGCTGCATTTCTGCCAGTGGTGTTGGCGATATTGTCCAAATTGATGGGATCATGAATGCTGAAAAATACAGACAGGTTTCAATTCATCGTGTCATTCCTTCTGGAAAGCGCCTGATTGGGAATGGTTTTATTTTTCAGCATAACGATCCCAAGCACACTGCTAATGCAGTGTAATCATATTTGGAGAGTAAAACAGCTGATAAAACACTGACAGGCATGGATGGCCTCCACAGAATCCAGACCTGAATATTATAGAGGCGGTATGGGATCACCTGGACAGAGAAAGAAATAAAAGACAACCTAAATCTAAATAAGAACTCTGTGAAGTGCTGAAAGAAGCCTGGTATAATATACCAGTAGATTACTTCAGAAACCTTCATGGCAAAAGAGTTCAAGATGTTCTTAGTGCCAAGGGAGGTCACACTAAATACTGACTTTTGCCTGAAGAAGCCATTTTTGTTCTGATAATTGTGCTTTTTTTATATTTTGTGTACATAATTCCTGTATTTTCTGTTTTTATCCTAATAAAGAAACCGAAAAATAAATATGGATGGTTATTAAAAGATTTTTGCACAGTACCGTGTATGTATGCATGTGTTTATGTATGTATGTACGTATGTATATATATATGTGTGTGTGTGTGTGTGTGTGTATATGTGACGTATCAGCAATTCCTATCCAACACTAACTCATCCCACAAAATAAATGGATACATTTCCCTGGGTCTAAGGAACCTCAACATAATAATGTACATTAAAAAAACAATGCATGATGCATAAATTCACCGCAAAGAGGGGAGCATATATAAAGCATTTATTGGAGCAAACTCAAGGCATTAAATAAATCCGGTCATTCCACTCCTATCATAGTGCACTATGAATACCAAAAAATATAGAAATAATGATAATCATGTGAGAGAACTCTCAAAACAATCGGTTAAATTAAAATTAAAAAATTCCTGTTGAAGTAACAGAAAAAATGGTAACAATTCCCAGCAGTAAAATAGAGGTATTATGTCCCGTAAATGGCGGTTAATACTTGCTGTTCTGAGGGAGTCCCACTATTGCGGTGCCACACCTTCTAGGTACACCTGTTAGTTCCAAATGTTTGGTGTTTTTCCCTAGGGTGTTCGTCTCCCCTTGATTCTTTCCAATGGTACACTTTGAAATTTGTGGATGCGCCTCCAGACACCACCTCAAAAAACTTCTGATGCTAATAATGTCTGCCTTTGTTCCTCCAGCAAATACAACTGCCAACTACGCGCGTTTTACCCCTAAGACTCTGGGGCTTCTTCCGGCTCCAATAAAGATCACATGACTGTGGATATCTAGGATTTCTTTTAAAGAAAAATAACAGAGGAAAACTCCCATTTTGAAGCCTTTGAAATGTTTAAAATGTTTGGGGCAAAATAGTAACATTTTGTAACAATAGCAATCATTACATAAAGGGACAATCTAGTCAAAATTAAACTTTCATGATTCAGATAGGGCATTCAATTTTAAACAACTTTCCAATTTACTTCTATTATCTAATTTGCTCAATTCTTTAGATATCCTTTGTTGAAGAAATAGCAATGCACATGTGTGAGCCAATCACACAAGGCCTCTATGTGCATCAACCAATCAGCAGCTACTGAGCATATCTAGATATGCTTTTCAGCAAGTGATATCAAGAGAATGAAGCAAATTAGATAATAGAAGTAAATTAGAAAGTTTTTTAAAATGACATGCTCTTTCTAAATCACGAAATAAAAAAAATTGGGTTTCATGCCCCTTTAAATAAAGATTACTCAATAAGAATATATACATCAATTGAAACAATTTGACAATTTAACATAAATGATACAATATTATAAATTTGCTCCCCCTCAGCGCAATGTGAATGTTTAAAATTCATAATGCTGCAAAATATCTAAGATAACTTAGAAATGTAAAAAGATCCAAATGGACATATTATACTTCTTCCTTATATGAACTGTAATTGACGGTTTTAGAGACAAATCTTATACATTTTTAATAATTATTGCTGGTCAATTTTTTAATTTCTATCAGGATATCAATCCTTTTTGAAGGGGACTTGGATATTTGTTACACCCCTTCTCATCATTCAAACTGTATTTTATTTAATTCAGAAAATAATTTATTTATGTTAAGATGCACTCAAATGGTTTATTCACCCAAAAAGCATGCATAGTTTATCTCTTCATTCATCCCTAGTGGTGCACGTGTTTTTAAATTGTAGATCCATTTACATTCATTTTGTAGCAGTAACTTATCAAGGTTACCTCCTCTTTCTTTAAAGGGACACTGAACCCAAATTTTTTCTTTTGTGATTCAGATAGAGCATGACATTTTAAGCAACTTTCTAATTTACTCTTATCAAATTTTCTCCATTCTCTTGGTATCTTTATTTGAAATGCAAGAATGTAAGTTTAGATGCCGGCCCATTTTTGGTCAAATAAAGATGGCAAGAGAACAAAGATAAATTGATAATAGGAGTAAATTAGAAAGTTTTTTAAAACTGCATGCTCTATCTGAATCATGAAAGAAAAAATTTGGATTCAGCATCCCTTTAACCCCTTAATGACCGGACCATTTTTCAATTTTCTTACCCTTAATGACAATGGCTATTTTTACATTTCTGCAGTGTTTGCGTTTAGCTGTAATTTTCCTCTTACTCGTTTACTGTACCCACACATATTATATACCGTTTTTCTCGTCATTAAATGGACTTTCTAAAGATACCATTATTTTCATCATATCTTATAATTTACTAAAAAAAATGATAAAATATGAGGAAAAAATGGAAAAAAACACACTTTTTCTAACTTTGACCCCCAAAATCTGTTACACATCTACAATCACCAAAAAACACCCATGCTAAATACTTTCTAAATTTTGTCCTGAGTTTAGAAATACCCAATGTTTACATGTTCTTTGCTTTTTTTGCAATTTATGGGGCAATAAATACAAGTAGCACTTTGCTATTTCCAAACCACTTTTTTTCAAAATGAGCGCTAGTTACTTTGGAACCCTGATATCTGTCAGGAATCCCTGAATATCCCTTGACATGTATATATTTTGTTTTAGAAGACATCCCAAAGTATTAATCTAGGCCCATTTTGGTATATTTCATGCCACCATTTCACCGCCAAATGCGATAAAAAAAAAAAAAAAAAAGTTCACTTTTTCACAAATTTTGTCAAAAACTTTAGGTTTCCCACTGAAATTATTTACAAACAGCTTCTGCAATTATGGCACAAATGGTTGTAAATGCTTCTCTGGGATCCCCTTTTTCAGAAATAACAGACTCATATGGCTTTGTGGTTGCTTTTTAGTAATTAGAAGGCCGCTAAATGCCGCTGCGCACCACACATGTTTTATGCCCAGGAGTGAAGGGGTTAATTAGGGAGCTTGTAGGGTTAATTTTAGCTTTAGTGTAGTGTAGTAGACAACCCCAAGTATTGATCTAGGCCCATTTTGGTATATTTTATGCCACCATTTCACCGCCAAATGCGAGCAAATAAAAAAAAACAACTTTACATTTTTCACAATTTTAGGTTTCTCACTGAAATTATTTACAAACAGCTTGTGCTATTATGGCAGAAATTGTTGTAAAAGCTTCTCTGGGATCCCCTTTGTTCAGAAATAGCAGACTTATATGGCTTTGGCGTTGCTTTTTGGTAATTAGAAGGCCGCTAAATGCTGCTGCGCACCACACGTGAATTATGCCCAGCAGTGAAGGGGTTAAATTAGGTAGCTTGCAGGGTTAATTTTAGAGATCAGCCTCCCACCTGACACATCCCACCCCCTGATCCCTCCCAAACAGCTCTCTTCCCTCCCCCACCCCACAATTGTTACCGCCATCTTAAGTACTGGCAGAAAGTCTGCCAGTACTAAATAAGAGGTTTTTTTTAAAATAAAAATTATAAAATATTTTAGTTGTGATGGACCCCTGCCTTAGCACCAACCTCCCTGATCCCCCCCCCCCCCCTCCAGCTCTCTAACCCTCTCCCCTACCTAATTACCGCCATCTTGGGTACTGGCAGCTGTCTGCCAGTACCCAGTTTGGCCCCACAAACCAAACTATTTAAATTTTATTTATAACTTTTATTTGTATTTTTAATTATTTCTGTAGTGTAGCAGCACCCCCTTCCCCTCCCAGATCCTTTTATATGTAAAAAAAAAATAAAAAATTTAACTTTTTTTCCCCCCTTCCTTCATTGGTGTCAGTGTGGCTAATGCGCGCGCATCCACGTGCATGTGCACCCACGTGCACGCGCGCACCCGTGCATCGTGCACGCGCGCGCACACGCTCCCTCCTCCCACCGGACAAAGGCACCATCAGCACCATCACTACCGGTTCAGAGAGGGCCACAGAGTGGCTCTCTCTGCATCGGAGGCTTGTAAAGGGGTATTGCAGGATGCCTCCATATCGAGGCATCACTGCAATACCCTCAGAGCTGCTGGAAGTGATTGTGATCGCTTCCAGCACTCTGTTAGACAACTGACGTACCAGGTACGTCCATTGTCATTAACTGCTTGTTAATGCATGACGTACCTGGTACGTCAGTTGTCATTAAGGGGTTAAGGTCTATTTTTTGGAAGACCCCTAAATATAAGTTCATGCTTATTACTAGTATGTCTTACTACACTACTAGTGTGTATTAGTTTATTTTTAATGTCTCTTTTATGTTCTTTAATTCTTTCCTTTAGCTCTCTGTTGGTTTTACCTACATAATAACAGGGGCAGCTACAGTAGACTAAATTCTGAATGTGCCATTGTTTGCCAAATTTGTCAATGAATTTGTTACCAGTCTTATTTATACATACTGAGCATTTAGCACATTTTAAATTTCCATCAGTTCTTTTATATTGAGATAGCCAATTGCTACCTTTGTTGGATAGGAAGTGGCTTTTGACTAGTTTGTCTTTAAGATTTGGTGCTTTTATAGCTGTCATTTGTGGTATATTACCCACACATTTAGCTATTGAGGAATCCAAGGTTAAAACATGCAAATGTCTTACAAGAATTGTTCTTATTTTTGCACAGGAATCATTATAAGTACTTATAAATCTTACGGTTTCTTCTTTCAATTTGTCTTTAGATTTATATAAAATTTCCTGCCTATTCAAGTATCTTGCTTTGCTGTAGGCCCTTTCAGGCAATTTTGTGAATAACCTCGTTCCTTAAAGGACCAGTCAATACAGTAGATTTGCATAATCAACAAATGCATGATAAGAGGACAATGCAATAGCACTTAGTCTGAACTTCAAATAAGTAGTAGATTTTTGTTAAATAAATTGCAAAGTTATGTCTATTTCCACTCCCCCTGTATCATGTGACAGCCATCAGCCAATCACAAATGCATATAATTATATGTTGTGAATTCTTGCACATGCTCAGTAGGAGTTGGTGACTCAAAAAGTGTAAATATAAAAAGACTCTGCACATTTTTGTTAATGGAAGTAAATTGGAAAGTTGTTTAAATTTGCATGTTCTATCTGAATAATGAATTTTAATTTTGACTTGAGTGTCCCTTTAAACCTCTGTTTTAGTTCACTCACCTCTATTTTAAAGGTTTCTAGTTTTGTACAGTTACGCCTATGTCTAAGGTATTGACCTTGTGGTATATTTTGAAGTAGATGAGCTGGATGGTGACTATCTGCTTGTAGCAGAGTATTACCTGATGTTTGTTTTCTGTGGGTGGCAGTAACAATAGACTGATTATCGTTCATTATAATTAGAGCTGCAACAACTAATTTAATTTTTAATTTAATTTAATATGAAAATAGTTGTCAACGAATCTCATAATCGATTAGTTGGTTTGCAATTGGTTGGTCTGTGCACTGCACCAGCTGCTTTACTCCAATGAGCTCCTGCACATGGTATTGTGTTTTATGGTTATGCCCTTAGCCTAAAGGACGTCTACAGACATTTTACTTTGCACTTTTTTATTAGGACACTATGAATTTATTTTTAAGTTTACAACTATTCCTGTCTTATGTGCAACCCAGAAATAAAATTGGAGTCATAATTTGGATTGCTTATAAAATCAGGTGATTTGGGGCTATGCTTTGCATGATATAGTGCCGAGCTTGTTATTTACACCTAGCCCTAGATTGATGGCATTTGTTATATGAATTGATGTCACTATTACCTGTTTGCACAATTTTTAGCGGATTGTTTGCTATTGCTGATATATGTACTCTATAAATAAATGTGTAAGACTGTGTCCTGTTCCCCCATATTTTTAATTAATTGGAATATGTACCAAATTCAACCTCTAAGTATATATCTGTTATTTTACGAGTGGACTAGATATTTTTCCCCTAACCTTATAGCTGGTTATTTACCACTGCATATAGATATTCAAGATATTTTTATGTTAAAATGAAGTCCAGGTTTACTTTGTTGAGAGGCCCCTTGCATTGGTGGAGAACTAACAAAGATAAATAGCCCACCTTGGTGAAATTGGCAAAACCCTACTTATGCATCTCAAGCACCTCAACACCATCTGAGCGTCTCTTCTTTGCTACAGGCAAAATAGCTGCAAAAAAGAGAGCCAGCCTTAGCCAGGAGCATGAGGTCATGTTGAAATTTTTGCATTTCAATACAAAGTTTCTAAAAGAGTGAATAACAGAATGCTATGAACAATGATAGTCTAACTCTTTCTAGTTCTACCTCTTTTCAAACAGTTTTTGCTTTTGTTTTGCCTAATTATAAAAAATTTGTTCTGCTGCTTAAAAAAAATTGGACCAACAGTTGTTTTAATGTAAAGTTTTAGTCGGAAGTTTATATTTATCACACTCAGTATGTGGATTTTAAATATAGGAAAATATTTATTTATTTTTTATCCGATTAGTTGATTAATCAAAAAAATAATCGGCTGATTAATCGATTATGAAAATAATTGTTAGTTGCAGCCCTAAACTAATTTCTGTTTTACTACATGTATAAGTACATTTTAAATTGAAGTTATTGATATTCAAAGAGTCCATAAAGTCTATAAATTTTTCTTCTGTCCCTTCCCAAAGTATTAATACGTCATCTATAAAACGTATCCATAATCCTATGTGGTCTTTGTATACACCATCCCAGATTACTTCCTTTTCCTAGTAACCTAGGTACAGACATGCGTACAGACATGAGACTGCTGATTTGCATTCTCAATTCCTTGGATATTTTTTTATATCCCTTTCCTGTTTTATACAGTTCAACTACCTTTTCCCGCAGTGTGTGTATGTGTGTGTGTGTATATATATATATATATATATATATATATATATATATATATATATATATATATATATAATGGAAAGCACTCTCTGGTCTTTTAGTGAAAATTTAATGTATCAAGCGTGTCGTTTACATGCTTGGCCAGTCCATCACCTTTATCCTCAGCTTCTTTAGCAAGGCAGTGGTCGTCTTGGAGGTGTATTTAGGGTCGTTATCATGTTGGAATACTGCCCTGCGTCCCAGTCTTCGAAGGGAGGGGATCATGCTCTGCTTCAGTATGTCACAGTACATGTTGGCATTCATGGTTCCCTCAATGAACTGTAGCTCCCCAGTGCTGGCAGCACTCATGTAGGCCCAGACGATGAAACTCCCACCACCATGCTTGACCGTAGGCAAGACACACTTGTCTTTGTACTCCTCACTTGGTTGCCGTCACACACGCTTGACACCATCTGAACCAAATAAGTTTATCTTGGTCTCATCGGATCACAGGACATGGTTCCAGTAATCCATGTCCTTAGTCTGCTTGTCTTCAGCAAACTGCGGGCTTTCTTGTGCATCATCTTTAGAAGAGGCTTCCTTCTGGGACGACAGCCATGCAGATCCATTTGATGCAGTGTGTGGCGTATGGTCTGAGCACTGACAGGCTGACCCGCCCCCTCCCCCTTCAACCTCTGCAGCAATGCTGGCAGCACTCATACGTCTTTTTCCCAAAGACAACCTCTGGATATGACGCTGAGTGCACTTAACTTCTTTGGTCGACCATGGCGAGGCCTGTTCTGAGTAGAACCTGTCCTTGCCCACCGTGCTGCAGCTCAGTTTCATGGTCCTGGCAATCTTCTTATAGCTTAGGCCATCTTTATGCAGAGCAAAAATTATTTTTTCCTCAGAGAGTTCTTTGCCATGAGGTGCCATGTTGAACTTCCAGTGAACAGTATGAGAGAGTGTGAGAGCGATAATGCCAAATTTAACACACCTGCTCTGCATTCACACCTGAGACCTTGTAACACTAACGAGTCACATGACACCGGGGAGGGAAATGGCTAAATGGGCCCAATTTGGACATTTCTACTTAGGGGTGTACTCACTTTTATTGCCAACGGTTTAGACATTAATGGCTGTGTATTGAGTTATTTTGAGGGGACAGCAAATTTACACTGTTATACAGGCTGTACACTCACTACTTTACATCGTAGCAAAGTGTAATTTCTTCAGTGTTGTCACATGAAAAGATATAATAAAATATTTTCAAAAATGTGAGGGGTGTACTCACGTTTGTGAGATACTGACTGTATGTATGTGTGTGTGTATATATATATATATATATATATATATATATATATATATATATATATATATATATATATATATATATATATATATATATATATATATATATAGCAAAACAGGAAACAGCACTCTCTGGACTTAAGTATTAAACAAATAGTTTATTCGGTAACGTTTCGGGGATGACTTCACTACCTATATCGACACTATGCGTTTCCAGAGGCAGTTGAAATTGGGTGATTTTTTCCAGGGAAAGGAATTGGAAGAAAGCAGACACCCTTTTAAGAAACCAAGCACATTTGAACCTCCCACGACTAATCCGAGTATTAGAACATATACTCGCATTATCCAACAAAGATTGAGACAGAGGGAACATGGCCCAACTAGAAACAATATGACAGCAACAGACTGGGAAGCTGTACAATCCCTTAGAAATGACTCTACCATTGTCATACATCCAGCGGACAAGGGTGGTGCGGTTGTCCTGCAGGATTATCAGGATTATAAAATTGAAATAGATAGGCAACTGGCGGATGTCTCAACCTACAAATCCCTACCCTGTGACCCCACGATTACCTGTAAGGCACAGATTGACTCTATTATTGAACATGCAGCACAAATGAATTGGATAGACTCAACAACCAAGGAATGGCTGACTACTGACAGTCCAGTCAGGCCAATTCTCTATACACTACCTAAGATACACAAACAATTGGTACATCCACCTGGACGCCCCATTGTTTCAGCACGGGGGTCACTCCTACAACCCTTGGCCAAATATGTTGACTCTATACTACAACCACTGGTTGTAAACATGCGGTCGTATCTACGAGACTCCTCTACACTTATTGCATATCTCACTGAAATAACTGACATACAGCCAGGAGATGTGCTTGCCAGTCTTGACGTCACAAGCCTGTATACTATTATACCGCATGAAATGGGGATGGAGATAATTACCAACTGCCTTGAGAGATGCCCTTATGTGGGTCCCCCTACCAGCTTTATTGTTGAACTCCTATACCTATGTCTTAAACTCAACTATTTCAAATTCGAGAGGAGATTTTATCTTCAGCTCATGGGAACAGCCATGGGCTTGGATATGGCACCTGCTTTTACAAACCTGTTTATGGAGCATATTGAAGAAAAAGTATTCAAGGTATATGACAATCAACAAGTACGTTTTTACAAGCGCTACATTGATGATATCGTTGTAGTCTGGAGGGGCATGATTGAGTCCTTTGGTGAGTGGGTCAAATCCCTGAACACAATAGGGGGACAGGTTCAACTTAAAGAAGTTTCCAGTTATGACTAAGTGGATTTCCTTGATCTAAGAATTTATAAGATAGACAATAGATTGGGTACCACTTTATTCAAGAAGTCTACTGATAGGAATACATTGTTACACGCTTCCAGTTACCACCCCAGATCACTCATGAAAGCCATCCCTAAGGCACAGATGCTGAGAGTCTTCCGCAATAACACATCGGAAGAAAACCGTGAGTTACAACTAAAAGAAATGGAATCGCGGTTCTACAGCAGAGGATACAATGGCAGCATTATAAGCGATGCAAGGTCCCAGGTGAACATGGAGACGCCAAGAAGAGACCACCAGAAGAGGATGAATTTCATCACTGCATACACTCCTAGCACGAGAACACTAGGAGTTACTTTAAGAGAGAAATGGGATATTGTCCAGACGGACCCATCACTACCTTACCGCAACTATGGACCACCCAGAATTGGGTACAAAAGGGGAAGAAACCTAAAAGACATTTTAATGAAAACGGATCCGACTGACAGCTACAGCAAGGTCACAACAACTACCAAAAGAGGTTCCTACAAATGCCCGAGCTGTGTAACGTGCAACTCCATGCTGCAATGCAAACAGTTCAAACATCCACACAATAATACAAGTTACAAGATTAAGCACTACCTTACGTGTACCACAAAATGTGTGGTATACATGCTGAATTGTAGCTGTGGCCTATTTTAAATAGGTAAAACGTCAGATGACATTAAGAAAAGGATGGCGAACCACAGGAGTGCCATCCGGACGGCAATTGACAAGGGTAAGAGTGACCAGCCGGTGGCCAGACATTTCATGGAGAAAGGTCACTCTGTGGCGGACCTGAGATTCAAGCTCATTGATCATGTACCCTCACTCCCCAGGGGAGGTGATAGGGACACCCGTCTCCTACAGAAGGAGGCAGAGTGGATCTTCAAACTTGACACTATACACCCCAGAGGTTTGAATATGGGGATAGACTGGCATTGCTTTTTATGAACTAATCAGTTTGTTTATGTTTTCTTATGATTTATTTGTTTGTATTTCTTTAGGAGGTTTGGTATAGCATGTATAGTTTCTGATTCTCTGAGTATATGTTGCTATCCATGGTGGGTTCGTGAGTTCTAGATGTAGATGTAGATTTTCTCCATGTTCTGCCCGTGTTTAACCTTCATGAGGGGTGCCTAAAAAAAAGGGGGGGCCCAGGCTTAGGTCCTGTCTGTATTTTAGACTATCAGATGTCACAAACACCTGACGCACACTTAATTATGGTTACATCTCTGAGACCTAGTGCTAGTAGCCGTGCAATATTGAACACTGCTTTGACTTGTATTTATTTCATCTATTGGGATGGGGCCTTCCCTAACTAAAAATTGTTTCACATATATTTAGGGGTCTCTAATTATTACAGCGGTCATATAACTCTGGCCGACGACCTCAAGCATGTCCTTAGTCATAGCATCATCTTTAACCATACTGTGTCAGGCCTGTTTATTGATACAGGACCCCTGCCCTCCCATCCCTTATACACTACACATTGCTCAACGTATATTATTTATCCACCATTTTTGCAATATCGTTACACACACTGAGGTAGGGGCTTGTCCCCTACAGCCTATCAGAGTCCTAGCCGTGTTCAATGGGGGTGGATATCTCCAGGCTGATACGCATGCGCATATACATTGAGATTTTTCCGTTGACCCTGTAAGCTGTAAGCGTGAGTGCGATGTGGGGCTTGACTGAAATATAGGAGATGACAAGTTAGAAATGGCTTTCTGTTCACACATCATATTGGGTATGTCAGATTGAGCATGTAGGGTTTACAATTGGGTGACTCCAGTTATCTATTATGATGATTGTAAAACTGTCAGTTACTAGTATGGTTTCTGTTACCCCGTATTCTGTAATTTTGTACATGGTCCTGGCCCTTCCCTCCCTTAGACGCATCATGGTGCCCACACTTTTACTATGTCACTATAATAATATCATCCAGTCCGGTGTAGGGGCTTGTCCTCTACAACCTATTGGGAACGTAGCTGGGTTCAATGGGGGACGGGCTGCTCTGGGTAGATACGCATGCGCACTACCCTTAGCATTCCGATATTGACTGTGTGAGGAGCAAATGCAAGTGCGGTCCGGTGCCTAACAGGGACTTACGGTATTACTCTTTGGCCATAGACTACCATATTACTGCTCCCATGTCACTTACATATTGTATAGGTCGTGTTAGACTTAGCACATTGAATTGAGTTATATTGCTTGAGGTCTTTAGGTGTCCAGTTTGGTGTGGGTCACACTTTTAATATCCAGTGTTATTATTTTTTAAAGGGACAGTCTACACCTATATTAACGTTAGCCCATACCTTAGATTGTGTTCCGATTGTCATAACTCACCCCTTCAACCCCAATGAGTCTGCTTCAAAAACGGAGTTATTAAAAATCAAAAGTTTGATTTCAATCGTTACAAATGGCAGACAAACTCCGCCCAATCCCTTCTCCTCCTACCTTGAACTCGTCTTCTCTTTGTAGCTCATGCTCGTGCACGTAGCAGCCACTGACGTAATTACCGTCTAAACACGCATGAGCACCTTTACGGAAGTGAGTAAACGGAAGTCCGTCTGCGCAGCTGGCAATTAACCAAACCTATGGTTGTGTGGAAATTGAAAATATGCTTTTGTTCCGGATTTTTGTTCCTCTGCTGGTGCGCATGCGCGAAACAACGAAAGCGCAAGACCGATTTTTAATCAGTGATCAACTTTTGATTGGAGCGTTTGATTGGAGACAGTCTGTGATGTAGTTTATAGGCGGAGCTGGTCGGCCATTTGTAACGATTGAAATCAAACTTTTGATTTCGAATAACTCCATTTTTGAAGCAGACTCGTTGGGGTAGAGGGGGTGAGTTATGACAATCGGAACACAATCTAAGGTATAGGCTAACGTTAATATAGGTGTAGACTGTCCCTTTAACATAAATGGTATGAAAGGCCCTAGGTTATGAAATACATGTATTACAGTCTGTGGATTGCGACAATAATTGCATTACAATAATTGCATTTCAATATGATGAACTGCTGGGTTTTACCTGAACTCTTTTCTGTGCTTATTTAACGATATTGTGAAATGACACTGTATATGATACACTGCTACTGGGTTGTTGTCTAGAATTACTATTATGCAACATATGTACTATGTGGTGTGATTAGGTGTCTATTTGCTAATTAACCTGGAACTAATTAACCATGACTATTTGGGTTCTTTGATGTGATTGTTGCATTTTTAATATATTTACTTTGAACTGTTTGTTTGGTTGCCATGGCAACCAGTTTTTGGCGTTTTTTTGCACTAGGGGGAGGGGTTTATGTATGTTTAAATGTTTGGTTCACTTGTATGTTGTTGGTCTGATGAAGGGGAGCATTCCCCGAAACGTTACCGAATAAACTATTTGTTTAATACTTAAGTCCAGAGAGTGCTGTTTCCTGTTTTGCTACATTTCATTCACTCTAGCACCCTGGCCCTTGGAGAACTGTTCGTGAGAGTGCAACTGACTCTTTTTGCATATATATATATATGTATGTATGTATGTATATACACACACACACACACACACACACACACACACACACACACATATATATATATATGTGTATATATATATATCACAAAAATTCTAGCTTCCCCTTAAAAATCATCATTATGAATGTGAGTCTGTTCAATGTTAATACAACTTGAAGGGCTATCCCTTCAAAATATACATGCTCTATTGCTCTATCTGACTCATGCAAGTTTAATTTCGACTTCTCATGTAATTTTATTGACTTCTATTTTCAAATGTGCTTCCTTCTCTTGGTATCCCTTTTTGAATAGGAATATGCATATATACTACACTAGTGGGAGTTAGCTGCTGATTGGTGCCTGCACACACTTATCTCTTTTGATTGGCGGACTAGATATGTTAATCTAGCTGCCAGTAGTGCAATGCTGTTCCTTCAGCAAAGGATTACAAGATAATGAAGCAAATTTTGATAATAGAAGTAAATTAGAAAGTAGTTTAAAAATGTATGTTTTATCCAAATCGTAAAAGGAAATTTTCTGGTTCCCTGCCCCTTTAATGTCAATACACTTAGGTCTAGAATCTACTCTTTGTCTATTTGCTAACTTTGCTGCTGTACAATAAATATCCTCTTTAATTCTGTGTAGCTTTTTGCTTGTTGCAGTTGTGTAACAGTATACAGCAGAAATGGAATATATATACAGTGCGAAGTAAAATAATGGTATTGAGAAATATATAATAAATATGTAGATATTCCTCAAGAAAGCTTAAAGGGACATTAAACCCATATTTTTTCTTTCATGATATAGAAATAGCACGCAATTTTAAACAACTTTCTAATTTACTTCTATTATCTAATATGCTTTATTCTCTTGATAACCTTTGCTGAAAAGCATATCTAGATAGGCTCAGTAGCTGCTAATTGGTGGCTGCACATAGATGCCTCGTGTGATTGGCTCACCCATGTGCATTGCTATTTCTTCAACAAAGGATATCTGAAAAATGATGCCAATTAGATAATAGAAGTAAATTGGAAAGTTGTTTAAAATTGTATTCTCTACCTTTTATTATGAAAGAAAATGTTTGGGTTTAATGTCCCTTTAAAGCGCCTAGTTGAAGAATGACATGCTCTAATTCGTTAGTGATTTTAAGATTAACAACAACCCTACACCTATATGTGTTCAACACCCCTGCAAAGGTTTAAACTCATGTAATTTTTCAACTATACTGAACCCCCCCCCAAGTGGTGACTTTTTCACCATTCATCCAATGGTTGTGTGAGCCACATGGCAGGAATATTATTCATTTTGTTACATTTATTTTTATTATACATACACGCCAGCCCATGTCATGACTCAAGAGGACTGATCTGACTCCTAATTTTTTGGGCTGTCTCCTAGATTTTGAACAAATTTGTCAAGCCGTTATTTAGGCAATATGTACATACATGTTATAATATATCTTATACATGCAACCTAAAGGTAATTTTTTTTTTTTTTTATAATAAATGTTTTTATTGAGTTTTCCATTTTCTTGTGTACAAAACAAATTATCTGAATACACATATACAAGCATCTTACAATAAACATATATATATTTGTGGAGCAACCAGTTCGCCCTAGAATGATAAAATATTGTAATTATTTAATGACCTCATATAAATGAAATATCTGCAAGTTCTATTATCCTACAGAAAGAGCAAGACCTTATTTATTTTCGTATTAATGACCTTAGTACAAGATTAAGTAACATTAGTAGGATCTAGCTCCCACAGGAATATGACCTCTAGTATGAAATCTTTTTTCCCTAAATAAGTATAATGCATTTTTTCTAACTTTAGGACCATGGTAACTTCATTAATCCATTGTGTTAAGGTTGGGGTTTCTTGTTTCTTCCATAGCCTAGGGATTAGCCTTTTCGCACAGCTCAACATACAAGACAATAGTTTTCTTCTATATGAACAGCCAAGGTTGGGTAATTGATTCAGTAGAACTATAGTGGAGTTTAGCGTGAGGTTGAGTTGTATTTTATTTTTTATATATGCAGTGATCTGGTCCCAGAACGGTTTCAGTTTGGGGCATGACCACCAAATATGGGTCATGTTCCCTATTTCTCCGCATTGCCTCCAGCATAGAGGGGACGATGATGGAAAAATCTTGTTTAATCTATGTGGAGTGAGATACCACCTGGATAGTATCTTATAATTAAGTTCTACTAAAGTGGTTGAAATGGAGGATTTCCTAGTAGAGGAAAATGTGTAAGCCCATTGTGTTTCAGTAAATTCTAATTGCATCTCCCGTTCCCATTGCTTTATGTAGGACGGTGTTGTTTTGGGAATCCTTTTACACAATATGGCATAGATCAAAGAGACATGTGATCTTGCTATACTCGTAGTTGTGCACAGTTTTTCAAATGGCGTAAAGGGTCTTAAGAGTTCGTGTTTTTGTGTATCTGTCATGACTGCATGTCGAGCTTGTAGATATATATAACATTTGTCAAAAGGAGTCCCCATTTCCTCTTTTAATTCCTGTTGATTCCTGAACAAGCCCTCCCGTGTAAGTGTATGTATTGGGACACTTGCGTGAGTAGGGGTAGAGTACGCCAGGCCCTCTAACTTATCTGGAAAGAAGTAAGGATTTTGAAATAGGGGGGATAAGGGAGAGACCGTAGTTGAAAGGTTATTCTGTTCTTTAAGTGTTTTGTCCCAGACATCTAATGTGGCTTTTATTAAGATATTAGTCCCTACCTGATTTGGTCTGTGTTTTTTCAATAGCCAGGGTAAATTGGATAAATTTAGTATTCCTGTTAATTGATATTCCATCTGAACCCATGGTTTTGATGGGCTGTTGTGGCACCAAGCTACGATTCGTGCTAGTAGGGATGCTCTATAATAGTTTCTAAGGATTGGGACACTCAATCCCCCATCCTCTTTAGCCAGGTACAAGGTTTTCTCCAACATAGGTGTGTCCGGTCCACGGCGTCATCCTTACTTGTGGGATATTCTCTTCCCCAACAGGAAATGGCAAAGAGCCCAGCAAAGCTGGTCACATGATCCCTCCTAGGCTCCGCCTACCCCAGTCATTCTCTTTGCCGTTGCACAGGCAACATCTCCACGGAGATGGCTAAGAGTTTTTTGGTGTTTAAATGTAGTTTTTATTCTTCAATCAAGTGTTTGTTATTTTAAAATAGTGCTGGTATGTACTATTTACTCTGAAACAGAAAAGAGATGAAGATTTCTGTTTGTAAGAGGAAGATGATTTTAGCAAACGTTACTAAAATCGATTGCTGTTTCCACACAGGACTGTTGAGATGAAGTAACTTCAGTTGGGGGAAGCAGTTGGCAGACTTTTCTGCCTGAGGTATGACTGGCCACATTTCTAACAAGACTTTGTAATGCTGGAAGGCTGTCATTTTCCCTATGGGGACCGGTAAGCCATTTTCTTAGATTAAGTAAAAGAATAAAGGGCTTTATAAGGGCTTAAAAAACTGGTAGACATTTTTCTGGGCTAAAACGATTACTTTGCTAAGCATATTTGGCAGATTATAACTCTTTATAGTTATTATAATCTTGGGGATTGTTGTTAAAAAACGGCAGGCACTGTATGGACACCTTTTTCAGATGGGGGCCTTCTCTAGTCATAGGCAGAGCCTCATTTTCGCGCCACTAATGCGCAGTTGTTTTTGGAAAGCAAGGCATGCAGATGCATGTGTGAGGAGCTAAGTACCACTGAAAAAGCTTATAGAAGGCGTCATTTGGTATCGTATTCCCCTCTGGGCTTGGTTGGGTCTCAGCAAAGCAGATACCTGGGACTGTATAGGGGTTAAATGTAAAAACGGCTCCGGTTCCGTTATTTTAAGGGTTAAAGCTTTCAAATTTGGTGTGCAATACTTTTAAGGCTTTAAGACACTGTGGTGAAATTTTGGTGAATTTTGAACAATTGCTTCATGCTTTTTCGCATATTCAGTAATAAAGTGTGTTCTGTTTAAAATTTAAAGTGACAGTAACGGTTTTATTTTAAAACGTTTTCTCCAACATAGGTGTGTCCGGTCCACGGCGTCATCCTTACTTGTGGGATATTCTCTTCCCCAACAGGAAATGGCAAAGAGCCCAGCAAAGCTGGTCACATGATCCCTCCTAGGCTCCGCCTACCCCAGTCATTCTCTTTGCCGTTGTACAGGCAACATCTCCACGGAGATGGCTTAGAGTTTTTTAGTGTTTAACTGTAGTTTTTATTATTCAATCAAGAGTTTGTTATTTTGAAATAGTGCTGGTATGTACTATTTACTCAGAAACAGAAAAGAGATGAAGATTTCTGTTTGTATGAGGAAAATGATTTTAGCAACCGTCACTAAAATCCATGGCTGTTCCACACAGGACTGTTGAGAGCAATTAACTTCAGTTGGGGGAACAGTGAGCAGTCTCTTGCTGCTTGAGGTATGACACATTCTAACAAGACGATGTAATGCTGGAAGCTGTCATTTTCCCTCTGGGATCCGGTAAGCCATGTTTATTACGATTGTAAATAAGGGCTTCAAAAAGGGCTTATTAAGACTGTAGACTTTTTTTGGGCTAAATCGATTGATTATTAACACATATTTAGCCTTGAGGAATCATTTTATCTGGGTATTTTGATATAATAATATCGGCAGGCACTGTTTTAGACACCTTATTCTTTAGGGGCTTTCCCAAAGCATAGGCAGAGCCTCATTTTCGCGCCGGTGTTGCGCACTTGTTTTTGAGAGGCATGGCATGCAGTCGCATGTGAGAGGAGCTCTGATACTTAGAAAAGACTTTCTGAAGGCGTCATTTGGTATCGTATTCCCCTTGGGGCTTGGTTGGGTCTCAGCAAAGCAGATACCAGGGACTGTAAAGGGGTTAAAGTTCAAAACGGCTCCGGTTCCGTTATTTTAAGGGTTAAAGCTTCCAAATTTGGTGTGCAATACTTTTAAGGCTTTAAGACACTGTGGTGAAAATTTGGTGAATTTTGAACAATTCCTTCATGTTTTTTCGCATTTGCAGTAAAAAAGTGTGTTCAGTTTAAAATTTAAAGTGACAGTAACGGTTTTATTTTAAAACGTTTTTTGTACTTTGTTATCAAGTTTATGCCTGTTTAACATGTCTGAACTACCAGATAGACTGTGTTCTGAATGTGGGGAAGCCAGAATTCCTATTCATTTAAATAAATGTGATTTATGTGACAATGACAATGATGCCCAAGATGATTCCTCAAGTGAGGGGAGTAAGCATGGTACTGCATCATTCCCTCCTTCGTCTACACGAGTCTTGCCCACTCAGGAGGCCCCTAGTACATCTAGCGCGCCAAGACTCCTTACTATGCAACAATTAACGGCTGTAATGGATAATTCTGTCAAAAACATTTTAGCCAAAATGAACACTTATCAGCGTAAGCGCGACTGCTCTGTTTTAGATACTGAAGAGCATGACGACGCTGATATTAATATTTCTGAAGGGCCCCTAACTCAGTCTGATGGGGCCAGGGAGGTTTTGTCTGAGGGAGAAATTACTGATTCAGGGAACATTTCTCAACAAGCTGAACCTGATGTGATTGCATTTAAATTTAAGTTGGAACATCTCCGCATTCTGCTTAAGGAGGTATTATCCACTCTGGATGATTGTGACAAGTTGGTCATCCCAGAGAAACTATGTAAAATGGACAAGTTCCTAGAGGTGCCGGGGCTCCCAGAAGCTTTTCCTATACCCAAGCGGGTGGCGGACATTGTTAATAAAGAATGGGAAAGGCCCGGTATTCCTTTCGTCCCTCCCCCCATATTTAAAAAATTGTTTCCTATGGTCGACCCCAGAAAGGACTTATGGCAGACAGTCCCCAAGGTCGAGGGAGCGGTTTCCACTTTAAACAAACGCACCACTATACCCATAGAGGATAGTTGTGCTTTCAAAGATCCTATGGATAAAAAATTAGAAGGTTTGCTTAAAAAGATGTTTGTTCAGCAGGGTTACCTTCTACAACCAATTTCATGCATTGTCCCTGTCGCTACAGCCGCATGTTTCTGGTTCGATGAGCTGATAAAGGCGGTCGACAGTGATTCTCCTCCTTATGAGGAGATTATGGACAGAATCAATGCTCTCAAATTGGCTAATTCTTTCACCCTAGACGCCACTTTGCAATTGGCTAGGTTAGCGGCTAAGAATTCTGGGTTTGCTATTGTGGCGCGCAGAGCGCTTTGGTTGAAATCTTGGTCGGCTGATGCGTCTTCCAAGAACAAGCTACTTAACATTCCTTTCAAGGGGAAAACGCTGTTTGGCCCTGACTTGAAAGAGATTATCTCGGATATCACTGGGGGTAAGGGCCACGCCCTTCCTCAGGATCGGCCTTTCAAGGCAAAAAATAAACCTAATTTTCGTCCCTTTCGTAGAAACGGACCAGCCCAAGGTGCTACGTCCTCTAAGCAAGAGGGTAATACTTCTCAAGCCAAGCCAGCTTTGAGACCAATGCAAGGCTGGAACAAGGGAAAGCAGGCCAAGAAACCTGCCACTGCTACCAAGACAGCATGAAATGTTGGCCCCCGATCCGGGACCGGATCTGGTGGGGGGCAGACTCTCTCTCTTCGCTCAGGCTTGGGCAAGAGATGTTCTGGATCCTTGGGCGCTAGAAATAGTCTCCCAAGGTTATCTTCTGGAATTCAAGGGACTTCCCCCAAGGGGGAGGTTCCACAGGTCTCAGTTGTCTTCAGACCACATAAAAAGACAGGCATTCTTACATTGTGTAGAAGACCTGTTAAAAATGGGAGTGATTCATCCCGTTCCATTAAGAGAACAAGGGATGGGGTTCTACTCCAATCTGTTTATAGTTCCCAAAAAAGAGGGAACGTTCAGACCAATCTTAGATCTCAAGATCTTAAACAAGTTTCTCTAGGTTCCATCGTTCAAGATGGAAACCATTCGAACTATTCTTCCTTCCATCCAGGAAGGTCAATTCATGACCACGGTGGATTTAAAGGATGCGTATCTACATATTCCTATCCACAAGGAACATCATCGGTTCCTGAGGTTCGCATTCCTGGACAAACATTACCAGTTCGTGGCGCTTCCTTTCGGATTAGCCACTGCTCCAAGGATTTTCACAAAGGTACTAGGGTCCCTTCTAGCTGTGCTAAGACCAAGGGGCATTGCTGTAGTACCTTACTTGGACGACATTCTGATTCAAGCGTCGTCCCTTCCTCAAGCAAAGGCTCACACGGACATTGTCCTGGCCTTTCTCAGATCTCACGGATGGAAAGTGAACGTGGAAAAGAGTTCTCTATCTCCGTCAACAAGGGTTCCCTTCTTGGGAACAATAATAGACTCCTTAGAAATGAGGATTTTTCTGACAGAGGCCAGAAAAACAAAACTTCTAGACTCTTGTCGGATACTTCATTCCGTTCCCCTTCCTTCCATAGCTCAGTGCATGGAAGTGATCGGGTTGATGGTAGCGGCAATGGACATAGTTCCTTTTGCACGCATTCATCTAAGACCATTACAACTGTGCATGCTCAGTCAGTGGAATGGGGACTATACAGACTTGTCTCCGAAGATACAAGTAAATCAGAAGACCAGAGACTCACTCCGTTGGTGGCTGTCCCTGGACAACCTGTCACGAGGGATGACATTCCGCAGACCAGAGTGGGTCATTGTCACGACCGACGCCAGTCTGATGGGCTGGGGCGCGGTCTGGGGATCCCTGAAAGCTCAGGGTCTTTGGTCTCGGGAAGAATCTCTTCTACCGATAAATATTCTGGAACTGAGAGCGATATTCAATGCTCTCAAGGCTTGGCCTCAGCTAGCGAGGGCCAAGTTCATACGGTTTCAATCAGACAACATGACAACTGTTGCGTACATCAACCATCAGGGGGGAACAAGGAGTTCCCTGGCGATGGAAGAAGTGACCAAAATCATTCTATGGGCGGAGTCTCACTCCTGCCACCTGTCTGCTATCCACATCCCAGGAGTGGAAAATTGGGAAGCGGATTTTCTGAGTCGTCAGACATTGCATCCGGGGGAGTGGGAACTCCATCCGGAAATCTTTGCCCAAGTCACTCAGCTGTGGGGCATTCCAGACATGGATCTGATGGCCTCTCGTCAGAACTTCAAAGTTCCTTGCTACGGGTCCAGATCCAGGGATCCCAAGGCGGCTCTAGTGGATGCACTAGTAGCACCTTGGACCTTCAAACTAGCTTATGTGTTCCCGCCGTTTCCTCTCATCCCCAGGCTGGTAGCCAGGATCAATCAGGAGAGGGCGTCGGTGATCTTGATAGCTCCTGCGTGGCCACGCAGGACTTGGTATGCAGATCTGGTGAATATGTCATCGGCTCCTCCTTGGAAGCTACCTTTGAGACGAGACCTTCTTGTTCAGGGTCCGTTCGAACATCCGAATCTGGTTTCACTCCAGCTGACTGCTTGGAGATTGAACGCTTGATCTTATCGAAGCGAGGGTTCTCAGATTCTGTTATCGATACTCTTGTTCAGGCCAGAAAGCCTGTAACTAGAAAGATTTACCACAAAATTTGGAAAAAATATATCTGTTGGTGTGAATCTAAAGGATTCCCTTGGGACAAGGTTAAGATTCCTAGGATTCTATCCTTCCTTCAAGAAGGATTGGAAAAAGGATTATCTGCAAGTTCCCTGAAGGGACAGATTTCTGCCTTGTCTGTGTTACTTCACAAAAAGCTGGCCGCTGTGCCAGATGTTCAAGCCTTTGTTCAGGCTCTGGTTAGAATTAAGCCTGTTTACAAACCTTTGACTCCTCCTTGGAGTCTCAATTTAGTTCTTTCAGTTCTTCAGGGGGTTCCGTTTGAACCCTTGCATTCCGTTGATATTAAGTTATTATCTTGGAAAGTTTTGTTTTTAGTTGCAATTTCTTCTGCTAGAAGAGTTTCAGAATTATCTGCTCTGCAGTGTTCTCCTCCTTATCTGGTGTTCCATGCAGATAAGGTGGTTTTACGTACTAAACCTGGTTTTCTTCCAAAAGTTGTTTCTAACAAAAACATTAACCAGGAGATTATCGTACCTTCTCTATGTCCGAAACCAGTTTCAAAGAAGGAACGTTTGTTGCACAATTTGGATGTTGTTCGCGCTCTAAAATTCTATTTAGATGCTACAAAGGATTTTAGACAAACATCTTCCTTGTTTGTTGTTTATTCCGGTAAAAGGAGAGGTCAAAAAGCAACTTCTACCTCTCTCTCTTTTTGGATTAAAAGCATCATCAGATTGGCTTACGAGACTGCCGGACGGCAGCCTCCTGAAAGAATCACAGCTCATTCCACTAGGGCTGTGGCTTCCACATGGGCCTTCAAGAACGAGGCTTCTGTTGATCAGATATGTAGGGCAGCGACTTGGTCTTCACTGCACACTTTTACCAAATTTTACAAGTTTGATACTTTTGCTTCTTCTGAGGCTATTTTTGGGAGAAAGGTTTTGCAAGCCGTGGTGCCTTCCATTTAGGTGACCTGATTTGCTCCCTCCCTTCATCCGTGTCCTAAAGCTTTGGTATTGGTTCCCACAAGTAAGGATGACGCCGTGGACCGGACACACCTATGTTGGAGAAAACAGAATTTATGTTTACCTGATAAATTACTTTCTCCAACGGTGTGTCCGGTCCACGGCCCGCCCTGGTTTTTTTAATCAGGTCTGATAATTTATTTTCTTTAACTACAGTCACCACGGTACCATATGGTTTCTCCTATGCAAATATTCCTCCTTAACGTCGGTCGAATGACTGGGGTAGGCGGAGCCTAGGAGGGATCATGTGACCAGCTTTGCTGGGCTCTTTGCCATTTCCTGTTGGGGAAGAGAATATCCCACAAGTAAGGATGACGCCGTGGACCGGACACACCGTTGGAGAAAGTAATTTATCAGGTAAACATAAATTCTGTTTTTTGTGCTTTGTTGACAAGTTTAAGCCTGTTTAACATGTCTGAACTATCAGATAAGCGATGTTCTATATGTATGAAAGCCAATGTGTCTCCCCATTTAAATATATGTGATAATTGTGACATAGTGTCCAAACAAAGTAGGGACAATGATGCCACAGATAATAATATTGCCCAAGATGATTCTTCAGATGAGGGGAGTAAGCATGGTACTGCATCATCCCCTTCTGTGTCTACACCAGTTTTGCCCACACAAGAGGCCCCTAGTACATCTAGTGCGCCAATACTTATTACCATGCAACAATTAACGGCTGTTATGGATAATTCTATTGCAAATATTTTATCTAAAATGCCTACTTATCAGAGAAAGCGCGATTGCTCTGTTTTAAACACTGAAGAGCAAGAGGACGCTGATGATAACGTTTCTGACATACCCTCACACCAATCTGAAGGGGCCAGGAGGGAGGTTTTGTCTGAGGGAGAAATTTCAGATTCAGGAAAAATTTCTCAACAAGCTGAACCTGATGTTGTAACATTTAAATTTAAATTAGAACATCTCCGCGCACTGCTTAAGGAGGTATTATCTACTCTGGATGATTGTGACAATTTGGTCATTCCAGAGAAATTATGTAAGATGGACAAGTTTCTAGAGGTTCCGGTGCCCCCCGATGCTTTTCCTATACCCAAGCGGGTGGCGGACATAGTAAATAAGGAATGGGAAAGGCCCGGCATACCTTTTTGTTCCTCCCCCTATATTTAAGAAATTATTTCCTATAGTCGACCCCAGAAAGGACTTATGGTAGACAGTCCCTAAGGTCGAGGGGGCGGTCTCTACTCTAAACAAACGCACTACTATTCCCATAGAAGATAGTTGTGCTTTCAAAGATCCTATGGATAAAAAATTAGAGGGTTTGCTTAAAAAGATGTTTGTTCAGCAAGGTTACCTTCTACAACCAATTTCATGCATTGTTCCTGTCACTACGGCAGTGTGTTTCTGGTTCGAAGAACTAGAAATGTCGCTCAATAAAGAATCTTCGTATGAGGAGGTTATGGACAGAGTTCAAGCACTTAAATTAGCTAACTCTTTTATTCTAGATGCCGCTTTGCAATTAGCTAGATTAGCGGCGAAAAATTCAGGGTTTGCTATCGTGGCGCGCAGAGCGCTTTGGCTAAAGTCTTGGTCAGCGGATGTGTCTTCCAAGACAAAATTGCTTAACATCCCTTTCAAGGGTAAAACACTGTGTGGTCCTGATTTGAAAGAGATTATTTCAGACATCACCGGGGGAAAGGGCCACGCCCTTCCTCAGGATAGGTCTTTTAAGGCTAGAAATAAGCCTAATTTTCGTCCCTTTCGCAGAAACGGACCAGCCTCTACTTCTACATCCTCTAAGCAAGAGGGTAATACTTCTCAACCCAAACCAGCCTGGAGACCGATGCAAGGCTGGAACAAGGGTAAGCAGGCCAAGAAGCCTGCCACTGCTACCAAAACAGCATGAAGGGATGGCCCCCGATCCGGGACCGGATCTGGTGGGGGGCAGACTTTCTATCTTTGCTCAGGCCTGGGCAAGAGATGTTCAGGATCCTTGGGCACTAGAAATAGTTTCTCAAGGTTATCTCCTGGAATTCAAGGAACTACCCCCAAGGGGAAGGTTCCACAGGTCTCAATTATCTTCAAACCAAATAAAAAGACAGGTATTCTTACATTGTGTAGAAGACCTGTTAAAGATGGGAGTAATTCATCCAGTTCCAATAGGAGAACAAGGGATGGGGTTTTACTCCAACCTGTTCATAGTTCCCAAAAAAGAGGGAACATTCAGACCAATTTTAGATCTCAAGATCCTAAACAGATTTCTCAGGGTTCCATCGTTCAAAATGGAAACCATTCGAACGATCCTTCCTACCATCCAGGAAGGTCAATTTATGACCACGGTGGATTTAAAGGATGCGTACCTACATATTCCTATCCACAAGGAACATCATCAGTTCCTAAGGTTCGCTTTTCTGGACAAGCATTACCAGTTTGTGGCACTTCCATTCGGATTAGCCACTGCTCCGAGAATTTTCACAAAGGTACTAGGGTCCCTTCTAGCGGTTCTAAGACCAAGGGGCATTGCAGTAGTACCGTACTTGGACGACATCCTGATTCAAGCGTCGTCTCTGTCAAAAGCAAAAGCTCATATGGACATCGTCCTAGCCTTTCTCAGATCTCACGGATGGAAAGTGAACATAGAAAAAAGTTCTCTTTCCCCGTCAACAAGAGTTCCCTTCTTGGGAACAATAATAGACTCCTTAGAAATGAGGATTTTTCTGACAGAGGTCAGAAAATCAAAACTTCTAAGCTCTTGTCAAGTACTTCATTCTGTTCTTCGTCCTTCCATAGCGCAGTGCATGGAAGTAATAGGATTGATGGTTGCAGCAATGGACATAGTTCCTTTTGCACGAATTCATCCAAGACCATTACAACTGTGCATGCTCAGACAGTGGAATGGGGATTATACAGACTTGTCTCCGACGATTCAAGTAGATCAAAGGACCAGAGATTCACTCCGTTGGTGGCTGATCCTGGACAACCTGTCACAGGGAATGAGCTTCCGCAGACCAGAGTGGGTCATTGTCACGACCGACGCCAGTCTGGTGGGCTGGGGCGCGGTCTGGGAACCCCTGAAAGCTCAGGGTCTATGGTCTCGGGAAGAATCTCTTCTCCCGATAAACATTCTGGAACTGAGAGCGATATTCAATGCTCTCAAAGCTTGGCCTCATCTAGCAAAGGCCAAATTCATAAGGTTTCAATCAGACAACATGACGACAGTTGCGTATATCAACCATCAGGGGGGAACAAGGAGTTCCCTGGCGATGGAGGAAGTGACCAAGATAATTCAATGGGCGGAGACTCACTCCTGCCACTTGTCTGCAATCCACATCCCAGGAGTGGAAAATTGGGAAGCGGATTTTCTGAGTCGTCAGACATTCCATCCGGGGGAGTGGGAACTCCATCCGGAAATCTTTGCCCAAATAACTCGATTATGGGGCATTCCAGACATGGATCTGATGGCCTCTCGTCAGAACTTCAAGGTTCCTTGTTACGGGTCCAGATCCAGGGATCCCAAGGCGACTCTAGTAGATGCACTAGTAGCACCTTGGACCTTCAACCTAGCTTATGTATTCCCACCGTTTCCTCTCATTCCCAGGCTGGTAGCCAGGATCAATCAGGAGAGGGCTTCGGTGATCTTGATAGCTCCTGCGTGGCCACGCAGGACTTGGTATGCAGACCTGGTGAATATGTCATCGGCTCCACCATGGAAGCTACCTTTGAGACAGGACCTTCTTGTTCAAGGTCCATTCGAACATCCGAATCTGGTTTCCCTCCAACTGACTGCTTGGAGATTGAACGCTTGATTTTATCAAAGCGTGGGTTTTCAGATTCTGTAATAGATACTCTGATTCAGGCTAGAAAGCCTGTAACTAGAAAAATTTACCATAAGATATGGAAAAAATATATCTGTTGGTGTGAATCTAAAGGATTCCCATGGAACAAGATAAAAATTCCTAAGATTCTATCCTTTCTACAAGAAGGTTTGGAGAAAGGATTATCTGCAAGTTCTCTGAAGGGACAGGTCTCTGCGTTATCTGTTTTACTTCACAAAAGGCTGGCAGCTGTGCCAGACGTTCAAGCGTTTGTTCAGGCTCTGGTTAGAATCAAGCCTGTTTACAGACCTTTGACTCCTCCCTGGAGTCTTAATCTAGTTCTTTCAGTTCTTCAAGGGGTTCCGTTTGAACCCTTACATTCCGTAGATATTAAGTTATTATCTTGGAAAGTTTTGTTTTTGGTTGCAATTTCTTCTGCTAGAAGAGTTTCTGAGTTATCTGCTCTGCAGTGTTCTCCGCCCTTCTGGTGTTCCATGCAGATAAGGTGGTTTTGCGTACTAAGCCTGGTTTTCTTCCGAAAGTTGTTTCCAACAAGAATATTAACCAGGAGATAGTTGTACCTTCTTTGTGTCCGAATCCAGTTTCAAAGAAGGAACGTTTGTTACTCAATTTGGACGTAGTCCATGCTCTAAAATTCTATTTAGAGGCCACTAAAGATTTCAGACAAACATCTTCTTTGTTTGTTGTTTATTCTGGTAAAAGGAGAGGTCAAAAGGCAACTTCTACCTCTCTTTCTTTTTGGCTTAAAAGCATTATCCGATTGGCTTATGAGACTGCCGGACGGCAGCCTCCTGAAAGAATCACTGCTCATTCCACTAGGGCTGTGGCTTCCACATGGGCCTTCAAGAACGAGGCTTCTGTTGACCAGATATGTAAGGCAGCGACTTGGTCTTCACTGCACACTTTTGCCAAATTTTACAAATTTGATACTTTTGCTTCTTCAGAGGCTATTTTTGGGAGAAAGGTTTTGCATGCCGTGGTGCCTTCCATTTAGGTGACCTGATTTGCTCCCTCCCTTCATCCGTGTCCTAAAGCTTTGGTATTGGTTCCCACAAGTAAGGATGACGCCGTGGACCGGACACACCTATGTTGGAGAAAACAGAATTTATGCTTACCTGATAAATTACTTTCTCCAACGGTGTGTCCGGTCCACGGCCCGCCCTGGTTTTTTTAATCAGGTCTGATGAATTATTTTCTCTAACTACAGTCACTACGGTATCATATGGTTTCTCCTATGCATATTTCCTCCTGTACGTCGGTCGAATGACTGGGGTAGGCGGAGCCTAGGAGGGATCATGTGACCAGCTTTGCTGGGCTCTTTGCCATTTCCTGTTGGGGAAGAGAATATCCCACAAGTAAGGATGACGCCGTGGACCGGACACACCGTTGGAGAAAGTAATTTATCAGGTAAGCATAAATTCTGTTTTTCTTGCCACTCTTGGCCTACTATGTGACCATATAAACGACTCTAGTAACTTTTGATGAGAATTAAAGAAGTGTTGGGGTAGACTAATGGGCAGCGTTTGAAACAAATAGAGGTATTTCGGTATAATAGACATTTTAATCGCATTTATACGGCCTATCCATGACAGGTGTCCCTGCTTATGCCATGTGTTTAACAGTTGACTTATTTCTAAGTATATAGGTACAAAATTCTTTTCATATATCTCTGATGGCTTGTTTGGGATTATTGTCCCTAGGTATTTAACTGAGTGGATTACATCAAATTGTGTATGTGCAGTCAGATACTGGATAGATGGCTGGTTTAGATTAATGGGCATCAACATAGACTTATCCAAGTTAATTGAGAAATTTGAGACCTGCTTATATTCCTGGAACGTTTGTAGTAATTGAAGTATTGAGGATTTAGGCTCTGTCAGTGTGAATATTATGTCGTCTGCGAAGAGTAAACATTTCTGGGTGTGTGGGCCATATGTGAAGCCTTTGATTTCAGGTTGTGTCCTGACCATAGTCGCAAGAATTTCTACTGTTAAAATGAATAGTAGGGGCGAGAGGGGGCATCCCTGCCTTGTACCATTCCTAATTGGAAAGGTGTGTGACTGGGTGCTGTTGACTATTACTTTAGCAGAGGGGGTTGAGTAGAGGGCTTTGATCCTATTTATGTATCTACAGGGAAAGTTAAATTTCGTCAATGTCGCCCACATGAAGTCCCAGTCGACCCTGTCAAATGCCTTCTCGGCGTCCGTGGAAAGGAAAGTCATTGGGGTATTGTTGTCCGTCGCGTATTGTAGTGTATGTAGTATTCTAGTGGTGTTGTCTTTTGCTTCTCGTCCTTGCACAAATCCTACTTGATCGGTATGGACAATTTGGGGTAATATATTATTTAGTCTGGTGGCTAGTAGTTTTGCATATATTTTCATGTCTATATTGATTAGGGAGATTGGGCGATAATTTTGGACTTTGTCGTCTGCTTTTCCTGGTTTTGGGATTACTGTAATGGATGCTTCTAATAGTGGTTGAGAGAATTTTGAGCCCTTATCTATATCTTGGTATAGTGTTAAGAGATGTTTACTTAATTGGAAATTGTATAGTTGATAACACTTAGATGTAAGACCGTCTGGGCCCGGTGCTTTACCTATTGGCAAATGTTTGATTGTATCCAGGACCTCTTGTAGAGTAATAGGGGAGGCTATCTTTTCCCTATCTGTCTCGGTCATCGTTGGAACCTGGACTCTGGAGAGATATTGTTGTATTAGTTCTAGTTTATTAGAGGTGTTGTGTGTATTTAGGTTATATAGAGATCGATAATAGTCTGCAAAGCTGTCAGCTATACTTTCATTTTGGTTTTGAGGAGTACCATCTTGACCTCTGATCATACGAATATGGGTCCGTAATTTTTTCTTTTTTAACGATCTGGCTAACATTTTCCCTGCTTTATTATTCTCTATGAAGAATTTAGCTTTAGTGGTCAATGCTCTCATGTGTGCATTGTGAATTAAGTGCTCGTTTAGTGCTTTCCTGGCTGCGTTTAAAACCGTCAAGTACTGGGGTGATTTTGGGTCTGATTTATGGGATGTTTCTGCTTTCTTTAAGTCAGCTATAAGAGAGAGATATGCTGTGGACCTCTGTTTACGTAGTCTGTGTGTATGTTGGATTATTTCTCCTCTAATGGTGCATTTAAATGCCTCCCAATTGTTAGTTGTCGATGTAATCAGTGGGTCATTATGTAGGAAAAATTCCTCTGTGCGTTTTCCAATTGTCTCTACTACCATAGGGTCAGTGAATATATTGTCGTTAAGTCTACAGTTATTTTGAGGTTTGGGTTTAGAGGCCCATGTAAATGACGTGATAACCATACTGTGATCGGACCATGCGGTATGTGATATCTTTGAATATTTAAGATTTGTCAGCATATTTTGGGAACATAGAATATAGTCTATTCTAGAGTAACTACGCTGAGGGCTGGAAAAGAATGTGAAATCTTTGGTCTCTGGGTGAACCAGTCTCCAGGTATCGAATAATGTGGGGATTTGGAGTGTCTTATAGTTAGTTTTAATGTGTCTAATGGAGATGTAGGATTTCCCTGAAGATGTATCAAGGGGGGGACAGATTGGGAAGTTCAAATCCCCACCCAGCAGAATTGGTCCCTTTGCAATGTCTAGGAGAGATCTCGTGACTAATCTAAAAAATGGGGGTGTGGGCTTGTTGGGTGCATAAATATTCGCAATGGTGATAGGCCTATTGTGCAATAATCCCACCAGAATCAGGATCCTACCTTCTTTGTCTCGGAAGTTGTCTAATAATTCAAAGGGAATTCCTTGTCTAATGGATATGCATACCCATTTTTCCCATCTAGGCCTGAACTAAAATAATGTTTGGCGTAGTACCTGTTTGTGATAGTGGGTTCTTTGCTTCGTCTGAAATGTGTTTCTTGGGACAATATAATATCTATCTTTTTCTTGAAAAAATCGTGAAATGCTATAGATCGTTTTTCTGCGGACAGAAAACCCTTAACATTTTGTGTTGCGATCTTAAACTCTCCTGAGGTGTTCGTAGTGGTCATTTTTATCTGTGCCATGAGTATAAATATTTATGCTCAAGTTGAGGACGTATAGCTTATCCTGTTTGGTGGTTGCGTCAGTACAAGATCCTGTTTATGAAATGGAAGTCAAACTATGAACGTGTATGTGTGGGTGTTTATGATATGAATGTGGTGGTGTTCGTGTGGTGTCTGAACGTTACTACTTGTAACTGTGTGTTAGTATAATAACTAAACAAACTAAAGTGAATAGAACAATAAATTTAAAAAAATGAGGAACAAATCACAGAATTAAGGCTGATATCTGTAATCAATACTAGTTAGGTCATATTTCTTACCTGTGATATATAGGAACATAAACTGGTAAACAAATTTAGGTTAACAATCAACAATATAATAACAGTGCAGAGTTTAAAGGCATCTCTAACTTATAGGTGAGATGATAAAACATATAAAGTCTATCAAGAAGTGATTACCTGTATAACTTAGGTATATCTATGTCCACAGGCTATCATTCGTTTAGCCCCCCCAATTAGTCATTTTACCTGTTGGCTTTCTACATGAAAGTTTCTGGGAGGTTAAAACTTAAAGTTTATATCTGGGGTCTCCGGCTTTAATGCCGTTCATCAGTTGTTGGTGGAGAACTTCTATGTTCGCAGCTGACACGCTGTGGTACAGGAGCAGCAAGTCATTAATCAACTCATCGGTGTTTTCAGCGGATTTCATGATTGTCAGACGGGTCAGGTATCTGACGTTTTCGTGGAAGTCTTTTTGTTGAAGCTTGCCAATTTTTTCGTTGCCCTTTGGGAAGGTGCACATCTTCCTGATGGAGTTGTGGGGTCTCCGAACCACCCAGTGGTGGAGCGGTTATCCCCAGTTGTTTGCAGAATTGAGATGCGTTGAGTGGATCTTTGCATTCGTACCGACGTCCTTCTTTCTGAACTATTAGGGACACTGGGAACCCCCACCTGTAGGGGATCTTTAAGCTGCGGAGGTCAGCTCATTATATGTTTTCCTCTGTTGAAGTGTGCGAAAGGAAAGATCTTGGAATATTTGGATCTTTGAGCCTTGATGTATTAGGTGAGCTTGTTTTCTAGCGAGAGATAGAATCGTCTCCTTGTCCTGGTAACTTAGGAAACACACTATAATGTCCCTGGGAGGTTGGTCGCCTTGCGGCTTTGGTCTCAGAGAACGGTGTGCCCTTTCTAGAGGGATGTGTCGGTCTTCTTCATGGTCTGATGAGAGTAGCATACCTTGAAACAAACCCTGTAGGAAATCTTTTATCTCTGTACCTTGAACCTCTTCTGGGATGCCTCTGAATCTTAAATTACAACGTCTCGTTCTATTTTCGAGGTCATCCAGTTTATTTTCAAGGTCCTTTATGAGGGTGTCGTGCTGGGTCACCGTGTGGTTCATTTCTGCCATGTTGTTGCAGATGTCTTCGTGATCTCCCTCTAGTGTTTCTACTCTGGCCCCCAAATCTGTGATGTCCTTTTTGAGGTCAGCACATTCTTGTTTGATACAGCATTTGACTTGATCTATCAGTGTGACTATCTCTTTAAGGGTAGCTGGTTGATCTGCCTCTCTATCTTTGCCATATTGTGGTGAGTTTGGGGGACTGGACTGTGAATTGAAATGTTGCTCTGTGTCTTCTTCCTCCCCTAAAGAATGTTGTGGGGACTTTTTCTTTTCTGAGTTTTTAAAGAAGTTTGAAACTGTATTCTGAGAGGAGCTGTGCCCTTTTAGTTGTTTGTCTGGTTTTGACGGTTTGCGCAGAGCCATCTTGGATTCTGGCTTGAGGTATCTCTCTCTTTATATATATATATATATATATATATATATATATATATATATATATATATATATATATATATATATATATATATATATATATATATATATATATATATATATATATATATATATATATATATAGAAGAGGCCTGTATTACGGTAATAAGGCTTAAGTGAGGCCTTTCTACGTAGTCCTGTGACAACGTTGATATTTTCATATAATGAGGCTAGGAGACAGGTCTTCTGTGTCTATATTGGGTGTAGGGCTGAGATCAGTGTTTATATATATATATATATATATATATATATACACTATTTGCCCCTCATGTGTGTGGGTATTGATATTGTTTAGTCGCCTCTTTGGATATGGGATACGCTCAGCGTGGAGCTTAATTAATGTCCTGTGTTGTAACTTGTGGATCGCTATATAGTCAGCGCATCGCGCTGTGACAGTCTGACATCTAAGGGGATAGGAACCCGATCGCCACACTGCGGATTCTGCGTGCAGTTAACGGTATGCTCGGCTTTTCTGCTTGTTAACTTGTGTCCGTTGTTGTTTGGCTGTAGTTTGGCGCCTCTATTTAGGCCTTACAATTTGCAGTATCGGGATTTGTATAGTCTGTTTCCCCATTTGCCAGGTCAAACTAGCACCATTAGTTCCTGGGGTCTTTAGGTATTCGATGCACTGTCGGATGAAAAACTTGCACGAATATGACCTTTGTTTCTAAAGAAAGCCCTTTCTCTGTGTAAGGAGCTCTAGCAACTCGCAGCCATCATGGATGCCTGCAGGCTCCGCCCTCCTAAAGGTAATTTTTATATAATTTTTAATATTTTTGTATTAAATAGCACCGTTAGAAAGATAGTACAGTACTGCAACCAGGAAGTTAATAGTTATTGTTTTTAATAAATATAGACTATTATTTGCATTTTAGAACACAAAAAAACAAACCAAAGACGCAGACAGAGAAGATTGTGATTTACAGGCAGGAAAAATAGTAATTTTTTTTTTTTTTATCATTTTATTTTTTAGTTAAATTAATGGTAAATCCTAGCGTTTGTGAAACGCTAGGATTTACCATTGGAACAAATAAACAGGACTTTTAGTCATGAAGTATAAAATACTTCATGCTGAAAGCTCCTTTATTTGTTCCAAGCGATCGCAGTACTGAGCATGCTAAGGCAGCCCACCGGCAGATCGCTATTATCCCTATTCGGCTGAGAGGTGACGTTTCTACCCCTTAGCGATTGCGGCGCCAAGACGGATTTCTTGCACTGCTATAACGTCACCTCTTAGCCAAATAGGGATCTGCTGGTGGGCTGCCTTAGTATGCTCAGAACGGTGATTGCTTGAAACAAATAAAGGAGCGTTCATCATAAAGTCCCCTTTATTTGTGAAACGCTAGGATTTGCCATCACTTTACTATTTCTGAATGTATTCTATTATTCTAAAAAAAGGCAGATAAATGCTATTGACCTATGTGATTGTTGAAGGATAATAGTAAAAAAGAGAATGAAGTTTAAAGATGAGGTTATAACAAATTTTCAGCTCAGTTACAGTTTTAGTTACAGTGAGTCTGTAGCATCTTATATTAATATTTGGCTGCTTTAGAATCTGACTCTTAGTAAATTTGTTGACATTGTTAAGAAAAGTAAAAAAAAAATTAGGTTATATGTTGTCAGCTTATTTAGTACTTAAAGTGAAGGTTAAGTTTCATCTATTATATTGTTTCCGCTGTAAGTACTCTAAAATTTAATGGGACTTTAATTCATGTTTTTTTTTGCAAACGCTATATTTATTTTGTTTTTACCGTTTATTAATCCTTTTCTGAACACTGTTAAAACAACCCGTTTATTTATTTTTTCTCAGCCCGGTCACGTTTTTTTCTAAGCCAATTGAAACACTGGCCGTTAGGCGGCCGTCATATTACATCACCGCATTACTGGACTTTATGCGCATGCGTTGCCTTCACTTTCTCTCTGTTAAAAGCAAAGCGTGTTCCAGTATAGTGCATGCGCAGTAAGCATTCACTACAGAAAACATTAGCTACGTCGTATTTAGTTACAAACTTGCAACAGTATCTTGGGCTGCAAATGGAATGGACGACGCAGTGTGCGCATACGCAAATTGTTTAGTAATCGAGAACGCGCTTTTGAACTACGTGTAGAGCGGATGGGACCGCTCTATACGTCAGAGTCTCAGAAAGCAGGAAATTCATGGAGGGAGGAGTAAAGAAGGGAAGAGCACGTAAAAACAAATACTTTTTTTTTTTTCAATTTTATATATATAAACTTTAAAAAAAAAATTGGCGATCAGACTGTATAATATATAAATAATCTAATAATATGCAAAAAACGGAAAACTTTACCTTCACTTTAAAGGGATACTGAACCCACATTTTTTCTTTATTGATTCATATAGAACATGCAATTTTAAGCAACTTTATAATTTACTCCTATTATCAACTTTTCTATGTTCTCTTGGTATTTTAATTTGAAAAAGAAGGAATGTAAGCTTAGGAGCTGGCCCATATTTGGTTCAGAGCGCTGGGTAGCGCTTGCTGATTGGTGGCAAGTTTTTTAAAATTGTATGCTCTATCAGAATCATGAAAGAAAAAAATTGGGATTCATATCCCTGAAGTGCACAATGTGGCTTGTCAAAAACACAATATTTCTGATCTTTAAATGCACACGACTTCTGTTGCAGGGTGTAAGAATATTTAATGTGATGGTAAACCCAAGCGTTTAACAAACACTAGAATTTACCATCACTGAAAATAAACATTTGTCTCTTAAACTCACCCTATCTGTAAGGAAAGTAGATTGCTTTCTTCAATGAGGTGACATCCTAGCATGGCTATTGGTCTAGAGGTGAAAAGGTCACCTCATTGAAGAAAGGGATGTGCCCTATCTGTAAGGAAAGCATATCGCTACCACAGCGTCTCCGGGCTGCCCACGGCACATCGCTTTCTTCAGTGAGGTGACCTTTTCCCCTCTAGACCAATTGTTCTAGGATGTCAGTTGACACGCACGGCTATTGGTCTAGAGGTGAAAATGTCACCTCATTGAAGAAAGCTATCTACTTTGCTTACAGAGTTTAACGTTTATTTTTAGTAATGGTAAATCCTAGCGTTTGTTATACGCTTGAATTTACCATCAATTTAAGTTCCAAGATAGCAGCACCCAGTGGATGTGGAGATTCACTAACTGGCACTTGTAAGGGGTTAAAATAACAGAAAAGTATTGAAGAGCGTTACAGACAAAGGAGAAAAACATTAGCATGATGAGCAGTAACCTTGCTATTGTAGTTGTAGCCAGCAAAACGAGAGAGATGAAAATGGAGCCTGGTATGGAAAAGGATGTTAAAACTAAACTCAGAGCTTACAAAAAATATATTAAAAAAAATCCTACCTCTTTTCCATGACATTTACTTTTATGATCAAATTTGCTTAATTCTCTTGTTATCCTTTGCTGAAGGAACAGCATTGCACTGCTGGCAACTAAATGAACATATCTAGTTAGCCAATCACAAGAGACAAATGCATGCAGGCACCAATCGGCAGCTAGCTCCCACTAGTGTAGGATATGTGCGTATTCTTTTTCAACAAGGATACCAAGAGATCAAAGCACATTTGAAAATAGGAAGTTATTTTAAAAGTGTCTAAAAATTATTTGTTTTATCTGATTCTTGCAAGTCTCATTTTGATTTTCCTATATCTTTTTATTTTTATTTTAATTTTTTTTTTTTATTGAAATAAAGAAAAAGCATACATTAATCCTGTTACAATTAGTCATACATTGTCTTAAGCATTTCAACAAATGTTAGGTAACTTAGGTATTAGTTAAGACATCTTCAGAATAATGTATACTGTAACACTATAACTGGGAATTAGGAAGATAGAAGTTGAATGTTTATTAGTGTCCAAGTCTATCTTAATGGGGATTTCCTTTCCCAGCCTTTGAGCTTGCATTTTTAAATGTTAGTTCTAATTTTTCTCTTCCCCTGACTCTTTTCCCTTCTTTTCTTCTCTCCTTTCCCCCTTTCCTGTAGAGGTTTTATTGAGATTGAGGGAAATAGCTTATAAACATAACTAAACATAATACCTTTTGTAGGAACAGTAACTCTGAGGAACATCAAATGTACAAAGAATAACTTTTTATGAAAGAGACGCCGTCATAGAAAAGGAATCAAATAATATGGTTTGGTGTAAACCTGTGGATCTCAGCTATGACACCTGGGTACACTATCCAACTAGGAGGCACCCAATAGAACTAACTCTGTTCACATCTAGCCTCCTACTCAATCCAGTTGGGCCCCCCTATTCCATCCTGGCTAGCTCCCAGAAGCTCCTTCGAAGCATAGGGGTTTTATTCGTAACTATGATGGGTTCCGAGGGGGACATTTTAGAACAGTATCACGTAATGATGGGAGGGATTAGAAGCGGTTCTATAGCTGATGTGTATAGGTCAGCAATTCCAAAAATATATCATGTTGTCTCAGGCAGTGGAGCAGATGGGGAAGAAAAAAAAAAAAAAAAGGGGGGGGGTATGGGGGAAGGGTCAGTTAGATTAAAGGGAGGGGGTTAGACATACAATGGGGGGGAAGGGGTGAGGTAGCATCTCTAGATCCCTAGTACCAGTTTGATAACCAGCTTATCAGACCATACATCTCGCCTGACAATTCACTTACTACCCATGGGCGCTTGTCTATGCACCCATAGGTCCCATATCTTCCAGTATGCCTCCATCCTGTCCAGGTGGAGGTAGAATCCCTTTTCCATTAAAGCATAGGTTTCCAATATCTGTTGGACCCCAGTCAGGGAGGGCGAACTTGCCTGCCTCCACATTCTGGCTATTGATAATTTTGTAGCCGCAAACACAAAGATAGCCAATTGTTTATGGGCTTTGGGCCAACTACTAGGAAAAATGTTCAAGAGGGCCGTCTTGGGAACTCTTGGAATGGACAGCCCTGCGGATTCGCATAATTGGAAGACGCCGTGCCAGAGCCTTTCCAGGATCGGACATGACCACCAAATATGGAGATCTGACCCGACCTGACCGCAGCCTCTCCAGCATAGGGATGACTGTGAGGTGCCCATCCGGGCCAGTCTCTGTGGAGTGTAGTGCCACCTGAGGCAAATTTTCACATAGAGTTCAAGTGAATTCGCGCAATGTAAAGTTTTCTTCGTAAGGAGAATCGTTTGTTCCCAAATTTTGTCAGTGACTTGAATTCTTAAATCTCTCTCCCAAGCCTTCAGCTGCCACACCTCTTCTGCACAAATTTCCTTCATTATAAGTGAATAATGAGTGGATAAGGACCTCTGTAAGGATGTCCCAGATTTGCTTTTCTGCTCCCATGGGGTAAGATCTCTTAAACCCGTCATAGGAAAGCCCCAACTTACCAAGAATTTATGAAATCTAAATCTTTCAAATTGGAACCAGGGGGGGATGTGAGTAATATTTTCTCTATCATTGAGGTTGGCTGGTTGGAGAGTGTTTCTCTGATAGAGATCAGACACACGTAGAAGGTTCCATCGCCTCCATTGAGGACCATGCAAGTTCGGAAGACCTCTGAGCAGACCAGGTATCGAGTGTATTGGAGATGGGTGAGGGGCAACATTTACATAATGTCTAACTGTTTTCCAGCAAACAATGGCTTGTTTAACTATTGGGTTGGATATAATTGAACTATCCGCTTTATAATCTGGGATCCATAATAGATCCCTGAGGGTGATATCCTGTGGAATGGAGAACTGTTCGACCCTCTTCCAACCCTGTGTTATATCGCTCATCTCCCATTGGGAGATATGGGTCAGTCTCGCTGCCTCATAATAGGTAATGATGCTGGGGAGGGAGACTCCTCCCAGGTGATATGGTCTCTGCAGCGTCCTTCTGGCAATTCTAGGTTTTTTGCCCTGCCAGACATGCCTGGCTATCAGTGCATCAAATTTTTCCAGGAGAGTGCGGGGGAGATTCAATGGGAGACAACGGAAATAGTACAATATTTTGGGCAGAATAGTCATTTTGACGGAGGCAATTCGTCCCATCCATGAGACCTCTCTGAATGACCATGAATTAAGGAGTTCTCGGATGTCAGAGAGGAGTTTATCATAATTTTTAGTTTTGACCACTTCAAGATCAGGGCCTATTTGAATTCCCAGGTGGGTGATCGTATCCGCCGCCCATTGGAAGTTATAGGTTTCTCTGAGAATCTCCTGTTCAAAGTGTGGAATATGGATTGCAAGAGCTTCAGTCTTGGCCACGTTGAGCTTATAAAAGCTCAGGGTACCAAATTGAGCGAGGAGTTCAAATAGGACTGGTAGGGAACCCAAGGGGTTGGTCAGAAAGAGGGTAACATCATCAGCAAATAATGCTATCTTTTCCCCCCCACCACCAACTTCCTCCACTCTACTGCTCACTGGGACACCTCTGATTAATGGGGAGTTTCTGATTGCCTGGGCCAGCGGTTCAATCTCTAGGGCAAACACGATGGGCGAGAGAGGGCAGCCTTGTCTCGTACCATTGGTGATGGGGAAACTCGAGGAACAAAAGCCCAAGCCTCGGACCTTGGCACTTGGCGAGCTATACAGAGCTTGTATCGCTAATACTATGTCCTTGGGAAACCCAAAGCAAAGTAAAACCTCCCATAAGTACTCCCATCTGACCCTGTTGAACGCTTTTTCCGCGTCTAGTGACAGGGCCAGCATGGGAACCTGCCGTCTGTATGCCTCAGAGAATATATTCAATATGCGCCTGGTATTGTCTGGCCCCTCTCTGCCCAACGTGAATCCCACCTGGTCCGGGTGCAGAAGATTAGGGGTAATGGAACGAAGTCTATTTGCCCACAATTTCGAATATAGTTTTACATCTATATTAATGAGGGAAATGGGGCGATAGCTCCCACACTGAGATGGGTCCTTATTTGGTTTGGATATGGTCAAGATAGTTGCCTCTAGTAGTTCCCCTCTGAATACACCTTTCTCTCTAGCCTCACCAAAAGTTTGGAGAAGCAGAGGAGATAGCTCCAGCCGAAAGGTTTTATAAAACCTGGCTGGAAAGCCATCTGGACCTGAGGCCTTTCTGTTTTGGAGTTGAGTGATTGCTAATTTCAATTCCGCGTTTGAAAATGGGGCCTGAACCCTGTCTATTTCTTTTTGAGACATGACAGGTAAATGTAGGTCTTTTAAAAAGGTTCTAATTTGGTCCCGGGAGGGGGCATTCTCCCCTTCCGTATGATGGAGATTGTATAGGCTTGAGTAAAAGGCTGCAAAGGTCTCTCCAATATCTTTAGGGGAGGTCACGCGTGTGTTCTCCTTTTTTATAAAGAGAATGCGGGATGCGGCCGCTCTACCTCTCAGTTTGTGTGCTAGTATGGTAGAGGCCTTGTTGCCCTGATAATATAAGAGTGTTTTGAACCTGCCGATTGCCTCCTGGATCCTATTGAGTTCCATTGCCTTAAGTTGGCTACGGATGGTATCTATCTCAACCGCCAGTTCCGGCGAGGGATTCAATTTATTGAGGCTTTCCTTAGTTCTAAGTTTAGCTACTACCAGGCCAAAGGGCGCTCCCCTTTGTTTCCTGATAGCTGCCTGTCTATGTATACAAACCCCTCTGATATAGGCCTTAAGAGCAGCCCAAAGTGTTTGATGGGAGGAGACCGAATTCAAGTTATGAGTTAGGAATTCACTTAAAGAGTTGCGTATTAGGGGATTCCTATATCTTTTTATTATTTTTCCTTTTTTTTAATATTCAATGGGTGTGTCTGCATTTAACCGATTTATTTCTAGTGCTTTTACTCTGATTTCTTTTTGGCCTCTCTATGAAGCATGTGGCAAAGAACAATTTTTACACAAAATGCAAGCGTGTTCAGTGGCCTTTTAAGAGCAACGTGTTCAGTCACCATAGTGCAAGTAATTGTTCAATCTTTCCTCAAAGGAGAAGCATTATTGATCATTTCTGCATAAAACTTAATGTTGGATGCATCACCTGTGATTAAATGTATAATGCTACATTTGTGATACTCCAAGTTTTTTTTCTCATTATACAATTTCTTTCTAATATCTTTCAATAATTGAGATTCTTTGCGTCTGTTTACAGATTAGAGTGGCTCAGTCATTCGGCAGTTCTATACAGATCATATTGAGTATGTTAGAGGGCGTCTTTGCTGTGATAAACTGAATAGATATAGTCATATCTAGTAGATACTGGTAGAGCACTTCTCTTTCTGTATGAATTTCTATTTATGACCCTGGGGAAGTCTCCCTAAGGGTGATGAGGGAAACTAGACGTGGACTCCTTGCTCAGTGTGCTTAGAGGAATGTGGCTACACCTCACTGATGGCTGAAATGATTGCCTGGGGTTGTCATTGTCATGCTCCTTGTTCAGAGGAGAATTGCCTGCTATTTCGAGGCTGGACTGACCTTGTTAGATGGGATCAGTCTGATGTACTTCAGGAGAGTACTCCTCTGTGAAAAGCACAATTGGGCTAAAAGAGTCTAATCCTAGGTGGTAACTCACCATAGAACAAGCCACTGAGCTGTTGTTCGTTCCTGGTAGAGCGCTCTTTCTGTGTGCAGTCATCCCTAGTAAGTTGACTATAAATGTATAGACAATGGATGTTACAGACTGAAAAGCAAAATAGTAATTCACTGAAGCACTTAATAAGCACTTTCGCTGTTTCTGTCTTTGGTGGGGATGCACTAAAACTTCCAGCTAGCTTTTCAGACTGTTTAATTATTAGCTTCCATATAGAGAAAAATAACAGTTAATCAGATCCAATGTAATCACTATTTTTTATCATCAGGAAACCTATATTCTCTTTCTTACATCATCGAATCTGTGCACTCCCTGTTAACCCTTTCATATTGCCTCTAACACAAACTGTTGTCGTGGGCATCCTTTTTATGCAAAATCACTTCCCCGTTGGTAATTTTCTTTCTGCAACACTGTAAATATGATAAACCTTTAAGCGGCTCATTTACCTCTAGATTATCAGCTCTTTATAGTGGGGCTTATCTCTTACTGTTCTATTATATGCAGTTATGTATGGCCTTGATCTTATATTTTATAGTGTTGAAGCTAACAAAATGAAACCATGCAGTTACATGGAAAAAATAAAACAAGAATAGATAAACCAATAGTCATAATAATAATAATATATTTTTATATACAAAGGTAATAATTCACTTTACTTATTAAGTCCAAATAACCACTGTATGTTAAGGACCTTGGTAATAACTTAATCTAAATTCATGCTTCTAGTTCCTGTTTGTAAGGTTAAAGGGACAATGTACTTTAAATGCTATGTTATGTTCTCAATGATCATTTTTATCTGTTGAGGTTGGGGTGTATAAAATGGGTTACATATATCTCCTTTACCTTTATTTTGTATTAGATACAGTTTGTTTTTACCACAGACAGAATCTTTTTTTTTTTTTTTTTTTATAGAGATGGATACAATAATGAGGTCCATCTAATTGGGTTGTGGTCTTAAATAGCAACAGCATATATTTCATATACAAAAATAAACCTACAGGAGCAATTTCCCATATATTTTATACTCTGTAGCTGGTATAACAAGTCATTGGTAGCACATTAAAGGGACATTATACACTCATTTTTTCTTTGCATAAATGTTTTGTAGATAATCTATTTATATAGCCCATAAAGTTTTTTTTTTTTAATTAATGTATAGTTTTGCTTATTTTTAAATAACATTGCTCTGATTTTCAGACTCCTAACCAAGCCCCAAAGTTTTATGTGAATACGCTCGACTACCTACTCCAGCTTGCTCCTGTTTGTGTAAAGGGTCTTTTCATATGCAAAAGAAGGGGGAGGGGGGAGTGTCTTATTTGCCACTTGCAGTGGGCTTTCCAGCTACCTTTTCAACAGAGCCAAAGTGACAGCTTCTAAGTAAGTTTTTAAACAGTTTTATACTGGATTTTTATATCAGTATCTGTGCATATTATTCTTTATAGTAGTGTCTATTACATGCAGTTATATGAAAATGAGTGTATACTGTCCCTTTAAGGGGGAACTCATTTCACAGTACACTTTCCCTTTAAAGGGCCATGGTACCCAAATGTTGAAACACTTGAAAGTGATGCAGCATAGGTGTAAAAAGCTGACTAGAAAATATCACCTGAACATCTCTATGTAAAAAAGAAAGATATTTTACCTCAAAATGTCCTAAGTATTCAAACCCCATTGCAAAGGACTAAGCAGCAAATCAGTATGTCCGTCCCGGGACAGACAAGGGAGTGAGCTTCGTGCACACTCATATTATTTCCCTATTCAGTTTAAGGAAGTTTACTATGAAATCTCATGAGATCATAGTTAAAGAGGTCATGACCTCAGCACTGCTGATTGGCTGCTGTTCATTTCTTTTTCTTTTTTACCTGCAGCTGAGCAGCAGCTGAAGTATAACTTTTTACACAGCACTTAGTCTGCTGAGCTGAGGAAATTGTGAGGTAAAAAATCTTCCTTTTTTACATAGAGATGCTCAGGTGATATTTTCCTGTCAGCTTTTTACAGTTATACTGCATCCGTTTCAAATGATTTAGCATATGAGTATTATGTCCCTTTAACTAATTCTTATGTAGGACCAAGACTGTGACAAATGTTTTCTTTTCTCAGCCTTCGCAATTAAAGGGGCATAAATGTAAAAAAGGCATAAAAACACAATGATTTTATTATTGCAATGTTGCTTACATCTAACTATGTGCAAAGAGATTAAAATTAGCTCTTAGCAGCAGTGCTCTACTGGGAGTAATCTGAACACAGCCAATAAGCCAATTTCAAGAGGCACATTTGCGTGGTTACCAATTAGCAGCTAGCTCCCAGTAGTGCACTGCTGCTCCTGAACATACACATACTTCTCAACAATGGACTTGCATTATCCAATTCCATTTTCTAATTTGTTTCGGTCTCTTGGTATCCTTTGCTTAAAAACTAACCTAAGCTTACCTGCTGATTGGTGACTGCGTATATATTTATATATATATATATATATATATATATATATATATATATATATATATATATATATATATATACATACATACATACATCTCTCTTGTAATTGGCTTACCTGATGTGTTCAGCTAGCTCCTAGTACTGCATTACTGCTTCTTCAACAAAGGATTTTAAGTGTGAAATAAATTTGATAATACAAGTAGATCAAAAAGTTATTTTAAATGCTGTATGAATCATGAAATAAAGTTAGTAATGATTATTTCTCCAACATAGGTGTGTCCGGTCCACGGCGTCATCCTTACTTGTGGGATATTCTCCTCCCCAACAGGAAATGGCAAAGAGCCCAGCAAAGCTGGTCACATGATCCCTCCTAGGCTCCGCCTACCCCAGTCATTCTCTTTGCCGTTGTACAGGCAACATCTCCACGGAGATGGCTTAGAGTTTTTTAGTGTTTAACTGTAGTTTTTATTATTCAATCAAGAGTTTGTTATTTTAAAATAGTGCTGGTATGTACTATTTACTCAGAAACAGAAAAGAGATGAAGATTTCTGTTTGTATGAGGAAAATGATTTTAGCACCGTAACTAAAATCCATGGCTGTTCCACACAGGACTGTTGAGAGCAATTAACTTCAGTTGGGGGAACAGTGTGCAGTCTCTTACTGCTTGAGGTATGACACATTCTAACAAGACGATGTAATGCTGGAAGCTGTCATTTTCCCTATGGGATCCGGTAAGCCATGTTTATTAAGATAGTAAATAAGGGCTTCACAAGGGCTTATTAAGACTGTAGACTTTTTCTGGGCTAAATCGATTCATTATTAACACATATTTAGCCTTGAGGAATCATTTATTCTGGGTATTTTGATATGATTATATCGGCAGGCACTGTTTTTGACACCTTATTCTTTAGGGGCTTTCCCTAATCATAGTCAGAGCCTCATTTTCGCGCCGGTATGGCGCACTTGTTTTTGAGGACAGCATGGCATGCAGCTGCATGTGTGTGGAGCTCTGATACATAGAAAAGTCTTTCTGAAGGCATCATTTGGTATCGTATTCCCCTTTGGGCTTGGTTGGGTCTCAGCAAAGCAGATTCCAGGGACTGTAAAGGGGTTAAATATAAAAACGGCTCCGGTTCCGTTATTTTAAGGGTTAAAGCTTCCAAATTTGGTGTGCAATACTTTTAAGGCTTTAAGACACTGTGGTGAAATTTTGGTGAATTTTGAACAATTCCTTCATACTTTTTCGCAATTGCAGTAATAAAGTGTGTTTAGTTTAAAATTTAAAGTGACAGTAACGGTTTTATTTTAAAACGTTTTTTGTGCTTTGTTATCAAGTTTATGCCTGTTTACAATGTCTGAACTACCAGATAGATTGTGTTCTGACTGTGGGGAAACCAAGGTTCCTTCTCATTTAACTATATGTATTTTATGTCATAAAAAAATTTAGTAAAAATGATGCCCAAGATGATTCCTCAAGTGAGGGGAGTAAGCATGGTACTGCATCATCCCCTCCTTCGTCTACACCAGTCTTGCCCATACAGGAGGCCCCTAGTACATCTAGTGCGCCAATACTCCTTACTATGCAACATTTAACGGCTGTAATGGATAATTCTATCAAAAACATTTTAGCCAATATGCCCACTTATCAGTGAAAGCGCGACTGCTCTGTTTTAGAAAATTCTGTAGAGCATGAGAACGCTGATGATATGGTTTCTGAAGGGCCCCTACACCAGTCTGAGGGGGCCAGGGAGGTTTTGTCTGAGGGAGAAATTTCAGATTCAGGAAACATTTCTCAATAAGCTGAACCTGATGTGATTACTTTTAAATTTAAGTTGGAACATCTCCGCGCTCTGCTTAAGGAGGTGTTATCCAATTTGGATGATTGTGATTATCTGGTCATTCCAGAACCACTATGTAAAATGGAAAAGTTCTTAGAGGCCCCGGGGCCCCCCGAAGCTTTTCCTATATCCAAGCGGGTGGCGTACATTGTTAGTAAAGAATGGGACAGGCCCGGTATACCTTTAGTACCTCCCCCCATATTTATAAAATTGTTTTCCTATAGTCGACCCCAGAAAGGACTGATGGCAGACAGTCCCCAAGGTCGAGGGGGCGGTTTCTACTCTACACAAGCGCGCCACTATACCCATAGAAGATAGTTGTGCTTTCCAAGATCCTATGGATAAAAAATTAGAAGGTCTGCTAAAGATGTTTGTTCAGCAAGGTTCCCTTCTACAACCAATTGCATGCATTGTCCCTGTCACTGCAGCCGCGTGTTTCTAGTTTGATGAGCTAGGAAAGGCGATTATTAGTAATTCTTCTTCTTATGAGGAGATTATGGACAGAATTCGTGCTCTTAAATTGGCTAATTCTTTCACCCTAGACGCCACCTTGCAATTGGCTAGGTTAGCGGCGAAAAAATTCTGGGTTTGCTATTGTGGCGCAGAGCGCTTTGGTTAAAATCTTGGGCAGCGGATGCGTCTTCCAAGAACAAATTGCTTGACATTCCTTTCAAGGGGAAAACACTCTTTGGCCCTGACTTGAAAGAGATTATCTCTGATATCACTGGGGGCAAGGGCCACGCCCTTCCTCAGGATAGGTCTTTTCAAGACCAAAAATAAACCTAAGTTTCGTCCCTTTCGCAGAAATGGATCAGCCCCAAGGGCTACGTCCTCTAAGCAGGAAGGTAATACTTCTCAAGCCAATCCAGCCTGGAGACCTATGCAAGGCTGGAACAAAGGAAAGCAGGCCAGGAAACCTGCCACTGCTACCAAGACAGCATGAAATGCGGGCCCCCGATCCGGGACCGGATCTGGTGGGGGGCAGACTCTCTCTCTTCGCTCAGGCTGGGGCAAGAGATGTTCTGGATCCTTGGGCGCTAGAAATAGTCTCCCAAGGTTATTCTCTGGAGTTCAAGGGGCTTCCTCCAAGGGGGAGGTTCCACAGGTCTCAGTTGTCTTCAGATCACATAAGAAGACAGGCATTCTTACATTGGGTAGAAGACCTGCTAAAAATGGGAGTGATTCATCCTGTTCCATTAGGAGAACAAGGGATGGGGTTCTACTCCAATCTGTTCATAGTTCCCAAAAAAGAGGGAACGTTCAGACCAATCTTAGATCTCAAGATCTTGAACAAGTTTCTCAAGGTTCCATCGTTCAAGATGGAAACCTTTCGAACACTCCTTCCTTCCATCCAGGAAGGTCAATTCATGACCAAGGTGGATTTCAAGGATGCGTATCTACATATTCCTATCCACAAGGAACATCATCGGTTCCTAAGGTTTGAATTCCTGGACAAGCATTTCCAGTTCGTGGCGTTTTCTTTCGGATTAGCCACTGCTCCTAGGATTTTCTCATAGGTACTAGGGTCCCTTCTGGCGGTGCTAAGACCAAGGGGCATTGCTGTAGTACCTTACTTGGACGACATTCTGATTCGAGCGTCGTCCCTTCCTCAAGTAAAGGCTCACACGGACATTGTCCTGGCCTTTCTCAGATCTCACGGATGGAAAGTGAACGTGGAAAAGAGTTCTCTATCTCCGTCAACGAGGGTTCCCTTCTTGGGAACTATAATAGACTCCTTAGAAATGAGGATTTTTCTGACAGAAGCCAGAAAAACAAAACTTCTAGACTCTTGTCGGATACTTCATTCCGTTCCTCTTCCTTCCATAGCGCAGTGCATGGAAGTGATAGGTTTGATGGTAGCGGCAATGGACATAGTTCCTTTTGTGCGCATTCATCTAAGACCATTACAACTGTTCATGCTCAGTCAGTGGAATGGGGACTATTCAGACTTGTCTTCGAAGATACAAGTAAATCAGAGGACCAGAGACTCATTCCGTTGGTGGCTGTCCCTGGACAACCTGTCACAAGGGATGACCTTCCGCAGACCAGAGTGGGTCATTGTCACGACCGACGCCAGTCTGATGGGCTGGGGCGCGGTCTGGGGATCCCTGAAAGCTCAGGGTCTTTGGTCTCGGGTAGAATCTCTTCTACCGATAAATATTCTGGAACTGAGAGTGATATTCAATGCTCTCAAAGCTTGGCCTCAGCTAGCGAGGGCCAAGTTCATACATCAACCATCAGGGGGGAACAAGGAGTTCCCTAGCGATGGAAGAAGTGACCAAAATCATTCTATGGGCGGAGTCTCACTCCTGCCACCTGTCTGCTATCCACATCCCAGGAGTGGAAAATTGGGAAGCGGATTTTCTGAGTCGTCAGACATTGCATCCGGGGGAGTGGGAACTCCATCCGGAAATCTTTGCCCAAGTCACTCAACCGTGGGGCATTCCAGACATGGATCTGATGGCCTCTCGTCAGAACTTCAGAGTTCCTTACTACGGGTACAGATCCAGGGATCCCAAGGCGGCTCTAGTGGATGCACTAGTAGCACCTTGGACCTTCAAACTAGCTTATGTGTTCCCGCCGTTTCCTCTCATCCCCAGGCTGGTAGCCAGGATCAATCAGGAGAGGGCGTCGGTGATTTTGATAGCTCCTGCGTGGCCACGCAGGACTTGGTATGCAGATCTGGTGAATATGTCATCGGCTCCACCATGGAAGCTACCTTTGAGACGAGACCTTCTTGTTCTAGGTCCGTTCGACCCACTCCAGCTGACTGCTTGGAGATTGAACGCTTGATCTTATCAAAGCGAGGGTTCTCAGATTCTGTTATTAATACTCTTGTTCAGGCCTGAAAGCCTGTAACCAGAAAAATTACCACATAATTTGGTATATCTGTTGGTGTGAATCTGCAGGATTCCCTTGGGACAAGGTTAAGATTCCTAAGAGTCTATCCTTCCTTCGAGAAGGATTGGAAAAAGGATTATCTGCAAGTTCCTTGATGGGACAGATTTCTGCCTTGTCTGTGTTACTTCACAAAAAGCTGGCAGCTGTGCCAGATGTTCTAGCCTTTGTTCAGGCTCTGGTTAGAATCAAGCCTGTTTACAAAATTTTGACTCCTCCTTGGAGTCTCAACCTAGTTCTTTCAGTTCTTTAGGGGGTTCCGTTTGAACCCTTACATTCCGTTGATATTAAGTTATTATCTTGGAAAGTTTTGTTTTTGGTTGCAATTTCTTCTGCTAGAAGAGTTTCAGAATTATCTGCTCTGCAGTGTTCTTCTCCTTATCTGGTGTTCCATGCAGATAAGGTGGTTTTGCGTACTAAACCTGGTTTCCTTCCAAAAGTTGTTTCTAACAAAAACATTAACCAGGAGATAGTTGTGCCTTCTTTGTGTCCTAATCCAGTTTCAAAGAAGGAACGTTTGTTGCACAACTTGGATGTAGTTCGTGCTCTCAAATTTTACTTAGCAGCTACTAAGGATTTCAGACAAACTTTGTCTTTGTTTGTTGTTTATTCTGGTAAACGGAGAGGTCAAAAAGCAACTTCTACCTCTCTCTCCTTCTGGATTAAAAGCATTATCCGATTGGCTTATGAGACTGCCGGACGGCAGCCTCCTGAAAGAATCACAGCTCACTCCACTAGGGCTGTGGCTTCCACATGGGCCTGCAAGAACGAGGCTTCTGTTGATCAGATATGTAAGGCAGTGACTTGGTCTTCACTGCACACTTTTTCTAAATTTTACAAATTTGATACTTTTGCTTCTTCTGAGGCTATTTTTGGGAGAAAGGTTTTGCAAGCCGTGGTGCCTTCCATTTAGGTGACCTGATTTGCTCCCTCCCTTCATCCGTGTCCTAAAGCTTTGGTATTGGTTCCCACAAGTAAGGATGACGCCGTGGACCGGACACACCTATGTTGGAGAAAACAGAATTTATGTTTACCTGATAAATTACTTTCTCCAACGGTGTGTCCGGTCCACGGCCCGCCCTGGTTTTTTTTAATCAGGTCTGATAATTTATTTTCTTTAACTACAGTCACCACGGTAACATATGGTTTCTCCTATGCAAATATTCCTCCTTAACGTCGGTCGAATGACTGGGGTAGGCGGAGCCTAGGAGGGATCATGTGACCAGCTTTGCTGGGCTCTTTGCCATTTCCTGTTGGGGAGGAGAATATCCCACAAGTAAGGATGACGCCGTGGACCGGACACACCGTTGGAGAAAGTAATTTATCAGGTAAACATAAATTCTGTTTTTTCAGAGGTTAGAGGAACAGACGGCACTCCGGATGAAGTAAAATATCTCATCTTTATTCCAGTATAAAATCGTCAATACACTCGAATAAATACAGCACGGTCAGAGGGGAGGGAGCCTCCCCTGTGACCGTGCTGTATTTATCTTAGTGTATTGACAATTTTATACTGGAATAAAGATGAGATATTTTACTTCATCCGGAGTGCCGTCTGTTCCTCTAACCTCTCATCCTACACGGCTTGTTCTGCCGTTCTACCGGATGTGCACCACGCTGGTTTGCTGTTAGCTTTGTTTGCTAAGTGAGGTATTGTGGCTGTTTACATTGTGCCTTCGGTTCTCGACTATCTTGATTGGGCTCCAGAGCGGTGTCTACACATCAGTAATGATCATTTTTACCTGTTCCTTTAAAGCAGGGATGGGGAACCTTGGCCTTCCAGATGTTTCAGAACTACATTTCCCATGATGCTCAACTGGACATCAGAGTGCCTAAGCATCATGGGTAATGTAGTTCAGAAACAGGAGTGCCAAGGTTCCGCATCCCTGCTTTAAAGAAATTCCCTAAGATGGGAAAACACATTTTATTGTCCCACATTTAGCATCAACTCTCCTTCCCAAAACATTTTGGAATTTTTATACCTGTATTGTTCAGAAGACAAAATTTAATTATTTTGTCACTTTGTTCCATCTTGCAATTTATGCAGAAAGGTATAGGTCTAAAATATCAAACTATAAACATATTAGATGCATTTTAAAATTCCAAAATATATTCTTGATTTCCCAAATGGGCCGTACTGAACATCTGAGCTCATTTATAGTTTCACAACTTATCTATTTTTATATTCACTTAGTTTTCCTATTTATTTTTTATCACTTAAAAAAATAATCCTGGGAAACCTGGATCTATGAGCCCTAAAATCAAAAACATCACAAAATGAGTGTAGCAGTTACTGCCAGGTACTATTACTATGACGATCACCTCTTGAATTGTGGCACCTCAATCATTCAAATATGAGGTCTTATGATATATTTCTATGGTTAGGGGGTAATAAAGTCCTTTTTAAAAAACCACAAGAACCCCAAAATAGAACCAGTGTTGAGTGGTATTTGTCATTTGAAAGGTCAGGATTACTGCTTTTAAATAAGTGGTCTGTTTTTCCTGTTTTTTTGTGGGAGCAACATAGGGGATGTTATTCTGTCCGATGATCAATGTTGCCATGGTTATGATGGTTATCAGCTAATAGCCACACGTGACTACTCATTTGAAAGAGGTGTCACTTTTCCTGTTGTAATGCTTACTTTGGATTGTTAATGTGAGGGATAGTGTGTGTGCTGTATTTAGGAAGTAGGGCCTCCTTTGGAGTCACTGCCCCCCCATTACAGTAAATACATTAGGTAGATTATTTATATAGTTATGACAATCACCTACTAATGATAGGGCTACAAGACCCGACTTTGGAAAAAGTGGTGTCAGCATTTTCCATATTGGGATATCATACCCCTCTGTGTTTTATTGGGGGAAAGGAGCTTTAAAAGTGCCCCTCCCCCTCATCAAACACTGCACAGACGTGAACATGGCGCAGGTGATTCCCATTACCATGCATGACCTAAAATAGGGCCCCCTCATTTTAAAAGAGTTGAATTCCCTTTATCACACAAAGGGTATTGTACCTCTTTCATTAAATCAGAGGGGGAAATAAAGGCTTTGTAGAAGCCCCCTGCCCCACCACTAGAAAGTACTTAATTTGTAATGGGACACGTGATCACCATCATGTGCAACACTATTATGTGCACCCATATTCGAATCAAGGGCTATTCCAACAGCATCAATCAATAGGGAAGGAGACGTCCCCCCTGCAGTGCAGGGGGTTCCCAGGTTCTTGATTGGAAAGGAGACAACGCAGGAGAAAGTAACCTTGTTGTGCTTCACGTGTAGGACTTTGTGCAGAGGATAACAATGTGTCACCCTAATATAATAAGTGGGCAATAATTGGAATTATTACTTCTAATAAATTATTTCACACACAGCATATGCCACAGGCCTTGCCAAATTTATATTAACCGCCAGGCCAACAATGCATTGTTTAGGAGTAAGGTAAAGGTATATGTGTATATAAAATAATTAGTGGGTGAATATTTTTTATTTTTTTAAATCAATACACACAAAAGAGGATAGTGCTCTATAAGTATGGAGTATAAACCTTTATTTCTTCTGTTAAGTGTGATCAGTCCACGGGTCATCATTACTTCTGGGATATTACTCCTCCCCAACAGGAAGTGCAAGAGGATTCACCCAGCAGAGCTGCATATAGCTCCTCCCCTCTACGTCACTCCCAGTCATTCTCTTGCACCCAACGACTAGATAGGATGTGTGAGAGGACTATGGTGATTATACTTAGTTTTATATCTTCAATCAAAAGTTTGTTATTTTAAAATAGCACCGGAGTGTGTTATTACCTCTCTGGCAGAGTTTGAAGAAGAATCTACCAGAGTTTTGCTATGATTTTAGCCGGAGTAGTTAAGATCATATTGCTGTTCTCGGCCATCTGAGGAGTGAGGTAAACTTCAGATCAGGGGACAGCGGGCAGATGAATCTGCATAGAGGTATGTAGCAGTTTTTATTTTCTGACAATGGAATTGATGAGAAAATCCTGCCATACCGATATAATGTCATGTATGTATACTTTACACTTCAGTATTCTGGGGAATGGTACTTCACTAGAATTACACTGTAAGAAATACATAAAGCTGTTTAATAACTAGAGATTATGTTTAACGTTTTTGCTGGAATGTAAAATCGTTTTCATTTGCTGAGGTACTGTGTGAATAAATGTTTGGGCACTATTTTTCCACTTGGCAGTTGCTTAATCTGTTTTTCTGACAGTTTCTGTTCTCCCTCACTGCTGTGTGTGAGGGGGAGGGGCCGTTTTTTGGCGCTTTTTCTATGCATCAAATATTTCAGTCAGCAACTCATTGTATTCCCTGCATGATCCGGTTCATCTCTACAGAGCTCAGGGGTCTTCAAAACTTATTTTGAGGGAGGTAATTTCTCTCAGCAGAGCTGTGAGAATTATAGTTTGACTGAGATAAAAAACGTTTATTCTGTAATTTGTTTCCTGCTTTCAGAATTTGTTATCTTTGCTAATGGGATAAACCTTTGCTAAAGTTGTGTTGTTTACAAGGATTGAGGCTATAACTGTTTCAATTTATTAATTTTCAACTGTCATAGATCTTCTGTGCTTCTTAAAGGCACAGTACATTTTAATATTATTCTAATTGAATTGTATTTCCAAGTTGCAAGTTTATTTGCTAGTGTGTTAAACATGTCTGATTCAGAGGATGATACCTGTGTCATTTGTTGCAATGCCAAAGTGGAGCCCAATAGAAATTTATGTACTAACTGTATTGATGCTACTTTAAATAAAAGTCAATCTGTACAAATTGAACAAATTTCACCAAACAACGAGGGGAGAGTTATGCCGACTAACTCGCCTCACGTGTCAGTACCTACATCTCCCGCTCAGAGGGAGGTGCGTGATATTGTAGCGCCGAGTACATCTGGGCGGCCATTACAAATCACATTACAGGATATGGCTACTGTTATGACTGAGGTTTTGGCTAAATACCAGAACTAAGAGGTAAGCGTGATCACTCTGGGGTGAGAACAGAGTGCGCTGATAATATTAGGGCCATGTCAGACACTGCGTCACAGGTGGCAGAACATGAGGACGGAGAACTTCATTCTGTGGGTGACGGTTCTGATCCAAACAGACTGGATTCAGATATTTCAAATTTTAAATTTAAACTGGAAAACCTCTGTGTATTACTAGGGGAGGTGTTAGCGGCTCTGAATGATTGTAACACAGTTGCAATACCAGAGAAAATGTGTAGGTTGGATAAATATTTTGCGGTACCGACGAGTACTGAGGTTTTTCCTATACCTAAGAGACTTACTGAAATTGTTACTAAGGAGTGGGATAGACCCGGTGTGCCGTTCTCACCCCCTCCGATATTTAGAAAAATGTTTCCAATAGACGCCACCACAAGGGACTTATGGCAAACGGTCCCTAAGGTGGAGGGAGCAGTTTCTACCTTAGCTAAGCGTACCACTATCCCGGTGGAGGATAGCTGTGCTTTTTCAGATCCAATGGATAAAAAGTTAGAGGGTTACCTTAAGAAAATGTTTGTTCAACAAGGTTTTATATTGCAACCCCTTGCATGCATTGCGCCGATCACGGCTGCAGCGGCATTCTGGATTGAGTCTCTGGAAGAGAACATTGGTTCAGCTACTCTGGACGACATTACGGACAGGCTTAGAGTCCTTAAACTAGCTAATTCATTCATTTCGGAGGCCGTAGTACATCTTACTAAACTTACGGCGAAAAATTCAGGATTCGCCATTCAGGCACGCAGGGCGCTGTGGCTAAAATCCTGGTCAGCTGATGTTACTTCTAAGTCTAAATTGCTTAATATACCTTTCAAAGGGCAGACCTTATTCGGGCCCGGGTTGAAAGAGATTATCGCTGACATTACAGGAGGTAAAGGCCATGCCCTGCCTCAGGACAAAGCCAAAGCCAAGACTAGACAGTCTAATTTTCGTTCCTTTCGTAATTTCAAAGCAGGAGCAGCATCAACTTCCTCTGCACCAAAACAGGAAGGAGCTGTTGCTCGCTACAGACAAGGCTGGAAACCTAACCAGTCCTGGAACAAGGGCAAGCAGACTAGGAAACCTGCTGCTGCCCCTAAAACAGCATGAATTGAGGGCCCCCGATCCGGGATCGGATCTAGTGGGGGGCAGACTTTCTCTCTTCGCCCAGGCTTGGGCAAGAGATGTTCAGGATCCCTGGGCGCTAGAGATAATATCTCAGGGATACCTTCTGGACTTCAAATACTCTCCTCCAAGAGAGAGATTTCATCTGTCAAGATTGTCAACAATCCAGACAAAGAAAGAGGCGTTTCTACGCTGCGTACAAGAGCTCTTGTTAATGGGAGTAATCCATCCAGTTCCACGATCGGAACAGGGACAGGGGTTTTACTCAAATCTGTTTGTGGTTCCCAAAAAAGAGGGAACTTTCAGACCAATCCTGGACTTAAAGATCCTAAACAAATTCCTAAGAGTTCCATCGTTCAAGATGGAGACTATTCGGACAATTTTACCTATGATCCAAGAGGGTCAATACATGACCACTGTAGATTTAAAAGATGCTTACCTTCACATACCGATTCACAAAGATCATTATCGGTACCTAAGGTTTGCCTTCCTAGACAGGCATTACCAGTTTGTGGCTCTTCCATTCGGATTGGCTACAGCTCCAAGAATCTTCACAAAGGTTCTGGGTGCTCTTCTGGCGGTACTAAGACCGCGGGGAATCTCGGTAGCTCCATACCTAGACGACATTCTGATACAAGCTTCAAGCTTTCAAACTGCCAAGTCTCATACAGAGTTAGTGCTGGCATTTCTAAGGTCACATGGATGGAAGGTGAACGAAAAGAAAAGTTCACTCGTTCCACTCACAAGAGTTCCCTTCCTGGGGACTCTTATAGATTCTGTAGAAATGAAGATTTACCTGACAGAGGACAGGCTAACAAGACTTCAAAGTGCTTGCCGCACCCTTCATTCCATTCAACACCCGTCAGTGGCTCAATGCATGGAGGTAATCGGCTTAATGGTAGCGGCAATGGACATAGTACCCTTTGCACGCTTACACCTCAGACCACTGCAACTGTGCATGCTAAGTCAGTGGAATGGGGATTACTCAGACTTATCCCCTTCTCTGAATCTGGATCAAGAGACCAGAAATTCTCTTCTATGGTGGCTTTCTCGGCCACATCTGTCCAGGGGGATGCCATTCAGCAGACCAGACTGGACAATTGTAACAACAGACGCCAGCCTTCTAGGTTGGGGTGCCGTCTGGAATTCTCTGAAGGCTCAGGGACAATGGAGTCAGGAGGAGAGTCTCCTGCCAATAAACATTCTGGAATTGAGAGCAGTTCTCAATGCCCTCCTGGCTTGGCCCCAGTTGACAACTCGGGGGTTCATCAGGTTTCAGTCGGACAACATCACGACTGTAGCTTACATCAACCATCAGGGAGGGACAAGAAGCTCCCTAGCTATGATGGAAGTATCAAAGATAATTTGCTGGGCAGAGTCTCACTCTTGCCACCTGTCAGCAATCCACATCCCGGGAGTGGAGAACTGGGAGGCGGATTTCTTAAGTCGTCAGACTTTTCATCCGGGGGAGTGGGAACTTCATCCGGAGGTCTTTGCCCAAATACTTCGACGTTGGGGCAAACCAGAGATAGATCTCATGGCGTCTCGACAGAACGCCAAGCTTCCTCGTTACGGGTCCAGATCCAGGGATCCAGGAGCAGTCCTGATAGATGCTCTGACAGCACTTTGGGACTTCAGGATGGCTTACGTGTTTCCACCCTTCCCGTTGCTTCCTCGATTGATTGCCAGAATCAAACAAGAGAGAGCATCAGTGATTCTAATAGCACCTGCGTGGCCACGCAGGACTTGGTATGCAGACCTGGTGGACATGTCATCCTGTCCACCTTGGTCTCTACCTCTGAAACAGGACCTTCTGATACAGGGTCCCTTCAAACATCAAAATCTAACTTCTCTGAAGCTGACTGCTTGGAAATTGAACGCTTGATTTTATCAAGACGTGGATTTTCTGAGTCAGTTATTGATACCTTAATACAGGCTAGGAAACCTGTTACCAGAAAGATTTACCATAAGATATGGCGTAAATACCTATATTGGTGTGAATCCAAAGGTTACTCTTGGAGTAAGGTTAGGATTCCTAGGATATTGTCTTTTCTACAAGAAGGTTTAGAAAAGGGTTTATCTGCTAGTTCATTAAAGGGACAGATCTCAGCTCTGTCCATTCTGTTACACAAACGTCTGTCAGAAGTTCCTGACGTCCAGGCTTTTTGTCAGGCTTTGGCCAGAATTAAGCCTGTGTTTAAAACTGTTGCTCCACCATGGAGTTTAAACCTTGTTCTTAATGTTTTACAGGGCGTTCCGTTTGAACCCCTTCATTCCATTGATATAAAGTTGTTATCTTGGAAAGTTCTATTTTTAATGGCTATTTCCTCGGCTCGAAGAGTCTCTGAATTATCAGCCTTACATTGTGATTCTCCTTATTTGATTTTTCATTCGGATAAGGTAGTCCTGCGTACTAAACCTGGGTTCTTACCTAAGGTAGTTACTAACAGGAATATCAATCAAGAGATTGTTGTTCCTTCCTTATGCCCAAATCCTTCTTCAAAGAAGGAACGTCTACTGCACAACCTGGATGTAGTCCGTGCTCTAAAATTTTACTTACAGGCAACTAAGGAATTTCGACAAACGTCTTCTCTGTTTGTCATTTACTCTGGGCAGAGGAGAGGTCAAAAAGCTTCCGCTACCTCTCTTTCTTTTTGGCTTCGTAGCATAATTCGTTTAGCTTATGAGACTGCTGGACAGCAGCCTCCTGAAAGAATTACAGCTCATTCTACTAGAGCTGTGGCTTCCACTTGGGCCTTCAAGAATGAGGCCTCTGTTGAACAGATTTGCAAGGCTGCAACTTGGTCTTCGCTTCATACTTTTTCCAAATTTTACAAATTTGACACTTTTGCTTCATCGGAGGCTATTTTTGGGAGAAAGGTTCTTCAGGCAGTGGTTCCTTCTGTATAAAGAGCCTGCCTATCCCTCCCGTCATCCGTGTACTTTTGCTTTGGTATTGGTATCCCAGAAGTAATGATGACCCGTGGACTGATCACACTTAACAGAAGAAAACATAATTTATGCTCACCTGATAAATTCCTTTCTTCTGTAGTGTGATCAGTCCACGGCCCGCCCTGTTTTTAAGGCAGGTAAATATTTTTTGATTTATACTCCAGTCACCACTTCACCCTTGGCTTTTCCTTTCTCGTTGGTCCTTGGTCGAATGACTGGGAGTGACGTAGAGGGGAGGAGCTATATGCAGCTCTGCTGGGTGAATCCTCTTGCACTTCCTGTTGGGGAGGAGTAATATCCCAGAAGTAATGATGACCCGTGGACTGATCACACTACAGAAGAAAGGAATTTATCAGGTAAGCATAAATTATGTTTTTAAAAATCATTGCAATACAAACATGGAAATGCACAGATGTGGCTTTTATGATTTGTCAATCTCTGTAAAATATGTTGCTAAAACTGTTATTTTGAATTAAGAGGAGAGTAAACACCAAACATGTTATTGTTTAAAAAGATAGATAATCCCTTTATTTATCATTCACCAGTTTTGCATAACCAACACTGTGATATTAATATACTGTTTACCTCTATGATTACCTTGTATCTAAGATTCTACAAACTGCCTTATTTCAGTTCTTTTGGCAGACCTGCATTTCAGGCAATTAGTGCTGACTCTTAAATAACTCCACTGGGGTGAGCACGATGGTATCTGTATGGCACACATGAACAAGCAGTACAATTTATTAGCTATTCACTGCCAGACTGTGAGATAACAGGTGGACAGCAGAGTCTTAGAAACCAGCCTATAAGCCTACCTAGGTTTTGCTTTTAACAAGAAATACCAAGAGAAAAAAAGCAAATTTGATGATAAAAGTAAATTGGAAAGCTGTTTAATATGTCAGGCCCTATCTGAATCATGACAGTTTAATTTGGACTTTACTGTTCCTTTTAAAGGAACATTTAACACTTTGAGAATGTAATATACAATCTTTAATTATAAGGAGAAAAAAACTGCAATATACTTTTGATTACTTGTTTATTTTGCAATTTACTTTGTTTTGCTTAGTTATCTTGGTATCTTTTATTAAAGAATAATCCTAGGTAAGCTCAGGAGCGTGCACATGTCTTAAGCCATCTGGCAGCAATGTTTGCAACATTGTTTATAGCGATGTTATACGTAGTTACAAACACTGTTGCCTAGACTGCTATAGACACGTGCACTCTCCTTAGCTCCTATCAGCCTACTAAGCTTACTCTTCAACAGGGAATACCAAAAGAACACATTAGATTTGATAATAGAATTCAATTGGAAAGTTGTTTAAAATTGCATTCTCTATTTGAATTGTGAAAGTTTAATTATGACTTTGCTGTCCCTTTAAAGGGATATGAAACCAATTTCTCTTGTTAAGTGTGTTCAGTCCACGGGTCATCCATTACTTATGGGATATATTCTCCTCCCCAACAGGAAGTTGCAAGAGGACCACCCAAGCAGAGCTGCTATATAGCTCCTCCCCTCACATGTCATATCCAGTCATTCTCTTGCAACCCTCAACAAAGAAGGAGGTCGCGGGAGGAGTTGGAGTTTTTACTTAATTATTCTTCAATCAAAAGTTTGTTATTTTAAATGGCACCGGAGTGTGCTGTTTTTCTATCTCAGGCAGTATTTGGAAGAAGAAGCTGCCTGCGTTTTTCTATGATCCTAGCAGGCGTAACTAAGATCCACTGGCTGTTCTCGACATTCTGAGGAGTGGGGTAACTTCAGAACATGGGAATAGCATGCGGGGTCCACCGCAAATGAGGTATGTGCAGTACAATATTTTCTGGGAATGGAATTGACTAAGAAAATACTGCTGTTACCCGTATGATGTAAGTACAGCCTTAAATGCAGTAGTAGTGACTGGTATCAGGCTGATAAATGTATGCACAGTAGAGTTATTTTCTAGGGACTAGAATTTGACTGTGAAAATACTGTTAATACTGAAATAATGCTTAAGCCTTATCTGCAGTGGTAGCGACTGGTTGCAGGCTTAGTAATAACTTTGCATGACATTTAAAGAAGTTTATTTTCAAAACGTTTACTGGCATGTTATTCGTTTTGTGAGGTACTTTGGTGATAAATCCTTTGGGCATGAATTTTTTTTCCACATGGCTAACGTATATTTCTGCATAGAAACCGTTATATCAGGTCTCCCACTGTTGTAAATGAGCGGGAGGGGCCTCTTTTTAGCGCCTTGTTGCGCAGTTATAATTCTAGCACAGTCTTCCTGTTTCTTCCTCCTTGATCCAGGACGTCTCTAGAGAGCTCAGGGGTCTTCAAAATTCGTTTTTTGAAGGAGGTAATCAGTCACAGCAGACCTGTGACAGTGTGTTAGACTGTGATAAAAACGTTTAATATTAATTTGATATCCGTTTTTTTGGGTACTGAGGGGTTAATCATCCGGTTGCTAATGGGTGCAATCCTCTGCTAATTAATACATTTAAAGAATTGTTGACTATAACTGAATTATTTTTTAGTTACTCAACTGTGTTTTTTAAAAGCGCTGCAGCGTTTTTTATATTGCTTGCAAACTTATTGAAAGTATTTTCCAAGCTTGCTAGCTTCATTGCTAGTCTGTTTAAACATGTCTGATACAGAGGAATCTGCTTGTTCATTATGTTTAAAAGCCGTTGTGGAGCCCAATAGAAATATGTGTACCAATTGTTACTTTGAAAAATCAATCTGTACCGCTTAAAAAATTATCACCAGACAACGAGGGGGCAGTTATGCTGTCTAACTCTCCTCACGTGTCAGTACCTTCGTCTCCTGCTCGGGAGGTGCGTGAGATTGAGGCGCCAAGTACATCAAGGCCCTTACAAATCACTTTACATGATATGGCTAATGTTATGAAAGAAGTATTATACAATATGCCCGAGTTAAGAGGCAAGTGCGACAGTTCTGGGTTAAGGACAGAGCGCGCCGATGACACGAGAGCCATGTCTGATACTGCGTCACAATTTGCAGAACATGAGGACGGAGAGCTTCATTCTGTGGGTGACGGTTCTGATTCGGGGAGACCGGATTCAGAAATTTCAAATTTTAAATTTAAGCTTGAGAACCTCCGCGTGTTGCTAGGGGAGGTGTTAGCGGCTCTGAATGATTGTGACACGGTGGCAATCCCAGAGAAATTATGTAAGCTGGATAAATACTACGCGGTGCCGGTGTGTACTGACGTTTTTTCCTATACCAAAGAGGCTTACAGAGATTATTAGTAAGGAGTGGGATAGACCCGGTGTGCCTTTTTCCCCTCCTCCGATATTTAGAAAAATGTTCCCTATAGACGCCACCACACGAGACTTATGGCAGACGGTCCCTAAGGTGGAGGGAGCAGTTTCTACTTTAGCCAAGCGTACCACTATCCCGGTGGAGGATAGCTGTGCTTTCTCAGATCCAATGGATAAAAAATTAGAGGGTTATCTTAAGAAAATGTTTATTCAACAAGGTTTTATATTACAGCCTCTTGCATGCATTGCGCCTGTCACTGCTGCAGTGGCATTCTGGTTTGAGTCTCTGGAAGAGGCGATTCGCACAGCACCATTGGATGAGTCTCTGAGCAAGATTAGAACCCTTAAGCTGGCTAATGCGTTTGTTTCGGATGCCGTAGTGCATTTAACCAAACTTACGGCTAAAAATTCCGGATTCGCCATACAGGCGCGCAGAGCGCTTTGGCTTAAATCCTGGTCAGCTGATGTAACTTCTAAGTCGAAATTACTAAACATTCCTTTCAAAGGGCAGACCTTATTCGGGCCCGGCTTGAAGGAAATTATTGCTGACATTACTAGAGGTAAGGGCCACACCCTTCCTCAGGACAGGGCCAAATCGAAGGCCAAACAGTCTAATTTTCGTGCCTTTCGTAATTTCAAGGCAGGAGCAGCTTCATCTTCCTCCGCTCCAAAACAGGAAGGAACTACTGCTTGTTACAGACAGGGTTGGAAAGGCAACCAGTCATGGAACAAGGGCAAGCAGGCCAGAAAGCCTACTTCCGCCCCTAAGACAGCATGAAGTCAGGGCCCCCTTTCCGGAGACGGATCTAGTGGGGGGCAGACTCTCTCTCTTTGCCCAGGCTTGGGCAAGAGATGTACAGGATCCCTGGACGTTGGAGATTATATCTCAGGGATACCTTCTGGATTTCAAAACTTCTCCTCCACAAGGGAGGTTTCATCTGTCAAGGTTATCAACAAACCTAGTAAAGAAAGAGGCATTTCTACAATGTGTACAAGACCTCTTAGTGATGGGAGTGATCCACTCAGTTCCGCGGACGGAACAGGGGCAAGGGTTTTATTCAAATCTGTTTGTAGTTCCCAAGAAAGAGGGAACCTTCAGACCAATCTTAGATTTAAAAATCTTAAACAAATTCCTAAGGGTTCCATCGTTCAAGATGGAAATCATTCGGTCCATCCTACCCATGATCCAAGAGGGTCAATATATGACCACAGTGGATTTAAAGGATGCCTACCTTCACATACCGATTCACAAAGATCATTATCGGTACCTAAGGTTTGCCTTTCTAGACAGGCATTACCAGTTTGTAGCGCTTCCCTTCGGGTTAGCTACGGCCCCGAGAATTTTTACAAAGGTTCTGGGCTCTCTTCTGGCGGTACTAAGACCACGAGGCATAGCGGTGGCTCCGTACCTAGACGACATTCTGATACAAGCGTCAAGTTTTCAAAATGCAAAGTCTCATACAGAGATAGTTCTAGCATTTCTGAGGTCGCATGGGTGGAAAGTGAACGTGGAAAAGAGTTCTCTGTTACCACTCACAAGGGTCCCTTTTCTAGGGACTTATAGATCCTGTAGAGATGAAGATTTACCTGACGGAGTCCAGGTTATCAAAGCTTCTCAATGCTTGCCGTGTCCTTCACTCCATTCCAAGCCCATCAGTAGCTCAGTGCATGGAAGTGATCGGCTTAATGGTCGCGGCAATGGGCATAGTGCCATTTGCGCGCCTACATCTCAGACCGCTGCAACTATGCATGCTAAGTCAATGGAACGGGGATTACTCAGATCTGTCCCCTTTGCTAAATCTGGACCAGGAGACCAGAGATTCTCTTCTCTGGTGGTTATCACGGGTTCATCTGTCCAAAGGAATGACTTTTCGCCGACCAGATTGGACGATTGTAACAACAGATGACAGCCTACTAGGCTGGGGAGCAGTCTGGAACTCCCTGAAGGCTCAGGGATCGTGGACTCAGGAGGAGAAACTCCTCCCAATAAACATTCTAGAATTAAGGGCAATATTCAATGCTCTTCTAGCTTGGCCTCAGTTGGCAACACTGAGGTTCATCAGATTTCAGTCGGACAACATCACGACTGTGGCTTACATCAATCATCAAGGGGGAACCAGGAGTTCCCTAGCGATGTTGGAAGTCTCGAAGATAATTCGCTGGGCAGAGTCTCACTCTTGCCACCTGTCAGCGATCTACATCCCAGGCGTGGAGAACTGGGAGGCGGATTTTTTAAGTCGCCAGACTTTTCATCCGGGGGAGTGGGAACTTCACCCGGAGGTATTTGCCCAACTAATTCTTCGTTAGGGCAAACCGGATCTGGATCTCATGGCATCTCGCCAGAACGCCAAGCTTCCTTGTTACGGATCCAGGTCCAGGGACCCGGGAGCGGTGCTGGTAGATGCACTAGCAGCCCCTTGGGTTTTCAACATAGCTTATGTGTTTCCACCTTTTCCGTTGCTTCCTCGACTGATTGCCAGGATCAAACAGGAGAGAGCATCGGTGATTCTGATAGCGCCTGCGTGGCCACGCAGGATCTGGTATGCAGACATGTCGTCCTGTCCACCATGGTCTCTACCCCTGAGGCAGGACCTTCTAATTCAGGGTCCTTTCAACCATCCAAACCTAATTTCTCTGAGGCTGACTGCTTGGAAATTGAACGCTTGATTCTTTCAAAGCGTGGGTTTTCGGATTCGGTTATTGATACATTAATACAGGCTCGGAAACCTGTTACCAGAAAAATTTACCACAAGATATGGCGTAAATATTTATATTGGTGTGAATCCAAGAGTTACTCATGGAGTAAGGTTAGGATTCCTAGGATATTGTCTTTTCTACAAGAGGGTTTAGAAAAGGGCTTATCCGCTAGTTCACTAAAGGGACAGATTTCTGCTCTGTCTATTCTTTTACACAAGCGTCTGGCAGAGAATCCAGACGTCCAGGCTTTTTTGTCAGGCTTTGGCTAGGATTAAGCCTGTGTTTAAAGCTGTTGCTCCTCCGTGGAGCTTAAACTTGGTTCTTAAAGTTCTCCAGGGTGTTCCGTTTGAACCCCTTCATTCTCGAAGAGTCTCTGAGTTATCTGCCTTACATTGTGATTCTCCTTATCTGATCTTTCATTCAGACAAGGTAGTCCTGCGTACTAAACCTGGGTTTTTACCTAAGGTTGTTTCTAACAAGAATATCAATCAAGAGATTGTTGTTCCATCCTTATGTCCTAATCCTTCTTCAAAGAAGGAACGTCTTTTGCATAATCTAGACGTGGTCCGTGCTCTGAAGTTTTACTTACAGGCAACTAAAGATTTTCGACAAACTTCTTCTCTGTTTGTCGTTTACTCTGGACAGAGGAGAGGTCAAAGGGCTTTGGCTACCTCTCTCTCTTTTTGGCTTCGTAGCATAATACGCTTAGCTTATGAGACTGCTGGACAGCAGCCTCCTGAGAGAATTACAGCTCATTCTACTAGAGCTGTGGCTTCAACCTGGGCCTTTAAGAATGAGGCCTCTGTTGAACAGATTTGCAAGGCTGCAACTTGGTCTTCACTTCATACTTTTTCAAAATTTTACAAATTTGACACTTTTGCTTCTTCGGAGGCTGTTTTTGGGAGAAAGGTTCTACAGGCAGTGGTTCCTTCTGTTTAATGTTCCTGCCTTGTCCCTCCCATCATCCGTGTACTTTAGCTTTGGTATTGGTATCCCATAAGTAATGGATGACCCGTGGACTGAACTCACTTAACAAGAGAAAACATAATTTATGCTTACCTGATAAATTTATTTCTCTTGTAGTGTGTTCAGTCCACGGCCCGCCCTGTCTATTTGAGGCAGGTTCTAAATTTTAACTTATAACTCCAGTCACCACTGCACCCTATAGTTTCTCCTTTCTCGTCTTGTTTCGGTCGAATGACTGGATATGACATGTGAGGGGAGGAGCTATATAGCAGCTCTGCTTGGGTGGTCCTCTTGCAACTTCCTGTTGGGGAGGAGAATATATCCCATAAGTAATGGATGACCCGTGGACTGAACACACTACAAGAGAAATAAATTTATCAGGTAAGCATAAATTATGTTTTTTTTTTCTTTCATGATTCAGATAGAACATGCAATTTTAAGCAACTTTCTAAATTTACTTCTATTATCAATTTTTATTCATTCTCTTCGTATCTTTATTTGAAAAAGCATGAATGAAAGCTTATGAGCTGGCCCATTTTTGGTTCAGCACCTGGGAAGTGCTTGCTGATTGGTGGCAAGTTGTTTAAAATGGTATGCTCTATCTAAATCATGAAAGAAAAAAAATGGGTTTCATATTCCTGAAGTGCACAATGTGGCTTGTCAAAAACACAACAATGTTTCTTATCTTTAAATGCACACGACTTCTGTCGCAGGGTGTAAGAATACTTAACCCTTTAAGGACACAGCTTTCAGTTTGCTCAATTGTTTTATGACGGAAAAATTCTGTCATATGTCCTTAAGAGGTTAAAGTGGTGGTAAACCCAAGTGTATAACAAATATTAGGATTTACCATCACTAAAAATAAACATTAGTTTCTCTCACCAAAAATGCTAAAAATTCTCTGGTATTTTTGGCATATTTTTCTATGAAATTCCCAGTAGCAAAGTCTACAATAACATTTTTATTCTTTTAAATGATAGATAATCCCTTTATTACCCATCCCCCAGTGTTGCATAGCCAACACAGTTGTATTAATATACTTTTTACCTCTGTGATTTCTTTGTATCTAAGCCTCTTCTGTCAGCCCCCTGATCACATGACTTTTTATTTATTTTCTATTGACTTGCATTTTAGCCAATTAGTACTGTGTTGTGCTGAATATTAAAAAAACTCCACGGGCATGAACACACTGTCATCTATATGGTCCACATGAACTAGCAGTCTCCTGTTGTGAAAAACTATAATAAAAGGCATGTGATAAGAGGCTGTCTGAAGTGGCCTAGAAACAGGCAGCAATTTAGAGGTTTAAATGTTTTAAAGTATATTAATATAACAATGTTGGTTGTGCAAAGCTTGGGAATGGGCATTAAAGGTGTTATCTACCTTTTTAAACAATAACATTTTTAATGTTGACTGTCCCTTTAAAGGAGCATTCTAATGCAAAAACTTCATTATCGTATTTGTTAGGGCATGTGATTTTTGCAATACTGAGCCTAGTTAACTGTGTGTTTAACAACCTCAGAGAGATTAAACACATAGATAAAGTGACACTCTTCAACCAAAACCAACCCATCACCTAAACAGAAAATGGCCAGTGATTATGAGACTGCTGCTACTGGTTCATTGGTGGTTTTCCTGCACTGGGAACTACAGTGTTTGATGTTCACAAACTGACTTTGGACTTAACCTTGTGGGGTTAAACACATAGCTAGGGTCGGAAATGCAAAAATTACAAGCTCTGACAAATCAGGGCCTTGATTATTTTTTTTTGCATTAATATATCCTTTTTATTTTGAACTGAATTTACTTTTTCTGTGGGCATCACAATGCATTGCTAACATGACCATCTTTAGATAAAAGTATTTAGGGAAAATGCCTGCATTTTATATTCAACTGTTACTTGTTCTAATCAGTTTACCTTTTTTTTAAAGCTCATACAAAGTGTATTTTTAAATCTGAATATAAATTGACTGGGCAGTATGAATATAAATTGACTGGGCAGTATTATCCCAGCATTCAGAGATATCATGTATAAAAGAATTTTCAAAAAACTATAAAACTCATTAGATTTGAAGAAAAAAAAATAAAATATTATATAATAATTTCTCCAACATAGGTGTGTCCGGTCCACGGCGTCATCCTTACTTGTGGGATATTCTCTTCCCCAACAGGAAATGGCAAAGAGCCCAGCAAAGCTGGTCACATGATCCCTCCTAGGCTCCGCCTTCCCCAGTCATTCTCTTTGCCGTTGTACAGGCAACATCTCCACGGAGATGGCTTAGAGTTTTTTAGTGTTTAACTGTAGTTTTTATTATTCAATCAAGAGTTTGTTATTTTAAAATAGTGCTGGTATGTACTATTTACTCTGAAACAGAAAAGAGATGAAGATTTCTGTTTGTAAGAGGAAAATGATTTTAGCAACCGTTACTAAAATCGATGGCTGTTTCCACACAGGACTGTTGAGAGGAATTAACTTCAGTTGGGGGAACAGTGAGCAGACTTTTGCTGCTTGAGGTATGACACATTCTAACAAGACGATGTAATGCTGGAAGCTGTCATTTTCCCTATGGGATCCGGTAAGCCATTTTTATTACAGACAGAAAAAAAGGGCTTCACAAGGGCTTTTTAAGACTGTAGACATTTTCTGGGCTAAATCGATTTATATATAAACATATTTTATACTCCATAGCCTTGAGGAATTATTTTAATCTTGGGAATTTTGTAAAATAACCGGCAGGCACTGTATTGGACACCTTATTCTCTAGGGGCTTTCCCTAATCATAGGCAGAGTCTCATTTTCGCGCCTGTATTGCGCACTTGTTTTTGAGAAGCATGACATGCAGATGCATGTGTGAGGAGCTCTGATACATAGAAAAGACTTTCTGAAGGCGTCATTTGGTATCGTATTCCCCTTTGGGCTTGGTTGGGTCTCAGCAAAGCAGATACCAGGGACTGTAAAGGGGTTAAATAAAAAAACGGCTCCGGTTCCGTTATTTTAAGGGTTAAAGCTTCCAAATTTGGTGTGCAATACTTTTAAGGCTTTAAGACACTGTGGTGAAATTTTGGTGAATTTTGAACAATTCCTTCATACTTTTTCGCAATTGCAGTAATAAAGTGTGTTCAGTTTAAAATTTAAAGTGACAGTAACGGTTTTATTTTAAAACGTTTTTTGTACTTTGTTATCAAGTTTATGCCTGTTTAACATGTCTGAACTACCAGATAGACTGTGTTCTGAATGTGGGGAAGCCAAGGTTCCTTCTCATTTAAATAGATGTGATTTATGTGACACAAAATTTAGAGAAAATGATGCCCAAGATGATTCCTCAAGTGAGGGGAGTAAGCATGGTACTGCATCATCCCCTCCTTCGTCTACACCAGTCTTGCCCACACAGGAGGCCCCTAGTACATCTAGCGCGCCAATACTCCCTACTATGCAACAATTAACGGCTGTAATGGATAATTCTATCAAAAACATTTTAGCCAAAATGCCCACTTATCAGCGAAAGCGCGACTGCTCTGTTTTAGAAAATACTGAAGAGCATGAGGACGCTGATGATATTGGTTCTGAAGGGCCCCTACACCAGTCTGAGGGGGCCAGGGAGGTTTTGTCTGAGGGAGAAATTTCAGATTCAGGGAAAATTTCTCAACAAGCTGAACCTGATGTGATTTCATTTAAATTTAAGTTGGAACATCTCCGCGCTCTGCTTAAGGAGGTGTTATCCACTCTGGATGATTGTGAGAATTTGGTCATTCCAGAGAAACTATGTAAAATGGATAAGTTCCTAGAGGTCCCGGGGCCCCCCGAAGCTTTTCCTATACCCAAGCGGGTGGCGGACATTGTAAATAAAGAATGGGAAAGGCCCGGTATACCTTTCGTCCCTCCCCCCATATTTAAAAAATTGTTTCCTATGGTCGACCCCAGAAAGGACTTATGGCAGACAGTCCCCAAGGTCGAGGGGGCGGTTTCTACTCTAAACAAACGCACCACTATACCCATAGAAGATAGTTGTGCTTTCAAAGATCCTATGGATAAAAAATTAGAAGGTTTGCTTAAAAAGATGTTTGTTCAGCAAGGTTACCTTCTACAACCAATTTCATGCATTGTCCCTGTCACTACAGCCGCGTGTTTCTGGTTCGATGAGCTAGAAAAGGCGATCAATAATAATTCTTCTTCTTATGAGGAGATTATGGACAGAATTCGTGCTCTCAAATTGGCTAATTCTTTCACCCTAGACGCCACTTTGCAATTGGCTAGGTTAGCGGCGAAAAATTCTGGGTTTGCTATTGTGGCGCGCAGAGCGCTTTGGTTAAAATCTTGGTCAGCGGATGCGTCTTCCAAGAACAAATTGCTTAACATTCCTTTCAAGGGGAAAACGCTGTTTGGCCCTGACTTGAAAGAGATTATCTCTGATATCACTGGGGGCAAGGGCCACGCCCTTCCTCAGGATAGGTCTTTCAAGGCCAAAAATAAACCTAATTTTCGTCCCTTTCGCAGAAACGGACCAGCCCCAAGTGCTACGTCCTCTAAGCAGGAGGGTAATACTTCTCAAGCCAAACCAGCCTGGAGACCAATGCAAGGCTGGAACAAAGGAAAGCAGGCCAAGAAACCTGCCACTGCTACCAAGACAGCATGAGATGTCGGCCCCCGATCCGGGACCGGATCTGGTGGGGGGCAGACTCTCTCTCTTCGCTCAGGCTTGGGCAAGAGATGTTCTGGATCCTTGGGCGCTAGAAATAGTCTCCCAAGGTTATCTTCTGGAATTCAAGGGGCTTCCCCCAAGGGGGAGGTTCCACAGGTCTCAATTGTACAAGTTTCTCAAGGTTCCATCGTTCAAAATGGAAACCATTCGAACAATTCTTCCTTCCATCCAGGAAGGTCAATTCATGACCACGGTGGATTTAAAGGATGCGTATCTACATATTCCTATCCACAAGGAACATCATTGGTTCCTAAGGTTCGCATTCCTGGACAAGCATTACCAGTTTGTGGCACTTCCGTTCGGATTAGCCACTTCTCCAAGGATTTTCACAAAGGTACTAGGGTCCCTTCTAGCGGTGCTAAGACCAAGGGGCATTGCAGTAGTACCTTACTTGGACGACATTCTGATTCAAGCGTCGTCCCTTCCTCAAGCAAAGGCTCACACGGACATTGTCTTGGCCTTTCTCAGATCTCACGGATGCAAAGTGAACGTAGAAAAGAGTTCTCTATCTCCGTCAACAAGGGTTCCCTTCTTGGGAACAATAATAGACTCCTTAGAAATGAGGATTTTTCTGACAGAGGCCAGAAAAACAAAACTTCTGAACTCTTGTCAAATACTTCATTCTGTTCCTCTTCCTTCCATAGCGCAGTGCATGGAAGTAATAGGTTTGATGGTAGCGGCAATGGACATAGTTCCTTTTGCGCGCATTCATCTAAGACCATTACAACTGTGCATGCTCAGTCAGTGGAATGGGGACTATACAGACTTGTCTCCGACGATACAAGTAAATCAGAGGACCAGAGATTCACTCCGTTGGTGGCTGTCCCTGGACAACCTGTCACAGGGGATGAGCTTCCGCAGACCAGAGTGGGTAATTGTCACGACCGACGCCAGTCTGGTGGGGTGGGGCGCGGTCTGGGGACCCCTGAAAGCTCAGGGTCTTTGGTCTCGGGAAGAATCTCTTCTACCGATAAATATTCTGGAACTGAGAGCGATATTCAATGCTCTCAAGGCTTGGCCTCAGCTAGCAAAGGCCAAGTTCATACGGTTCCAATCAGACAACATGACAACTGTTGCGTACATCAACCATCAGGGGGGAACAAGGAGTTCCCTGGCGATGGAAGAAGTGACCAAAATCATTCAATGGGCGGAGACTCACTCCTGCCACTTGTCTGCAATCCACATCCCAGGAGTGGAAAATTGGGAAGCGGATTTTCTGAGTCGTCAGACATTTCATCCGGGGGAGTGGGAACTCCATCCGGAAATCTTTGCCCAAATTACTCAACTGTGGGGCATTCCAGACATGGATCTGATGGCCTCTCGTCAGAACTTCAAGGTTCCTTGCTACGGGTCCAGATCCAGGGATCCCAAGGCGACTCTAGTAGATGCACTAGTAGCACCTTGGACCTTCAAACTAGCTTATGTATTCCCGCCGTTTCCTCTCATCCCCAGGCTGGTAGCCAGGATCAAGCAGGAGAGGGCATCGGTGATCTTGATAGCTCCTGCGTGGCCACGCAGGACTTGGTATGCAGACCTGGTGAATATGTCATCGGCTCCACCATGGAAGCTACCTTTGAGACGAGACCTTCTTGTTCAAGGTCCGTTCGAACATCCGAATCTGGTCTCACTCCAACTGACTGCTTGGAGATTGAACGCTTGATCTTATCAAAGCGAGGATTCTCAGATTCTGTCATTGATACTCTTGTTCAGGCCAGAAAGCCTGTAACTAGAAAAATTTACCACAAAATATGGAAAAAATATATCTGTTGGTGTGAATCTAAAGGATTCCCTTGGGACAAGGTAAAAATTCCTGAGATTCTATCCTTTCTTCAAGAAGGTTTGGAGAAAGGATTATCTGCAAGTTCCTTGAAGGGACAGATTTCTGCCTTGTCTGTGTTACTTCACAAAAAGCTGGCAGCTGTGCCAGATGTTCAAGCCTTTGTTCAGGCTCTGGTTAGAATCAAGCCTGTTTACAAACCTTTGACTCCTCCTTGGAGTCTCAATTTAGTTCTTTCAGTTCTTCAGGGGGTTCCGTTTGAACCCTTACATTCCGTTGATATTAAGTTATTATCTTGGAAAGTTTTGTTTTTGGTTGCAATTTCTTCTGCTAGAAGAGTTTCAGAATTATCTGCTCTGCAGTGTTCTCCTCCTTATCTGGTGTTCCATGCAGATAAGGTGGTTTTACGTACTAAACCTGGTTTTCTTCCGAAAGTTGTTTCTAACAAAAACATTAACCAGGAGATAGTCGTACCTTCTTTGTGTCCGAATCCAGTTTCAAAGAAGGAACGTCTGTTGCACAATTTGGATGTTGTTCGTGCTCTAAAATTCTATTTAGATGCTACAAAGGATTTTAGACAAACATCTTCCTTGTTTGTTGTTTATTCTGGTAAAAGGAGAGGTCAAAAAGCAACTTCTACCTCTCTCTCTTTTTGGATTAAAAGCATCATCAGATTGGCTTACGAGACTGCCGGACGGCAGCCTCCTGACAGAATCACAGCTCATTCCACTAGGGCTGTGGCTTCCACATGGGCCTTCAAGAACGAGGCTTCTGTTGATCAGATATGTAAGGCAGCGACTTGGTCTTCACTGCACACTTTTACTAAATTTTACAAGTTTGATACTTTTGCTTCTTCTGAGGCTATTTTTGGGAGAAAGGTTTTGCAAGCCGTGGTGCCTTCCATCTAGGTGACCTGATTTGCTCCCTCCCTTCATCCGTGTCCTAAAGCTTTGGTATTGGTTCCCACAAGTAAGGATGACGCCGTGGACCGGACACACCTATGTTGGAGAAAACAGAATTTATGTTTACCTGATAAATTACTTTCTCCAACGGTGTGTCCGGTCCACGGCCCGCCCTGGTTTTTTAATCAGGTCTGATAATTTATTTTCTTTAACTACAGTCACCACAGTATCATATGGTTTCTCCTATGCAAATTTTCCTCCTTTACGTCGGTCGAATGACTGGGGAAGGCGGAGCCTAGGAGGGATCATGTGACCAGCTTTGCTGGGCTCTTTGCCATTTCCTGTTGGGGAAGAGAATATCCCACAAGTAAGGATGACGCCGTGGACCGGACACACCGTTGGAGAAAGTAATTTATCAGGTAAACATAAATTCTGTTTTTCTTATGGTTTCTAATCTGGAGTAATTAAAGGGACAGTCTACTTGAAAATGTTTGTTTAAAAAGATTGATAATTCCTTTATTACCCATTAGCATTGCGGAATCTGTTGGTGCTCTACAAATAACCAATAATACTAATAATTCCCCAGATTTGCATAACCAACACTGTTATATTAATATACTTTCTCCAACATAGGTGTGTCCGGTCCACGGCGTCATCCTTACTTGTGGGATATTCTCTTCCCCAACAGGAAATGGCAAAGAGCCCAGCAAAGCTGGTCACATGATCCCTCCTAGGCTCCGCCTACCCCAGTCATTCTCTTTGCCGTTGCACAGGCAACATCTCCACGGAGATGGCTAAGAGTTTTTTTGGTGTTTAAATGTAGTTTTATTCTTCAATCAAGAGTTTGTTATTTTAAAATAGTGCTGGTATGTACTATTTACTCTGAAACAGAAAAGAGATGAAGATTTCTGTTTGTAAGAGGAAAATGATTTTAGCAACAGTTACTAAAATCGATGGCTGTTTCCACACAGGACTGTTGAGATGAATTAACTTCAGTTGGGGGAAACAGTGAGCAGACTTTTGCTGCTTGAGGTATGACACATTTCTAACAAGACTTGGTAATGCTGGAAGCTGTCATTTTCCCTATGGGAACCGGTAAGCCATTTTCTTAGTTTAGTATAAGAATAAAGGGCTTCACAAGGGCTTTAAAGACTGGTAGACATTTTTCTGGGCTAAAACGATTACTTTATAAGTATATTTAATGGATGTTAACTATAAATAGTTCTTTTAATCTTGGGGATGTATTAAAAAAACGGCAGGCACTGTATTGGACTCCTTTTTCACTGGGGGCCTTTTCTAGTTATAGGCAGAGCCTCATTTTCGCGCCACTAATGCGCAGTTGTTTTTGGAAAGGCATGCAGATGCATGTGTGAGGAGCTAAGAACCACTGAAAAAGCTTATTGAAGGCGTCATTTGGTATCGTATTCCCCTCTGGGCTTGGTTGGGTCTCAGCAAAGCAGATACCAGGGACTGTATAGGGGTTAAATGTAACTATTTTAAGAGTTAAAGCTTTCAAATTTGGTGTGCAATACTTTTAATGCTTTAAGACACTGTGGTGAAATTTTGGTGAATTTTGAACAATTCCTTCATACTTTTTCACATATTCAGTAATAAAGTGTGTTCAGTTTAAAATTTAAAGTGACAGTAACGGTTTTATTTTAAAACGTTTTTTGTGCTTTGTTATCAAGTTTATGCCTGTTAACATGTCTGAACCATCAGATAGACGATGTTCTGTATGTTTGGAAGCCAAGGTTCCTCCCCATTTAAATATATGTGATGAATGTGACTTAGTGTCCAGACAAAGTAGGGACAATGATGCCACTGATAATGATGTTGCCCAAAATGATTCCTCAAGCGAGGGGAGTAAGCATGGTACTGCATCATCCCCTTCTGTGTCTACCCCAGTCTTGCCCACACAAGAGGCCCCTAGTACATCTAGTGCGCCAATCCTTCTTACTATGCAACAATTAACGGCTGTAATGGATAATTCTATTAAAAACATTTTGTCCAAAATGCCTACTTATCAGAGAAAGCGCGATTGCTCTGTTTTAGATACTGAAGAGCATGAGGACGCTGATGATAATGGTTCTGACGTACCCTCACGCCAATCTGAAGGGGCCAGCAGGGAGGTTTTGTCTGAGGGAGAAATTTCAGATTCAGGAAAAATTTCTCAACAAGCTGAACCTGATGTTATTATTTTTAAAGTTAAATTGGAACATCTCCGCGCTCTGCTTAAGGAGGTGTTATCTACTCTGGATGATTGTGACAATTTGTTCATTCCAGAAAAATTATGTAAGATGGACAAGTTCCTAGAGGTCCCGGTGCCCCCCGATGCTTTTCCTATACCCAAGCGGGTGGCGGACATTGTAAATAAGGAATGGGAAAGGCCCGGCATACCTTTTGTTCCTCCCCCTATATTTAAAAAGTTATTTCCTATGGTCGACCCCAGAAAGGACTTATGGCAGACAGTCCCCAAGGTCGAGGGGGCGGTTTCTACTCTAAACAAACGCACTACTATCCCTATAGAAGATAGTTGTGCTTTCAAAGATCCTATGGATAAAAAATTAGAGGGTTTGCTTAAAAAGATGTTTGTTCAGCAAGGTTACCTTCTACAACCAATTTCATGCATTGTTCCTGTCACTACAGCAGCGTGTTTCTGGTTTGAAGAACTAGAAAAGTCGCTCAATAAAGACTCTTCATATGAGGAGGTTATGGACAGAGTTCAAGCACTTAAATTGGCTAACTCTTTTATCTTAGACGCCACTTTGCAATTAGCTAGATTAGCGGCGAAAAATTCAGGTTTTGCAATTGTGGCGCGCAGAGCGCTTTGGCTAAAGTCTTGGTCAGCGGATGTGTCCTCCAAGAACAAGTTGCTTAACATCCCTTTCAAAGGTAAAACGCTATTTGGCCCTGACTTGAAAGAGATTATTTCAGACATCACTGGGGGAAAGGGCCACGCCCTTCCTCAGGATAGGTCTTTTAAGGCTAAAAATAAGCCAAATTTTCGTCCCTTTCGCAGAAACGGACCAGCCTCAAATTCTACACCCTCTAAGCAAGAGGGTAATAGTTCTCAAACCAAACCAGCCTGGAGACCGATGCAAGGCTGGAACAAGGGTAAGCAGGCCAAGAAACCTGCCACTGCTACTAAAACAGCATGAAGTGTTGGCCCCCGATCCGGGACCAGATCTGGTGGGGGGCAGACTCTCTCTCTTTGCTCAGGCTTGGGCAAGAGATGTTCAGGATCCTTGGGCGCTAGAAATAGTTTCTCAAGGTTATCTCCTGGAATTCAAGGAACTACCCCCAAGGGGGAGGTTCCACAGGTCTCAATTGTCTTCAAACCAAATAAAAAGACATGCATTCTTACATTGTGTAGAAGACCTGTTAAGAATGGGAGTGATTCATCCTGTTCCATTAGGAGAACAAGGGATGGGGTTTTACTCCAATCTGTTCATAGTTCCCAAAAAAGAAGGAACATTCAGACCAATTTTAGATCTCAAGATTCTAAACAAATTTCTTAGGGTTCCATCGTTCAAGATGGAAACCATTCGAACAATTCTTCCTACCATCCAGGAAGGTCAATTCATGACCACGGTGGATTTAAAGGATGCGTATCTACATATTCCTATCCACAAGGAACATCATCGGTTCCTAAGGTTCGCCTTTCTGGACAAGCATTACCAGTTTGTGGCACTTCCATTCGGATTAGCCACTGCTCCAAGGATTTTCACAAAGGTACTAGGGTCCCTTCTAGCGGTGCTAAGACCAAGGGGCATTGCAGTAGTACCTTACTTGGACGACATACTGATTCAAGCGTCGTCTCTGTCAAAAGCAAAGGCTCATACGGACATTGTCCTAGCCTTTCTCAAATCTCACGGGTGGAAAGTGAACATAGAAAAAAGTTCTCTGTCCCCGTCAACAAGAGTTCCCTTCTTGGGAACAATAATAGACTCCTTAGAAATGAAGATTTTTCTGACAGAGGCCAGAAAATCAAAACTTCTAAGCTCTTGTCAAGTACTTCATTCTGTTCTTCTTCCTTCCATAGCGCAGTGCATGGAAGTAATAGGTTTGATGGTTGCGGCAATGGACATAGTTCCTTTTGCACGAATTCATCTAAGACCATTACAACTGTGCATGCTCAGACAGTGGAATGGGGATTATACAGACTTGTCTCCAACGATCCAAGTAGATCAAAGAACCAGAGATTCACTCCGTTGGTGGCTGAACCTGGACAACCTGTCACAGGGAATGAGCTTCCGCAGACCAGAGTGGGTCATTGTCACGACCGACGCCAGTCTGGTGGGCTGGGGCGCGGTCTGGGAACCCCTGAAAGCTCAGGGGCTATGGTCCCGGGAAGAATCTCTTCTCCCGATAAACATTCTGGAACTGCGAGCGATATTCAATGCTCTCAAAGCTTGGCCTCAACTAGCAAAGGCCAAATTCATAAGGTTTCAATCAGACAACATGACGACTGTTGCATATATCAACCATCAAGGGGGAACAAGGAGTTCCCTGGCGATGGAGGAAGTAACCAAAATAATTCAATGGGCGGAGAATCACTCCTGCCACTTGTCTGCAATCCACATCCCAGGAGTGGAAAATTGGGAAGCGGATTTTCTGAGTCGTCAGACTTTCCATCCGGGGGAGTGGGAACTCCATCCGGAAATCTTTGCCCAAATAACGCGATTATGGGGCATTCCAGACATGGATCTGATGGCCTCTCATCAGAACTTCAAGGTTCCTTGTTACGGGTCCAGATCCAGGGATCCCAAGGCGACTCTAGTAGATGCACTAGTAGCACCTTGGACCTTCAACCTAGCTTATGTATTCCCACCGTTTCCTCTCATTCCCAGGCTGGTAGCCAGGATCAATCAGGAGAGGGCTTTGGTGATCTTGATAGCTCCTGCGTGGCCACGCAGGACTTGGTATGCAGACCTGGTGAATATGTCATCGGCTCCACCTTGGAAGCTACCTTTGAGACAGGACCTTCTTGTTCAAGGTCCATTCGAACATCCGAATCTGGTTTCCCTCCAACTGACTGCTTGGAGATTGAACGCTTGATTTTATCAAAGCGTGGGTTTTCAGATTCTGTAATAGATACTCTGATTCAGGCTAGAAAGCCTGTAACTAGAAAAATTTACCATAAGATATGGAAAAATTATATCTGTTGGTGTGAATCTAAAGGATTCCCCTGGAACAAGATAAAAATTCCTAAGATTCTATTCTTTCTACAAGAAGGTTTGGAGAAAGGATTATCTGCAAGTTCTCTGAAGGGACAGATCTCTGCGTTATCTGTTTTACTTCACAAAAGGCTGGCAGCTGTGCCAGACGTTCAAGCGTTTGTTCAGGCTCTGGTTAGAATCAAGCCTGTTTACAGACCTTTGACTCCTCCCTGGAGTCTTAATCTAGTTCTTTCAGTTCTTCAAGGGGTTCCGTTTGAACCCTTACATTCCGTAGATATTAAGTTATTATCTTGGAAAGTTTTGTTTTTGGTTGCAATTTCTTCTGCTAGAAGAGTTTCTGAGTTATCTGCTCTGCAGTGTTCTCCGCCCTATCTGGTGTTCCATGCAGATAAGGTGGTTTTGCGTACTAAGCCTGGTTTCCTTCCGAAAGTTGTTTCCAACAAGAATATTAACCAGGAGATAGTTGTACCTTCTTTGTGTCCGAATCCAGTTTCAAAGAAGGAACGTTTGTTACACAATTTGGACGTGGTCCGTGCTCTAAAATTCTATTTAGAGGCCACTAAAGATTTCAGACAAACATCTTCTTTGTTTGTTGTTTATTCTGGTAAAAGGAGAGGTCAAAAGGCAACTTCTACCTCTCTTTCTTTTTGGCTTAAAAGCATTATCCGATTGGCTTATGAGACTGCCGGACGGCAGCCTCCTGAAAGAATCACAGCTCACTCCACTAGGGCTGTGGCTTCCACATGGGCCTTCAAGAACGAGGCTTCTGTTGATCAGATGTGTAAGGCAGCGACTTGGTCTTCACTGCACACTTTTACCAAATTTTACAAATTTGATACTTTTGCTTCTTCTGAGGCTATTTTTGGGAGAAAGGTTTTGCAAGCCGTGGTGCCTTCCATCTAGGTGACCTGATTTGCTCCCTCCCATCATCCGTGTCCTAAAGCTTTGGTATTGGTTCCCACAAGTAAGGATGACGCCGTGGACCGGACACACCTATGTTGGAGAAAACAGAATTTATGCTTACCTGATAAATTACTTTCTCCAACGGTGTATCCGGTCCACGGCCCGCCCTGGTTTTTTTTTTAATCAGGTCTGATGAATTATTTTCTCTAACTACAGTCACCACGGTATCATATGATTTCTCCTATGCATATTCCTCCTTTACGTCGGTCGAATGACTGGGGTAGGCGGAGCCTAGGAGGGATCATGTGACCAGCTTTGCTGGGCTCTTTGCCATTTCCTGTTGGGGAAGAGAATATCCCACAAGTAAGGATGACGCCGTGGACCGGACACACCGTTGGAGAAAGTAATTTATCAGGTAAGCATAAATTCTGTTTTTTACCTCTGTGATTACCTTGTATCTAAGCATCTGTAGACTGCCCCCTTATTTCAGTTATTTTGACAGACTTAAATTTTAGCTAATCAGTGCTGACTCATAAATAACGCCACCGGAGTTACAATGTTATTTACATGACACATGTGAACTAGCACTGTCTAACTGAAAAACTGTTGACATTTACTGAGATACGAGACTGCCTTCAATGGCTTTGAAATCAGTTTGCGCCTACCTAGGGTTATCTAGGATACCAAAATAACAAAGCATATTTGATGCTAAAAGTAAATTGGAAAGTTGTTTAAAATTGCATGTCCTATCTGAATCATGAAAGTTTAGTTTTGACCTGACTGTCCCTTTGATGTATTTGCAGGGCAAACATGGCTATCCTCTTCGCTGTCGTTGCCAGAGGTACAACTATTCTTGCAAAACATGCTTATTGTGGTGGTAATTTTTTGGAGGTGACTGAGCAGATTCTCGCCAAGATTCCTTCAGAAAACAACAAGCTTACATATTCCCATGGGAGGTGAGTTAATAATATTTATATCCAATGTTACTGCATAGAATAAAGTTGTGTTATGAGGGATGGGAAGCTCTACAATAGATATGTTACTGTGCATGAGAAGTGTTGTTACTTCATTAGTGGGGAATGTTTTGGCTCTTGGAATCTTTAGGAATAGCATTCATTTTCTTGCTTTCCCTATACATGCATACATTCTTGCTGTGTTTTCTTTCCTGCAGACACTATAATTGATTGATAAATGGAAATACATTCTGATAAATCAATTTTAAAATGATTAGGGGTTTTATTAAATGAGCATGAAACCCAAAATTTTCTTTCATGATTCTAATAGAGCAGTGTTTCTCAACCATGATCCTTAAGTACCTCCCCCCCCCCCCCCCCCCCCCCATAGGCCAGGTTTTCATTATAGCTGAACTTGAGCACAGGTGAAATAATCAGCTGATTAGTAACCATGGTTACTAACCTGCTTTCACCCATCAGCTGATTATTTCACCTGTGCGCTAGTTCAGATTTAATTAAAATCTGGCCTGTTGGCGGTACTTGAGGACCGCGATTGAGAAACACTGAAATAGAGAATCCAATTTTAAACAACTTTCTAGTTTACTTTTTTTATTTTAACCCTTTGTCTGCCTAGCCATTTCCCACCTGGGTGCTAAGCTGGTTTGGAGCCTTTTTCTTCCTAAATGGAAAGAGTCTACAGCTGCATTCATTAATTTCGGGAATTAAGAACCTGGCCACCAGGAGGAGGCAAAGACACCCCAAAGGCTTAAATACTCCTCCCACTCCCCTCATCCCCCAGTCATTCTTTGCCTTTCGTCCCAGGAGGTTGGCAGAGAAGTGTCAGAATTTTAGTTTTTTGTCTCTTATGGAAAATACTCTTCGGCATGGGACTGGAGTTTTAAGTAGTCCTGTCAGTCTCTCAGTGAGGGCTTGGATGAAAGGGAGAGTCTTTCTGCGAAACCATCCCGACTTATATTAACAGCTCCTTGAGCAATCGGCATTGTCGAACTCCGCTGCCTGCTTTCTTCTCTCAAGTCCATGATGGAGGCGATGCCACTATTCGTCAGACTTGAAAGGCCGTGTTTCTGTTCCATGGCGTAGATTCCGGTAAGATTTTTTCATTTTACTTTATCATCAATGTACTGTAATGTGAATGTTTTCCCGAGAGGCTACCACATCTTTGCGGGTCTAACTAAATGACATAAGCGTCTCAGTGAGTCTCTGTTAGTATCTTGGAATCGAGGGTTAATATCTCCTGAGCGGGGTTATTGAATCATGTTTGTTATGTGATTCAACCTGCTTTTGTGTGATGTTTATGTGCTCATGGTTGGAACTTTGAGGCCTTTGGAAGTGACACGGCCTTTTGGTTGTGTTCGCTTTTTTGGACTGTACGGTTCACCTTGTGTTTGGGCGTGGTTATGCTCCATTCCCACCGCATTCCTGACAGTGTGGTGAAGGAGATATTCTAGTCTGCAGGGGTCTGGTCATAGGAGGTGGTGAGTGCCCCAGCTATTGTGGGTGTTAGGTGCCGTTTTTGTTTCAATACCTTAGTCCATATTGATATTTCTTCTGTTATGTGTGATCAGTCCACGGGTCATCATTACTTCTGGGATATTATCTGCTCCCCTACAGGAAGTGCAAGAGGATTCACCCAGCAGAGTTGCTATATAGCTCCTCCCCTCTTCGTCACCTCCAGTCATTCTCTTGCACCCAAAGACTAGATAGGACGTGTGAGAGGACTATGGTGATTATACTTAGTTTTTATAACTTCAATCAAAAGTTTGTTATTTTACAATAGCACCGGAGCGTGTTATTGCCTCTCTGGCAGAGTTTGAAGAAGAATCTACCAGAGTTTTTACTATGATTTTAACCGGAGTAGTTAAGATCATATTGCTGTTTCTCGGCCATCTGAGGGAGGTAAAAGCTTCAGATCAGGGGACAGCGGGCAGATAAATCTGCATTGAGGTATGTAGCAGTTTTTATTTTCTGAATGGAATTGATGAGAAAATCCTGCCATACCATTATAATGACATGTATGTATACTCTACACTTTAGTATTCTGGGGATGGTATTCACCGGAATTACTCTGTTAAAAGTACATTAAACCTTTTAATAGGTATTTATTATGTTAAACGTTTTTGCTGGAATGTAGAATCGTTTGCATTTTCTGAGGTACTGAGTGAATAAATATTTGGGCATTATTTTTCCACTTGGCAGTTGCTTGTTTTAATTGTGACAGTTTCGTTTCTCTCTCACTGCTGTGTGTGAGGGGGAGGGGCCGTTTTTGGCGCTCTTTGCTACGCATCAAAAATTTCCAGTCAGTTACTCTTGTATTTCCTGCATGATCCGGTTCATCTCTAACAGAACTCAGGGGTCTTCAAACTTCTTTGGAGGGAGGTAGATTCTCTCAGCAGAGCTGTGAGACTTATATATTGACTGTGATTAAAAACGTTGCTCTGTAATTTTTATGTTTCAAATTTAATTATTGTTACTTTACTAATGGGAACAAACCTTTGCTAAAAGTTGTGTTGTTTTTTAAGGATTGATGCTATAACTGTTTTTTTCAGTTCATTATTTCAACTGTCATTTAATCGTTTAGTGCTTCTTTGAGGCACAGTACGTTTTTGTTAAATAAGATTGTAACCAAGTTGCAAGTTTATTGCTAGTGTGTTAAACATGTCTGATTCAGAGGAAGATATCTGTGTCATTTGTTCCAATGCCAAGGTGGAGCCCAATAGAAATTTATGTACTAACTGTATTGATGCTACTTTAAATAAAAGCCAATCTGTACAAATTGAACAAATTTCACCAAACAGCGAGGGGAGAGTTATGCCGACTAACTCGCCTCACGTGTCAGTACCTGCATCTCCCGCCCGGGAGGTGCGTGATATTATGGCGCCTAGTACATCTGGGCGGCCATTACAGATAACATTACAAGATATGGCTACTGTTATGACTGAAGTTTTGGCTAAATTACCAGAACTAAGAGGCAAGCGTGATCACTCTGGGGTGAGAACAGAGTGCGCTGATAATACTAGGGCCATGTCTGATACTGCGTCACAGCTTGCAGAGCATGAGGACGGAGAGCTTCATTCTGTGGGTGATGGTTCTGATCCAAACAGATTGGATTCAGATATTTCAAATTTTAAATTTAAATTGGAGAACCTCCGTGTATTACTAGGGGAGGTTTTAGCGGCTCTTAATGATTGTAACACTGTTGCAATTCCAGAGAAATTGTGTAGGTTGGATAAATACTTTGCGGTACCGGCGAGTACTGACGTTTTTCCTATACCTAAGAGACTAACTGAAATTGTTACTAAGGAGTGGGATAGACCCGGTGTGCCGTTCTCACCCCCTCCTATATTTAGAAAGATGTTTCCAATAGACGCCACCACACGGGACTTATGGCAAACGGTCCCTAAGGTGGAGGGAGCAGTTTCTACTTTAGCTAAGCGTACCACTATCCCGGTGGAGGATAGCTGTGCTTTTTCAGATCCAATGGATAAAAAATTAGAGGGTTACCTTAAGAAAATGTTTGTTCAACAAGGTTTTATATTGCAACCCCTTGCATGCATCGCGCCGATTACGGCTGCGGCAGCATTTTGGATTGAGTCTCTGGAAGAGAACCTTAATTCAGCTACGCTGGACGACATTACGGACAGGCTTAGAGTCCTTAAACTAGCTAATTCATTCATTTCGGAGGCCGTAGTACATTTAACCAAACTTACGGCTAAGAACTCAGGATTCGCCATTCAGGCACGTAGGGCGCTGTGGCTAAAATCCTGGTCAGCTGATGTAACTTCTAAGTCCAAATTACTTAATATACCTTTCAAGGGGCAAACTTTATTTGGGCCCGGTTTGAAAGAAATTATCGCTGACATTACAGGAGGTAAGGGCCACGCCCTGCCTCAAGACAAAGCCAAAGCTAAGGCTAGACAGTCTAATTTTCGTCCCTTTCGGAATTTCAAAGCAGGAGCAGCATCAACTTCCACTGCACCAAAACAGGAAGGAGCTGTTGCTCGTTACAGACAAGGCTGGAAACCTAACCAGTCCTGGAACAAGGGCAAGCAGGCCAGGAAACCTGCTGCTGCCCCAAAGACAGCATGAACCGAGGGCCCCCGATCCGGGACCGGATCTAGTGGGGGGCAGACTCTCTCTCTTCGCCCAGGCTTGGGCAAGAGATGTTCAGGATCCCTGGGCGCTAGAGATCATATCTCAGGGATACCTTCTAGACTTCAAATTCTCTCCCCCAAGAGGGAGATTTCATCTGTCAAGGTTGTCAACAAACCAGATAAAGAAAGAAGCGTTTCTACGCTGTGTACAAGATCTGTTATTAATGGGAGTGATCCATCCGGTTCCGCGGTCGGAACAAGGACAAGGGTTTTACTCAAACCTGTTTGTGGTTCCCAAAAAAGAGGGAACTTTCAGGCCAATCTTGGATTTAAAGATCCTAAACAAATTCCTAAGAGTTCCATCGTTCAAAATGGAAACTATTCGGACAATCTTACCCATGATCCAAAAGGGTCAGTACATGACCACAGTGGATTTAAAGGATGCTTACCTTCACATACCGATTCACAAAGATCATTACCGGTATCTAAGGTTTGCCTTCTTAGACAGGCATTACCAGTTTGTAGCTCTTCCATTCGGATTGGCTACGGCTCCAAGAATCTTCACAAAGGTTCTGGGTGCCCTTCTGGCGGTACTAAGACCGCGAGGAATTTCGGTAGCTCCGTACCTAGACGACATTCTGATACAAGCTTCAAGCTTTCAAACTGCCAAGTCTCATACAGAGTTAGTTCTGGCATTTCTAAGGTCGCATGGATGGAAAGTGAACGAAAAGAAGAGTTCTCTTTTTCCTCTCACAAGAGTTCCATTCTTAGGGACTCTTATAGATTCTGTGGAAATGAAGATTTATCTGACAGAAGACAGATTAACAAAGCTTCTAAATGCATGCCGTGTCCTTCATTCCATTCAACTCCCGTCAGTAGCTCAATGCATGGAGGTGATCGGCTTAATGGTAGCAGCAATGGACATAGTTCCCTTTGCACGTCTACATCTCAGACCGCTGCAATTGTGCATGCTAAGTCAGTGGAATGGGGATTACTCAGACTTGTCCCCTACTCTGAATCTGGATCAAGAGACCAGAAACTCTCTTCTATGGTGGCTTTCTCGGCCACATCTGTCCAGGGGGATGCCATTCAGCAGGCCGGACTGGACAATTGTAACAACAGACGCCAGCCTACTAGGTTGGGGCGCTGTCTGGAATTCTCTGAAGGCTCAGGGACAATGGAGTCAGGAGGAAAGTCTCCTACCAATAAACATTCTGGAATTGAGAGCAGTTCTCAATGCCCTTCTGACTTGGCCCCAGTTAAAAACTCGGGGGTTCATCAGGTTTCAGTCGGACAACATCACGACTGTAGCGTACATCAACCATCAAGGAGGGACAAGAAGCTCCCTAGCAATGATGGAAGTATCAAAGATAATTCGCTGGGCAGAGTCTCACTCTTGCCACCTGTCAGCAATCCACATCCCGGGAGTGGAGAACTGGGAGGCGGATTTCTTGAGTCGCCAGACTTTTCATCCGGGGGAGTGGGAACTTCATCCGGAGGTCTTTGCCCAAATACTTCGACATTGGGGCAAACCAGAGATAGATCTCATGGCGTCTCGCCAGAACGCCAAACTTCCTCGCTACGGATCCAGATCCAGGGATCCGGGAGCGGTTCTGATAGATGCTTTGACAGCACCTTGGAACTTCGGGATGGCTTATGTGTTTCCACCCTTCCCGCTGCTTCCTCGATTGATTGCCAAAATCAAACAGGAGAGAGCATCAGTGATTCTAATAGCGCCTGCATGGCCACGCAGGACTTGGTATACAGATCTAGTGGACATGTCATCCTGTCCGCCTTGGTCTCTACCTCTAAGACAGGACCTTCTGATACAGGGTCCATTCAAACATCAAAATCTAACTTCTCTGAAGCTGACTGCTTGGAAATTGAACGCTTGATTTTATCAAAACGTGGTTTTTCTGAGACGGTTATTGATACCCTGATACAGGCTAGGAAGCCTGTTACCAGAAGGATTTACCATAAGATATGGCGTAAATACCTATACTGGTGTGAATCCAAAGATTACTCCTGGAGTAAGGTTAGGATTCCTAGGATATTGTCCTTTCTACAAGAAGGTTTAGAAAAGGGTTTATCGGCTAGCTCATTAAAGGGACAGATCTCAGCTCTGTCCATCTTGTTACACAGGCGTCTGTCAGAAAATCCAGACGTCCAGGCCTTTTGTCAGGCTTTAGCTAGGATCAAGCCTGTGTTTAAAACTGTTGCTCCGCCATGGAGTTTAAACTTAGTTCTTAACGTTTTACAGGGTGTTCCGTTTGAACCCCTTCATTCCATTGATATAAAATTGTTATCTTGGAAAGTTCTGTTTTTAATGGCTATTTCCTCGGCTCGAAGAGTCTCTGAGTTATCAGCCTTACATTGTGATTCTCCTTATCTGATCTTTCACTCAGACAAGGTAGTTCTGCGTACTAAACCTGGGTTCTTACCTAAGGTAGTCACTAACAGGAATATCAATCAAGAGATTGTTGTTCCATCCTTGTGTCCAAATCCTTCTTCAAAGAAGGAACGTCTTCTACACAATCTGGATGTAGTTCGTGCCCTCAAGTTCTACTTGCAGGCAACTAAGGATTTTCGACAAACGTCTTCCCTGTTTGTCGTGTACTCTGGTCAGAGGAGAGGTCATAAGGCTTCGGCTACCTCTCTCTCCTTCTGGCTTCGTAGCATAATTCGTTTAGCCTATGAGACTGCTGGACAGCAGCCTCCTGAAAGAATTACAGCTCATTCTACTAGAGCTGTGGCTTCCACTTGGGCCTTTAAGAATGAGGCCTCTGTTGAACAGATTTGCAAGGCTGCAACTTGGTCTTCGCTTCATACTTTTTCCAAATTTTACAAATTTGACACTTTTGCTTCTTCGGAGGCTATTTTTGGGAGAAAGGTTCTTCAGGCAGTGGTTCCTTCTGTATAATGAGCCTGCCTATCCCTCCCGTCATCCGTGTACTTTTGCTTTGGTATTGGTATCCCAGAAGTAATGATGACCCGTGGACTGATCACACATAACAGAAGAAAACATAATTTATGCTTACCTGATAAATTCCTTTCTTCTGTTGTGTGATCAGTCCACGGCCCGCCCTGTTTTTTAAGGCAGGTAAATATTTTTTAAATTATACTCCAGTCACCACTACACCCTTGGCTTCTCCTTTCTCGTTGGTCTTTGGTCGAATGACTGGAGGTGACGTAGAGGGGAGGAGCTATATAGCAACTCTGCTGGGTGAATCCTCTTGCACTTCCTGTAGGGGAGCAGATAATATCCCAGAAGTAATGATGACCCGTGGACTGATCACACAACAGAAGAAAGGAATTTATCAGGTAAGCATAAATTATGTTTTCCTCTATCCAGTCATGGAGGATTCTGATGCTGAGACTGTGCTCATTTAAGATTCAGTTATAGAGGATTCTGATACCGAGACTATTTTAATTTCAGATTTAGATTCTGTGTCCGGTGACGACTCCGGATTGGCCTCGTTGACACATGTCGACCAGTTTTGTTCCGTATGCCATAAAAGAGTGCTTGGTTCCTCGTTCTCTGGGAATCAGTGGACTGCCGAGCCATCCGTCTCTGGGGGCCCCGTCCTCTGAGAGGCGAGTTCCCTACCAATTCATACTTCTACACATGCGGGTAACCCAGTTTATGGTTCCTCCATGCAGGGTGGTGTGTTCCCCCCCAAGGTTGCAGCACGTTTTCGCTTCCAGATAATGTTAGCGATGGTCCGTCTGCAGAGTCCAGACGTTCATTTGAGATTATACTCGTTCCCTATTGTCCCAGGTCTTCCGCCTTGGGGTGGACCTCTACAGTTCCCCGTGGGTGTAACTGTTCCGGAGTGTTGTGCCTTTTGTTACAGGATTGTGCGCCTTAGCGTGTTGCTCAGACATCTTTTTCAGTTATTGAATGACCCTATCGTTAACATATATGGGAACTTTCAGTCTGATAATTTGAATGGAGCACCTCATTAGACATGTGGGGTTATCTCCTGTTTGTCATTTGTTTGAGATCTTTCCCAGTTTTTTTTAAAGATATGGCTCCTTTTTGCTGGTCCTGCAGGTAGGCCTGTGTCTTTTGGCCGTTAACCTTTTGGGTTGCCTTTATATTTTATTTTGTATCCGGTGGGATGTCTTTTATTTGTTTTTGTTTCCTTTGGGAACCATCTGGGATCAATACTCTTTGTTACTTCTTCAGAAGTTGTTTGGACATGTTAGTCCTATGTTTAAAAATGTCTGTTTTCCTTTTTTCCCCTATGTGGGAGAATTTATGCAGCTTGCCGGTTAGGACCCCGAGTACAGGCTGGTCCGGTCAGGTTCGTTTGGTTTTGTGGCTGTTCAGACACGTGACGCCGTTTCTACTGGTTCGGTCGTAGCGCTGAGTGCTCAAGTTATCATTGTTTTTTATGTTCAACTAAGCATTCAAGAGGACCTGTGGGTTCACGAGGCGGGAAATGATTGTTTCAGTCCTTATAGCCTTCAGTCATAGGTGAAAGAGCAGGGGAGTGTTCCACTGTGACATCTGATTTCAGAGCCTAGAGTTTCCTCCTTCATGTGGGGGAGGGCTGGCGGGCGTAGTGCCCCGTTGCCACTGGTTGAGTGGTTTGGCCTTCAGTTTTTAGTCTTCTCTGGGGCTCCTATGGGGCTTGATCCAACAGCTTGTATGGATAGCTGCCCAGCATACGGAAGGTTTTTGTATTTTGAAACCTGTTGCAGCTTTTGGCATCTTTTAAAGGGGTGCGTATCAGCTGTTTCTAGTGTATCTAGATATAGCTCTTACTCTGGGTCGCGTAAGGTCTGTCTGAGTTATGAGACCTTTGGGTCTTCTTCCTTTGTGTCCGTGTGGGTTAGATCTCCTTTTGGGGATCTGTGTTCCGGACGTTGGTTGATCCCTGTAGGGACTTGTGTAGCTCGGGTTTTCCCAGAGCTGGGAAGGTTTAGCACCTTTTCTCTCCCCTGTGTCCTCTGCCTGTGTGGAGGTGATGGGGAGACTAGCCCTGCTAGTAGGGCTTTGGGAACTTTGAGGTATCCCTTCTGTTGTCCTGTGGCCTTGTGAAGTCCCTTCATTTGACTTCTAGCCTTGCTCCTTGGAGAGTTGGACTTTATCTAGGGGTGGTTCCTTCCTTTGGTCGGAGCTTTCGAGTTCTCTTCACTGTCCGGATTTTTCTGGATATGCTCCATTCCTTTTGTCTGGCTTTTTGGCCAGTCATGGTGTTTAGTCCCAGGGTATAGTTGCCTGAACTATTAGGTACCGGACATGTTTTTACTTCCTGAGTCTTCCTCTTTCTGGGGCTTCACTCTTGTCCCAGTTTTGAGTTGTTTGGATCTCAGGGCTGGTCGGGATGTTCCACGGTGGTGGGAACTGGGGCTATGTCCTTGCTCCATCTACCTGACCGGGTCAGGGTTGGCCCGGTCTATTGGAGTGTTTATTACTCCTTGCCACCGAGTAACCCATGCTATCTGGGGTTAGCTGGGTGGCTTGCGCCTCAAGAATGGTGAGTTTCTACCCAGCTGCTGGCACTGGATTCCAGTTTCTGGTGCACCTTAGGGTTGCTCTGCAGGTGAATGAGTTGGCTGTGCCTCTGTTGGGCGAACTACTTGTGTGGGGGTCCTTTCTAGGACATTTGCGGAGGATTTTTTCTTCCCGTTTAGCCAGTGGCTTCGGGCCTTGAGGACGGTTATTGCCCTTCCGGCCTCTTTCCTTTCTCTTTAGGGGATATTCTCTTCTTCGGGAGACGGAGTTCTTACTAGGGGCTTCTCCTGGTCGGGAAGTGGAAGGTGGACTTGGTTCCACCTGGAATCTTACTGGTTCCATGTCAGACTGTGGGGCCTTGTTTTGATAGATCCTTAGGTCTATGGCCTTGTCTGTTTTCAGAGTTGGGTTGTACTTGTACTTTGGGGGGTGGCTCTGCCATCTTTACGCTCGTTCCTGTACCAGTTTCGGGATTCTTTGTTCCCTTGTATTGGTGGCCCAGCTGGGTCTGCAAGTCAGGAAGCCAGAGCGGTCTATGGGTCACAGTATCCTTTGGGATGTGTGAGCTTACTGAGTCTAATTCTGATAGCTCAGTCTGCTATGAGATGGTTTTTCCTTTCTCCTTGCTCCTTTGACAGGAGACGGTTTCCTCTTCCTTCGGGTTCTGAGGATATTCTCTCCTTTTCGGGGGACCTCGATGGAGGCTTTGTGTTCCTCTTTTTAGGGACATGTGAGTAGGTCCAGCGGCTTAGGTTGCCTGAAGCGTGCCCTCTGTCGGGGGCTGTTTTGTGTGGTCTGTTTCTTGATGACTGCTGCTTCTTTTTCCTTGCAAGCTCCCTCTGTGTTTTCAAACTTGGGGTTTCGCCTGGGTCTATTACACGCTCTTTCACGGTCGAATACTTGGGTATTCTATGGGCAGGCGCTGGGAGGACTTTGCCTTTTTAGTTGCGTTCCATGCTTGCAGGATGTTGGGGAGACGTCTTTTCGGTCTCCATGCCTGGTATTATCCCGGGTTTTGCATGGTATAGGCGTGGCCTCCTTCCCTGTTTGGTTCATTTGGGTCTCTGATTACTGGGCCCACTCTTGGAGGTGCTGTTTTTTGCATTGAGGGACTTTTTGGTTTCCTCAGTCCTCCTTTGACTTGTTCCCCTTGGAGATTTCAGCTGGTTTACCCTTCATTTGTGAGGGGTGAGTGGCGGGGGACCGTCTGTTGGGCGACGGTGTCTCTTGGTGGACTTTTGGCTCAGTCGAGTCCGTATTGCGGTCTCTAATTTGGCTCTGGACTGGCTGCGAGTCAGTGTCACTGGGGCTTTTCCTTTGAAAAAATGTTCTCGCCTTCGGATGAAGCAGGATTTTTTTATTGGGTAGATGTTCAGGCCTGGTGCTCTCAGTATGGGCCGCCTATTGTACCCTTGGCATTCAGTGTCCTCTATAGCTTGGGTATTGTTTTCCCATAAGTAATGAATGCAGCTGTGGACTCTTTCCATTTAAGAAGAAAGACATAAATTATGCTTACCTGATAATTTCCTTTTCTTCTGATGGAAAGAGTCCACAGCTCCCCACCCGTAATTTTATGTGGGGCATCCTTATATTCTTCTGGCACCTTTTCACACTGATATTTCTTCTACTGTTCCTTGTTCCTCGGCAGAATGCCTGGGGGATGACACGAGTGGGAGGAGTATTTAAGCCTTTGGCTGGGGTGTCTTTGCCTCCTCCTGGTGGCCAGGTTCTTATTTCCCAAAAGTAATGAATGCAGCTGTGGACTCTTTCCATCAGAAGAAAAGGAACTTATCAGGTAAGCATAATTTATGTTTTTTCAACCAAAACCTATTCTCTCTTCTTAGTATGTCATTTAAGATGGATAATGGTATTGACATGTCTGTGTTTTAATAGCTCATCTGTCAAGTTGGAATCCATTTACTATTTAAAGGATGATCACTTTTCTTACTATGTTAGAGTCCAGTCTTACACAGTCTAAATTAAACTCTGTTCTCTTGTCTGGATTTTTTTCAACAGTTACTTGTTCCATTATGTATGCCAAGACAGAATCATATATCTCTGCATTACTGATGATGTAAGTACTGTGGTTGCATGACATGTAAATTAAAGGGACATTAAAATCAAGATTAAACTTTACTTCCAGAATCAAATTGTGCAGTTGTGCTTAAATTATGAATGAGCTAGGTTTATATTTTATTTATTTAACCCACAATGTACATAATACATGAATATAAGAAAACATAGATATATGACAACAGAATGAATACCAATAAATATTATTATATACACAATATCACTATATAAAATGTATCTTCTGATATTTTTTTCTACACCAGAATTCCCTGGGGAAAAAAAAGAAACAAACATGGGCATTCACTGGCAAAAAGCTTACTTTAATATTAGAGTTTTAGATCCATTTATATAGCCCATACAGGTTTTTTTGTTGTGTTGTTTTTTTTGTGGGTTTTTTTTTTTTTTAGTGTATAGTTTTGCTTATTTTTAAATAACATTGTGCTGATTTTCAGACTCTTAAAGAGGCAGTAAACCTAGCAAATAATGTTATATAATTCTTCACATAGTGCAGAATTATATAACATTAGCTTACCGCCATGTTTCTAAAGCAAAGGGTTATATAGATATTTTGCAACAAAGACAAAACCCTGCTCCTGACTCTACTGAGCGGGTCTGTCTAGTCAAAGCGCGCCTGATCGCGATATTAAACTCAATGTAGCTCGCTCCCGCTCTGGTCTGGTAGCGGGAGCGAACTACATTGAGTTTAATAGCGTGATCAGGCCGGCTGTGATTAGACAAGGTGCCCAGATGTGCTTAGGAGAAGAAAACAGATCCGCTCAGTAGAGTCAGGAGCAGGGTTTTGTCTTCGTTGCAAAATATTTATATAACCCTTTGCTTTAGAACAGGGGTATCAAGCTCAATTTATCTGGGGGCCACTTGCCAAGTGTTCTTTGCCCATTGGGGCCGATTGAACTGAATAAGTGCTCTGGAACTGGATATAATAGGCACTAGAAGTGACATTTACCCAAGTAGTAGTGCATGGTGGGAGTTGTAGCCGATAGCAGACATACACAGTTGTCTATTTATCTTGTGAGTGCCAAGTGAAGTGATGATTCTGGAACTGTATAACAATGTAAAAAGGGACATTTATCCAAGCAGTCTCTTGTGTTTATATTTATCTAGGTTTACTGTCCCTTTAACCAAGCCCCAAAGTTTTAGATGTATACTCTCTTTTCATATACAGGGGGGGGGGGGTCTGCTGCTCCTGTTTCCCAGCCCCTTTCACTGGGTGTCCTAGTCTAACCTCATCAACAGTGCTGAATTGGAGGTTCTAAGTAGGTTTTATACTGGATTGTAAGATCAATAGCTGTGCATATTCTTTTTTATAGTAGTGTCTATTACATGCAGTTATATGAAAACATTGTGTATACTGTCCCTTTAAGGAGAGGATACTATTTGATAGTATACTATACTATAAAACAGTTGTTGTAACATATTCAGAATTGCCATGTGTCAGTCTGTTATAGAAGAGCAAAGGACCAAACAGGGTTTGAAATTTTAAGTTGGAATATTGTCTTAGCGGTATACGTGTTTACACTATTCAGTTCATGAAGGCAAAAACTTCCAGAGCAGGTTTTGTTTTTAAGTATAACATTTCTTTTGCAGGATTTTGAGAGGTCCAGAGCCTTTAATTTCTTGAATGAAATAAAAAAAAGGTTTCAGACAACATATGGGTCAAGGGCACAGACAGCACTTCCCTACGCAATGAACAGTGAATTTTCCAGCGTTCTTTCAGCACAGATGGTGAGTATTGAAATGACGCATGAGCTGCTTCTTGACATGGTTTATATTTTATACTTGAACCATATAAGAGTATAAGGTCAGTAACAGTGTATTTATTACGTGAGGAATGAAACTGAAAGTTTTGAACAAAGAAAACATTTCAGCCGGTCTATAAATAAAATGGTATAATGCTGAGTTCTGATAATTGTTATTTCAGCCAATTACACCAAACCTCAAACCACCCCCCGCAAATAAAAAAGAATGGGGGGTAAACTGGTTGTACATATGAGAAATTAGCTTTAATATGTCCTTATATTGAATGGATCAATGCTGGAACCTCCTGGTACAGTTTAAGGGAATGTAAACTTTGACGAATGTGTGCCCGGTTTTTAAAAATCCTATTAAAATCAGGGACACTTTCATTCATCAAAGTTTACATTTCACTGGTTTTGTTAAAATACTTACCTTTTCTTCTTGAAAGCCGGACCAGCGATTCCCCCGCCTGCCGCTCGTCTCTTCATACGTCAGAAATTAAGAATCCGGCTTCCTCCAATCACGGCATGGCCTCAGGCAATGTTTTCTTTGAGGGGGAAGCCGTGATTGGAGGAAGCCGGATTCTTCATTTCTGACGTAAAGAAGAGACGAGCAAAAGGCGGGGGATCGCTGGTCCAGCTTTCAAGAAGAAAAGCTAAGTATTTTTACAAAACTGGTGAAATGTAAACTTTGATAAATGAAAGTTCCCCTGTTTTTAATAGGATTTATAAAAACCGGGCACACATTCGTCAAAGTTTACATTTACTTTAAATAGAATGATCTTCCTTCCCTCGCTACCAAATAAAATAACGTTTACATTGGGTTGATTAACAGTAAGAAGATGGTGGAACATTTTTATCACATAGGTACATTTGAAGTTATATATTCATTTATATATAATATCACGTATTTCAAATGAAGAAAGCCCCATGTAGTCATTATTGTTTTTCTAAATAGTAACATTTAATTGAATGTTCTAATAATTCTTATTTCAGCCATTTACACCAGTGTCGTTCAACCCTCACCAATAAAAAGAGGGGAGGGTAAATTGGTTGTACATATGAGAAAATAGCTTTAATATAGCAAAATAGTAGATGAGGTTGAAAAAAGACAGAAGTCCATTGCATTCAACCTATACAAATCTTAATTTATCTTCAATAAAAGCTCCAGTTGATATTAAATGAATCTCATTAAAAAGGTGTCCCATTTAACACAAGCAATTATATCTCTGAATTCTTTTTCTAGTCAGAAATGTATCTAAACCATTTTAAATGTATCTAAGGTATTGGCATTTACTTCCTCCTTAGGTAATGAGTTCCACAATTTAATTTCTCTTATAGTGAAAAAATGTTTATGTTGCTGGAGATTAAATCTCCTTTCTTCTGTTATGTGTGATCAGTCCACGGGTCATCATTACTTCTGGGATATTATCTGCTCCCCTACAGGAAGTGCAAGAGGATTCACCCAGCAGAGTTGCTATATAGCTCCTCCCCTCTACGTCACCTCCAGTCATTCTCTTGCACCCAAAGACTAGATAGGAGGTGTGAGAGGACTATGGTGATTATACTTAGTTTTTATAACTTCAATCAAAAGTTTGTTATTTTACAATAGCACCGGAGCGTGTTATTACTTCTCTGGCAGAGTTTGAAGAAGAATCTACCAGAGTTTTTCTTATGATTTTAACCGGAGTAGTTAAGATCATATTGCTGTTTCTCGGCCATCTGAGGGAGGTAAAAGCTTCAGATCAGGGGACAGCGGGCAGTTGAATCTGCATTGAGGTATGTAGCAGTTTTTATTTTCTGAATGGAATTGATGAGAAAATCCTGCCATACCGTTATAATGACATGTATGTATACTCTACACTTCAGTATTCTGGGGATGGTATTTCACCGGAATTACTCTGTAAAAGTACATTAAACCTTTTAATAGGTATTTAATTCATGTTAAACGTTTTTGCTGGAATGTAGAATCGTTTGCATTTCTGAGGTACTGAGTGAATAAATATTTGGGCATTATTTTTCCACTTGGCAGTTTGCTTGTTTTGATTATGACAGTTTCGTTTCTCTTTCACTGCTGTGTGTGAGGGGGAGGGGCCGTTTTTGGCGCTCTTTGCTACGCATCAAAAATTTCCAGTCAGTTACTCTTGTATTTTCTGCATGATCCGGTTCATCTCTAACAGAACTCAGGGGTCTTCAAACTTCTTTGAAGGGGGTAGATTCTCTCAGCAGAGCTGTGAGACTTATGTAGTGTCTGTGTTTTAAAACGTTGCTCTGTGATTTTTATGTTTAAAATTTAATTAGTGTTACTTTACTAATGGGAACAAACCTTTGCTAACAAGTTGTGTTGTTTTTAAAGAGTGATGATATAACTGTTTTTCAGTTCATTATTTCAACTGTCATTTAATCGTTTAGTGCTTCTTTGAGGCACAGTACGTTTTTTGTTAAATAAGATTGTAACCAAGTTGCATGTTTATTGCTAGTGTGTTAAAACATGTCTGATTCAGAGGAAGATACCTGTGTCATTTGTTCCAATGCCAAGGTGGAGCCCAATAGAAATTTATGTACTAACTGTATTGATGCTACTTTAAATAAAAGCCAATCTGTACAAATTGAACAAATTTCACCAAACAGCGAGGGGAGAGTTATGCCGTCTAACTCGCCTCACGTGTCAGTACCTGCGTCTCCCGCCCGGGAGGTGCGTGATATTATGGCGCCTAGTACATCTGGGCAGCCATTACAGATAACATTACAAGATATGGCTACTGTTATGACTGAAGTTTTGGCTAAATTACCAGAACTAAGAGGCAAGCGTGATCACTCTGGGGTGAGAACAGAGTGCGCTGATAATTCTAGGGCCATGTCTGATACTGCGTCACAGCTTGCAGAGCATGAGGACGGAGAGCTTCATTCTGTAGGTGACGGTTCTGATCCAAGCAGATTGGATTCAGATATTTCAAATTTTAAATTTAAATTGGAAAACCTCCGTGTATTACTAGGGGAGGTCTTAGCGGCTCTTAACGATTGTAACACTGTTGCAATACCAGAGAAAATGTGTAGGTTGGATAAATACTTTGCGGTACCGGCGAGTACTGACGTTTTTCCTATACCTAAGAGATTAACTGAAATTGTTACTAAGGAGTGGGATAGACCCGGTGTGCCGTTCTCACCCCCTCCAATATTTAGAAAGATGTTTCCAATAGACGCCACCACACGGGACTTATGGCAAACGGTCCCTAAGGTGGAGGGAGCAGTTTCTACTTTAGCTAAGCGCACCACTATCCCGGTGGAGGATAGCTGTGCTTTTTCAGATCCTATGGATAAAAAATTAGAGGGTTACCTTAAGAAAATGTTTGTTCAACAAGGTTTTATATTGCAACCCCTTGCATGCATCGCGCCGATTACGGCTGCGGCAGCATTTTGGATTGAGTCTCTGGAAGAGAACCTTAGTTCCGCTACGCTGGACGACATTACGGACAGGCTTAGAGTCCTTAAACTAGCTAATTCATTCATTTCGGAGGCCGTAGTACATTTAACCAAACTTACGGCTAAGAATTCAGGATTCGCCATTCAGGCACGTAGGGCGCTGTGGCTAAAATCCTGGTCGGCTGATGTAACTTCTAAGTCCAAATTACTTAATATACCTTTCAAGGGGCAAACTTTATTTGGGCCCGGTTTGAAAGAAATTATCGCTGACATTACAGGAGGTAAGGGCCACGCTCTACCTCAAGACAAAGCCAAAGCTAAGGCTAGACAGTCTAATTTTCGTCCCTTTCGGAATTTCAAAGCAGGTGCAGCATCAACTTCCACTGCACCAAAACAGGAAGGAGCTGTTGCTCGTTACAGACAAGGCTGGAAACCTAACCAGTCCTGGAATAAGGGCAAGCAGGCCAGAAAACCTGCTGCTGCCCCTAAGACAGCATGAACCGAGGGCCCCCGATCCGGGACCGGATCTAGTGGGGGGCAGACTCTCTCTCTTCGCCCAGGCTTGGGCAAGAGATGTCCAGGATCCCTGGGCGCTAGAGATCATATCTCAGGGATACCTTCTAGACTTCAAATTATCTCCCCCAAGAGGGAGATTTCATCTGTCAAGGTTGTCAACAAACCAAATAAAGAAAGACGCGTTTCTACGCTGTGTACAAGATCTATTATTAATGGGAGTGATCCATCCGGTTCCGCGGTCGGAACAAGGACAAGGGTTTTACTCAAACCTGTTTGTGGTTCCCAAAAAAGAGGGAACTTTCAGGCCAATCTTGGATTTAAAGATCCTAAACAAATTCCTAAGAGTTCCATCGTTCAAAATGGAAACTATTCGGACAATCTTACCCATGATCCAAAAGGGTCAATACATGACCACAGTGGATTTAAAGGATGCTTACCTTCACATACCGATTCACAAAGATCATTACCGGTATCTAAGGTTTGCCTTCTTAGACAGGCACTACCAGTTTGTAGCCCTTCCATTCGGATTGGCTACGGCTCCGAGAATCTTCACAAAGGTTCTGGGTGCCCTTCTAGCGGTTCTGAGACCGCGAGGAATTTCGGTAGCTCCGTACCTAGACGACATTCTGATACAAGCTTCAAGCTTTCAAACTGCCAAGTCTCATACAGAGTTAGTTCTGGCATTTCTAAGGTCGCATGGATGGAAAGTGAACGAAAAGAAGAGTTCTCTCTTGCCTCTCACAAGAGTTCCATTCTTGGGGACTCTTATAGATTCTGTAGAAATGAAGATTTATCTGACAGAAGACAGATTAACAAAGCTTCTAAATGTATGCCGTGTCCTTCATTCCATTCAACTCCCGTCAGTAGCTCAATGCATGGAGGTGATCGGCTTAATGGTAGCAGCAATGGACATAGTACCCTTTGCACGCCTACATCTCAGACCGCTGCAATTGTGCATGCTGAGTCAGTGGAATGGGGATTACTCAGATTTGTCCCCCACTCTGAATCTGGATCAAGAGACCAGAAACTCTCTTCTATGGTGGCTTTCTCGGCCACATCTGTCCAGGGGGATGCCGTTCAGCAGGCCGGACTGGACAATCGTAACAACAGACGCCAGCCTTCTAGGTTGGGGCGCTGTCTGGAATTCTCTGAAGGCTCAGGGACAATGGAGTCAGGAGGAAAGTCTCCTGCCAATAAACATTCTGGAATTGAGAGCAGTTCTCAATGCCCTTCTAGCTTGGCCCCAGTTAAAGACTCGGGGGTTCATCAGGTTTCAGTCGGACAACATCACGACTGTAGCTTACATCAACCATCAGGGAGGGACAAGAAGCTCCCTAGCAATGATAGAAGTATCAAAGATAATTCGCTGGGCAGAGTCTCACTCTTGCCACCTGTCAGCAATCCACATTCCGGGAGTGGAGAACTGGGAGGCGGATTTCTTGAGTCGCCAGACTCTTCATCCGGGGGAGTGGGAACTTCATCCGGAGGTCTTTGCCCAAATACTTCGACGTTGGGGCAAACCAGAGATAGATCTCATGGCGTCTCGCCAGAACGCCAAACTTCCTCGCTACGGATCCAGATCCAGGGATCCGGGAGCGGTTCTGATAGATGCTTTGACAGCACCTTGGAACTTCAGGATGGCTTATGTGTTTCCACCCTTCCCGCTGCTTCCTCGATTGATTGCCAAAATCAAACAGGAGAGAGCATCAGTGATTCTAATAGCGCCTGCATGGCCGCGCAGGACTTGGTATGCAGATCTAGTGGACATGTCATCCTGTCCGCCTTGGTCTCTACCTCTAAGACAGGACCTTCTGATTCAGGGTCCATTCAAACATCAAAGTCTAACTTCTCTGAAGCTGACTGCTTGGAAATTGAACGCTTGATTTTATCAAAACGTGGTTTTTCTGAGTCGGTTATTGATACCCTGATACAGGCTAGGAAGCCTGTTACCAGAAAGATTTACCATAAAATATGGCGTAAATACCTATACTGGTGTGAATCCAAAGATTACTCCTGGAGTAAGGTTAGGATTCCTAGGATATTGTCTTTTCTACAAGAAGGTTTAGAAAAGGGTTTATCGGCTAGCTCATTAAAGGGACAGATCTCAGCTCTGTCCATCTTGTTACACAGGCGTCTGTCAGAAAATTCAGACATCCAGGCCTTTTGTCAGGCTTTAGCTAGGATCAAGCCTGTGTTTAAAACTGTTGCTCCGCCATGGAGTTTAAACTTAGTTCTTAACGTTTTACAGGGTGTTCCGTTTGAACCCCTTCATTCCATTGATATAAAATTGTTATCTTGGAAAGTTCTATTTTTAATGGCTATTTCCTCGGCTCGCAGAGTCTCTGAGTTATCAGCCCTACATTGTGATTCTCCTTATCTGATCTTTCACTCAGACAAGGTAGTTCTGCGTACTAAACCTGGGTTCTTACCTAAGGTTGTTTCTAACAGGAATATCAATCAAGAGATTGTTGTTCCATCCTTGTGTCCAAATCCTTCTTCAAAGAAGGAACGTCTTCTACACAATCTGGATGTAGTTCGTGCCCTCAAGTTCTACTTGCAGGCAACTAAAGATTTTCGCCAAACTTCTTCCCTGTTTGTCGTTTATTCTGGACAGAGGAGAGGTCAAAAAGCTTCTGCTACCTCTCTCTCTTTTTGGCTTCGTAGCATAATACGTTTAGCCTATGAGACTGCTGGACAGCAGCCTCCTGAAAGAATTACAGCTCATTCCACTAGAGCTGTGGCTTCCACTTGGGCCTTTAAGAATGAGGCCTCTGTTGAACAGATTTGCAAGGCTGCAACTTGGTCTTCGCTTCATACTTTTTCCAAATTTTACAAATTTGACACTTTTGCTTCTTCGGAGGCTATTTTTGGGAGAAAGGTTCTTCAGGCAGTGGTTCCTTCTGTATAATGAGCCTGCCTATCCCTCCCGTCATCCGTGTACTTTTGCTTTGGTATTGGTATCCCAGAAGTAATGATGACCCGTGGACTGATCACACATAACAGAAGAAAACATAATTTATGCTTACCTGATAAATTCCTTTCTTCTGTTGTGTGATCAGTCCACGGCCCGCCCTGTTTTTTAAGGCAGGTAAATATTTTTTAAATTATAATTCAGTCACCACTACACCCTTGGCTTCTCCTTTCTCGTTGGTCTTTGGTCGAATGACTGGAGGTGACGTAGAGGGGAGGAGCTATATAGCAACTCTGCTGGGTGAATCCTCTTGCACTTCCTGTAGGGGAGCAGATAATATCCCAGAAGTAATGATGACCCGTGGACTGATCACACAACAGAAGAAAGGAATTTATCAGGTAAGCATAAATTATGTTTTCCTCTAGCCCTAAATTCTGTCCTCCTTGTCACAAACAATTATTTTGGAATAAACAGAGTTTCTGCCATCTCTGTATATGGGCCTTAAAGTGTCAGTAAACTTTAAAAATAATGTTATATAATTCTGCACATAGTGCAGAATTATATAACATTATATTAGCCAAACTTTATAAAACCTAATGTACCCTTTTAATTTTTAAAAAAAAAACTGTTTTACAGACCCGCTCTCTGCGCTCTTCTGAGCGGGTCTGTTATATTCACACAGCGCATCGGGCCAGCTGTATAGTCACAGCCCGGCCCGACCGCGCCATAAGACAAAGTGCAGCTCGCTCCTGCTGTCAGACAGAGCAGGAGCGAGCTGCACTTAGTCTTATGGCGCGGTCGGGCCGGGCTGTGACTATACAGCTGGCCCAATGCGCTGTGTGAATATAACAGACCCGCTCAGCAGAGTACAGAGAGCGGGTCTGTAAAACAGCGTTTTTTTAAAAAAAGTTAAAAGGGGTACATTAGGTTTTATAAAGTTTGGCTAATATAATGTTATATAATTCTGCACTATGTGCAGAATTATATAACTTTATTTTTAAGGTTTACTGTCCCTTTAAAGGGATAGTAAACCCAAAAAATTTTTTAGCATTTTTTAAAACTTCATATTCAGTTATTAAAATCCGCAAATAATACATATAAGCCATTTTTTAGCATTTACGTGCAATTTGCTAGATGAAATTTAAATGCTGCCAAACCCTTCTTTTGCATCATTATGCAGCCGAATTGACGATTTCTACCTAGGTAGAACTAATATGGCGTCACGCATACTCATTTGAAGTACCTTCTTGCAACGCATGCGCACTTGTATGTTACTTGCCTTCTAGTTCTGCAGCTTCAGCCGCACGGGTCATCAACACCTCGCCAGATGCGTGATAAAGGAGTGGGCGTGGCGCATCAGGGCGATGAAGACGGGGGGATGTTGTCAGTGGCACTGCAGGCCCAGCTGTTCTTAGTAGGGCCAGTGTTCTGTTAGATTTTGCGTGACAGACTGAGTGGCACCAGTGGAGTGGAGAATTGAGCAGGTATGGGTGATAGACACCAGGCCAGACCAGGGGTGTGTGTGCTGGGGCCGGTCTCCCTCTGGAGCTGATGTGTGTGTGCTGGGGCCAGTCTCCCTCTGGAGCAGATGTGTGTGTGTGTGTGTGTGTGTGCTGGGGCCGGTCTCCCTCTGGAGCTGATGTGTGTGTGTGCTGGGGCCGGTCTCCCTCTGGAGCATATATGTGTGTGCTGGGGCCGGTCTCCCTCTGGAGCAGATGTATGAGTGCTGGGTCCGGTCTACCTCTGGAGCACATGTGTGTGTGCTGGGGCCGGTCTCCCTCTGGAGCAAATGTGTGTGTGCTGGGGCCGGTCTCCCTCTGGAACCGGTATACGTGATGGGTGGCAGGCCAGATGCTGTGGCAGCAGTTCACATCGTAGGAGTGCACAGAGCAGAATGACAACTGGAAATAAACATTATTGGCCCAAAACGGCAGCTCAGTTATTACATAATATATGCGCTTGTGATATTGTAGGTATGCAGATTCCCTGTGCATTGCGCATGCAACCACTCACACAAGTTACAATGCTGAAATTGAGGACCGCAGCTCATTAAAATATTCAAATTTCATGATCAGTGCTGCAGCGCTATTGGAGGAATAGCTGGCACAGATTATCTGCAACTCCAGCCTACATTTATGGGCGGTCGTTACGTCTGTTACAGGGGAAAATAAAATATATATTTTTTTTTACACATTAAAGCTTTGTTTAAGGTAAGAATCAGTAGTTTTTAATCTTGGACACCATAACTAAGTGATTATGTATTCTGTATTACATTACAAAAGTAAATATTTCAAACCCTTTAAATATAGTTATTTAAAGTAATTGGCCTTTTTTCCCCCTAGAGGAACAAACCTAGTTTGGATAACCTCTCTTCATAGCCTAAATTCTCCATTCCCCCTATTTGTTTTGTGGTCCTTCTCTGAACATTTTTAAGTCTGCAATGTTATTTTTAGAGATTGGTCCCCAGAACTGTACTCCATACTCAAGGTGAGGTCTTACCATGGATTTATATAGTGACATAATTATGCTTTCCTCCCTTGCATCAATGCCTCTTTTAATACATGATAGTATCTTATTAGCCTTAGAAGCTACTGCCCTGCATTGTGTACCAATCTTTAGCTTGTTATCTATTACTACTCCCAAATCCCTTTCCTCCTCTGTTTGGCTAATTCTTGTCCCATTTAAATAATACATTGCCTGCTTATTTTTACTTCCAAAATGTAGAACCTTACATTTTCCAGTATTAAATCTCATTTTCTATTTACCTGCTCATTCTTCTAATTTTTGTAAATACCCTTGTACAGCAATTTCATCCTGCACTGACCTAATGACCTTACACAACTTTGTATCATCTACAAAAATAGAGATGTTGCAATTTAATCCTCATTAAAGGGATACTAAACCCATTTTTGTTTTCATAATTCAGATAGAGCATGACATTTTAAGCAACTTTCTAATTTGCTCCTATTATCAATTTATTTTGTTCTCTTGGTATCTTTATTTGAAAAGCAAGTATGTAAAGCTTAGGATCCAGCACATTTGGGTTTAGTATTCCTTTAATAAAAATATTAAAAAGAACACGGCCCAGTACTGATCCCTTGGGGACTCCACTGATGACCTTTGTCCAATGGGAGTATGATCCGTTTACAACTATTTGTTGCTCCCTGTCTTTTATCCAGTTATTTATCCATGAGCTAACAATTTTAGCTATTCACAGTCCCTTAATTTTGTACATTTAATCTCTCATGTGGCACTGTATCAAACGCTTTTGCAAAATCCAAGTATATCGCATCAACTAATTCCCCTTTTTCTATATTTTTACTTCCTCGTAGAATCTAATTATGTTAGTTTGGCATGATCTATTTCTCATAAAAGCATGCTGATTTGAACTAATAATTTAGTTTACACCAATAAACACAATTTAATCCCTTCAAGTATCTTCCCCACTATCAATGTCAGACTAACTGATCTATAGCTTCCTGGATCAGCCTTGTTAACCTTTATAAAAAGTGGCACCACATCAGCTTTCCACCAGTCCTGGGGTACTATGCCTGAGGATGAGTCTTGAAAAATTAAGAGTAGAGGTTTGTCTATAACATAATAATGTTATATAATAACATTATAAAATATAATATAATATTATCTAGTTTTTTTTCCTGATATCATCTAGAGATAACCCAGTTTATGGTATGTTCTAGTTTGTTCCAAAGTATCTCCCATTGGTTCCTCTCTTGTGTATACTGAAGAAAAGAGCTGATTTAGTAACTCAACCTTCTCCCTGTCACTGTTAATCATGCTACCTTTCACACATTTTAATGTACCTATATTTTCCTTCTTAGACTTTTTGACATTTATGTACTTAAAAATCCTTTTAGCGTTTGATTGCTTTGTTACATTTCTTAAATATTTGGAATGTTGAGTCTGTACTATTTTCTTTGAATATCTAATTTCTCTTAACACGTAAACTCACAGAGCTGAACCGCAGGGCACTGAAGTATGTAGCACGTAAAAATCGCTTATTATCTGTTGCATCACTCACTGCAGAGTTCCAAACTGCCTCTGGAAGCAACCTAAACATAAGAACTGTGCGTCAGGAGCTGAATTAAATGGGTTTCCATGGCCGAGTAGCTGTACGCAAGCCTCACATCAACGTGCACAGTGTCAAAACATATTGTACTCTGAAGCAGTGGAAATATGTTCTCTTAAGTGATGAATCCTGCTTCACTATGTGTCAGTCTGATGGAAGAATCTGGGCATGCCACAAGAACGCTAATAACCGGAAGGCATAGTGCCTACTGCAAAGTTTGGTCGTGGAGTTATAATGGTCTCAACTTTATGGCAACAGTTTGGGGAAGGGCCTTTCCTTTTCCAGCATGACTTTTTTCCTCTGTGCACAAAGCAAGGTCCATGAATATATGGTTTCATGAGTGTGGTGTCGAGTCACTCAAGTGGCCTGCACATAGCCCTGACCTTTCTACCCCATTGAACACCTTTGGCATGAATTGGAATGCTGATTGCGAGCCAGATCTTTTTGTCCAACATCAGTCCCTGATCTCACAAATGCTCTTTTGTCTAAATTGCCACAGATTCCCACAGACACACTCCAAACTTTTTGGAAAGCCGTACCAGAAGAGTGGGGTAATTCCATATTAATGCCCATTGTTTTGGAATGGGATGTTTAAAAAGCTCATATAGGTGTTATAGTCAGGTGTCCCCATTTGATGGCTATATAGTGTATGTTCATTTATGTTTCTCTTATTTCAGATGACGATTGTTTAGTCCCATGCAGTTAGTATTGTTTTCTAAATATTGACATTCAATTTGTTTGCTGAACTGCAACTTGTATGTATTTTGTAATAATTTTTTTTATTTTAAAATAAAATTAGGCAAACTATTCAATTTTCAGCCATAGATTACAAAGCCAGTAAAGAAATAAGATTCCTCTTATATATATTTAGAACTGGCTACTTTAAGTAGGTATCTTCCTCAACCAAATGCTATACAAATAGTCGGCTAGATTACGAGTTGTGCGTTAAGGTAAAAAAGCAGCGTTAAGAGGTCCTAACGCTGCTTTTTTACGCCCACTGCTATTACGAGTCTTGCAGATTTAGGGGCACCGCACACTTCTTTGGCCTTACCGCAAACCGACTTATGTAAACTTCGTAAAGTCTTTTTTCTATGGGACTTCCATAGCGCCGGTATTACAAGTGTGTCCTGGGAGGCCAAAAAGTGAGTGGTACACCCTACCCTGTCAAGAGTCCTAACACATTTAAAAGTCAGTAGTTAAGAGTTATATGGTACAACGCTGTAACATAAAACTCATAACTAAAGGTCATGGCAGGACGAACTAGATTTAGAGATAGACCACAAGGACTGGAGAAAAATTTTTGACCGAACGAGACGGGCCTCAGTCTCAGCCAAGATACAAGAAACACAATACAAATTGCTAAGTAGGTGGTACCTGACTCCCCACAGACTGAAACACATATACCCACACACTAGCGGGAACTGTTGGAGAGGGTGTGGAGAGGAGGGAACCCTTTTACATATATGGTGGACCTGCCCACTAATACGACCTTACTGGAACGATATACTTGCCGAAATGAGTAGGGTACTTAATATTATCATACCTCCTAACCCCTGTTATCTAATATACCACCAGTTACCCAAAATAATTGGAGAGGATAAATATCTTCTCCTCCTGTTGATGCTTAATGGCGCAAAAGGCCTAATTCCCTTATACTGGAAAAAACAAAGCACCCCCAATATCCGAGAATGGAAAAATAAAGTGACCGATTTACTGAGGCTTGAGAGATACCATTATCTCAAAATTGGGAAATTGGGTACACATGAAATGATGTTACTAACCTGGGAGGGACGTAGAATCTAAGTCTTCTCGCAGAGAAACACTGTAGCTACACTAGAAAAGGGAGTCCACCTTCTAGACTACACAACTCACACAATAAGTCCTCCGGCCCGCCACCCCCCCTACCCCACCACTCCCCCCCCCCCCCCTTTTTTTTTTTTTTTTTTTTTTTTTTTTTCTCTCTCTCCCCCCCTCTTCTGTTTTTCATTTCTTCACTTTCTCTTCTTCCCCTATCTCTCTTTCCCCCCTTCGTCAGAAGGTTAATCTATCTTATTCCTAACTCTCTCTCCTATCTGTTAGAGATATAATCCAACGAGAACATCTTATCCGACAGCACTGTGTATAAGTATGTTGTCGATTTGAAAAAGTTAGAATTGTGCTGTTCTCGTTAAGTTGTATTTTTCATTTTGCATTTCACATTGTTTTAACAGAGAATCATCTATTGAGATGGTTCTTGGCGTATAAACAGTCTATGTGACGAGTAATAGTAAGTATAAACAGTACGTGAGGGTTTTATACTTCATGTACCGGATGACATTCACTAGGCTGTGAGAATAGAATTATACATCTAGCACATCACGAAATGTATTTGAATAACTCTATCACCGCAAATGTTATATAATAATTTAATATTGTTTGGCAATGTACCTGTTCATATGTTTGCCTTTTTTCCTTTGTTATACCATTTCGATAATAAAGCTTATTTTGAAAACTAAAACTCATAACTAAAGTGCTAAAAAGTACACGAACACCCATAAACTACCTGTTAACCCCTAAACCGAGGCCCTCCCGCATCGCAAACACTAAAATAAAATTTTTAACCCCTAATCTGCCGCTCCGGATTTATTCTATGGCTGTATCTATATCCACCTTTTGTTTTGGTAGAATGCAGACTTTAACACTCATTATCTGCTGGAGCATGCATAGAAGCAAATAAGCTGCTGTGAACTCAGTTGAAATACAATGCCTGTGTTTCTGATCCTAAACACTGATAAGAGGGGTGGATCAGTCTACTCCAGACAGCATTGCTATTGTCACTAATTTTGCTTGTTTTTGAAAATTATTTTAAAATACCTGCCAGCAATTTTTAAACTATTTTTATGCAAACTATTTTTACTTAACTAGCCCCTTTAGGATATGCACAGATCTCAACATGTATTATGGCACTCTAACTATAGGGCTGGCTGGTAAACTTCCACTTGGATCTTTCCTAGAAACTGATCTTCCTAGGACCAATGTTCGGCATTCATGAGGCCTGGTGTCTCTGTCTCACATCAAGATTCTAAGTCTTATATTCTTCTTCAACAGCCTACTGCACTCACTATTTTTAACTGCGATGAAATAAAAGATTGTTAAGGCGAATATCCATCCCTCCTTTGTCTCAACACTCTTCTGGAGTGGTGGACACAGCCATAAAATCTATCCTAAGGCCTCCCTTTGGTAAAATGAGAGTTAGATCCATGTCTGGATGAATTTTAGCAAGGCAGATGGGAATGCCCCTGCCAAGGTATGTTGGGAAACAAAAACATCAGTGCCATCAAATGTTCTAGAAATCAGCAATTCATATGGCTCTACATAATTTATAATTGCTACTTCAGAAAAAAATCCATCAAGGTACAAACAGACAACAGTGTTCTATATCCATATCCATTAGATGAGACCTTAAGCCTTCATACAATAAAAGAAGTCCATCCCATCTTTTCCTGGGCTCAAAGGTACATACAAAATATGAATGCTGTTCATCTACCAGTGAAATAGAATTTTGAAGTAGAGTATCTTAGCAGAATGTCCATGGTCCCAAACAAAGTGGCAACTTAACCCAAAAGTATTCAGCCTCATTGTGGACAGACTGAGCCTGCCAGATATTGACCTTATGGTATCCAAGGCAAATGCTCCGTTTCTTCTTTTTATTTCTTCCGCTGTCACCTCTCACAGAGTGGATGCTCTATTCCAACAATGGGGATTCAACATAATATATGTATTTCATCCAATCCCTCTCATTCACCAGTTTTTATTTAGAGTTCAAAGGGGGGTGGCAACCTTCATAGTCATAGTTCCCATCCAACCTCAAACACAGTAATTTTTAATCTCTTTATCAAGGTCCTCCTATTTTTCATCCAAATCATCAGTAAATGAGGCTGACAATATGGCTCCAACACTTAAACCTTCCACCTCCCATTATTTGGATCTTGCTCCCTAAGAAGTCCACTTCCCTAGTCTGACACAGATTATCAGTACTCGACCGATGAGTATGTACACTTGGGAAGCACTCATATTCCTTAAAGGCTTATATAGAGCAACGAAAAACTTTTAAAATATAACCTTTATTACAACAGTTTAAAAAATGAAACAAACATAAATGTGAAAAACACAAGTGTGCTATGATGGTTTCAGATATTCAGGGTTGAAACAACAGAGATTATCAGGTTGATTAGTAATATAATTATAAATGCAGACCTAGGATGTAGATATTAATCCATAGCCTACTAATATATATTATATCCAATGCAGATTCTCTCAGGTATATGACCGGTAATTATATACTAATATGCTGCTTATTGTTGTACAGATATTACACAGATCACTGAACAGTGATGCTTATAATGGCAGTATATATGCAGTGTTGAAATTAGAAGTTGCTATTGACACATACTGCTCAATTCCCACTTCATCTGTAATTGTGAACCTAGGTGTGTATCAAATGCATCATCTGACTGACTAACAGGAGTTCAGGTAGATTCTGTTGCTAAACATAATATAAAGCAGTTACGTATGATTGTCTCATAATTACATATTGAACAAGTTACCTACATAATGATCCTGTATTGACTGTTGGAGTAAATCACCATTATTAAGTACACAAGCATGAGATTTAAACTATTAAGTTAGAAATGTAACTATCTGCTTGTAAATACAAAGTTGCCAGCACTACTTTGCTAGTTAAACTAACTATTTACAAAGACCCATAGAACTCCCCACTGTCCCCTGACATGTTTTGCTGTTACCGGCTTTTTCAAAGGGTAACTTCCCTAGTCTACTACAGATCTGGGAAGATTCTACTACCAGGATGAAACAGATGATGCCTCAATATACAACATGGAGCTGCATAATCTTCTACAATTCCTGCAAAATGGCTTTTTGAATTGCTTAAGGGCCAGTACACTGACGTTCCAGCTTGCCGCTATCTTTTGCATTTGATGGGTTGTACAGTTTTTCCAAGCCTTGGCACATATTGATCCTTTCAAAAAGGCCAATGTCTGGGGACCTTACTTAGTTGTAATTTGCAGAAGTTATGTTAGATGTCCAATTGAGTCTTTGCGTTAAATACCTCTATGGTTCATGGTGCGCTATTATTTTGGTGGAAATCACTTCTAGTGTCTCTGAACTTCACACAGTCTCTGTGGACGAGCCTCACACCACTTTACGTCAGTATAAGGTTGTTCTTTGGACTGGCTCTGGTTTTCTCCCTAAAGTAATTTCTGATTTCCATTCTGACAAGTGCTATAATTGTATTATGATAATACATTTACAGGGAGTAAGCCACTGTACAAGCTTGTGGGCAGGCTTATGCCATGATTCTTCTATCAAGGTGGAAACAGTAACAGTATGTACCAGATCCAGAGAGTGTTTGAGAACTTATTCTACTAGGGGGAGTGGCTACTAACCTGATGGGCAGAAGATGCAAATGCTACTCCAGACAAGCTGTATTGGGTGGTTGGGTTAGATTTCACCCCATACCTTCATCTCTCGCTATTGTGTGGATATCAACAATCTGTTTCAGCTAAATTTAAGTTTTGTCTTCTTTCACTTCTTTCTGTTTTGCAGGGGGAAAACATTTTGAGTTTTTCCCCACCTATTCTTACTTTGTGCTAATTATTTGTCTCACTGGTGAATTTTATCTAGGGTGAGAATTTTAGCTAGAAAGAGTCTGTTCAATTCTAGTTTTGGATGATTTGTCAACAATACACATGATTAATCACACCATGATTTCATGTAAGCACACCACCCACCCCAAATGCAGAACATGCTGTGATGTGAGATGTCATCACAGAAAATGCAGGATGTCTGCAGAAAGACCAGGACATGTGCAAGAACTGTTAGTGCTTTAACTTTGCTATATTGTTCCACATCAGGCTGTTCTTTTCAAATAGTGCTGTTCTCTGGCTGCACTGTGTAAGTTTTCCTTAATACAGTGCAGCCAGAGTGACATGCTTTTTGAAGAGAACCGTCAAATATAGGGCAGCATATTGATTCAAATTTTTAACCCCTACCCTGGTCTGCAAAGCTGCGACTACCAAATGCAAGATGTTCTTGTTAGACCATGCCGTTCTTAGCTACTACAGCAGCCCACGGCTAAAAAAAAGTTTTTGCTAAGAGGTGACGTTTTCACCTCTTAGCCAATAACCGTGCGGTAAATCTGGCTCCTATGGGCGCCAAGCCGGATTTATTGCACGGCTATTGGCTAAGAGGTGAAAACGTCAACTCTTAGCAAAAACATTTTTTAGCCGTGGGCTGCTGTAGCAGCTAAGAACGGCGATCGATTGAAACAAATCAAGGAGCTTTCTACATGAAGTATCTTATACTTCATGAATGAAAGTCCCCTTTATTTGTTTCAATAGTCAATCCTATTGTTTGTACAACGCTAGGATTGACTTTCACTTTAATTTAAAACTGGTATTTTGTCACTGGGAAAAGCATTTATTTTTGTCTTTACTCTCAAAACACTGTAATATGTTGCTGACATTTTCTATTTAAAAAAAAAAATAAAACTGGTATTTTGTAAGAAAAATTTTGCATTGTTTAGCAGTCCTGGGACACACCGCTTGAAAAGTGTTTTGAATGTTGCTGTGGCCAATTAGGAACTGATATAAACAAGCTCCTGCACGTATCTAGCATTTACTGCAGCTTGTTGGAATATCAGGGATCTGCATTTTACAGAATGCACTTCACACTCAGGCAGAGAAAGCAAAATAGTTCTTAGAGTTACTGGAGAAGCGGCTAAAATAAATGTATGGTTTGTTTTTTTGTTGTTGTTTTTTTTGTTTTTTTTACTATGTACTATTAAGAATTTCTGTCTTCTGACCATGAAAGCATTATATAACTATGAAAATGCATTTAAAATTGCAATTTAATAATTAAATTCAGTGAATTTTGGCACTACTGAAATGTAAAAACTCTTATAATAAGAATGCTGTATGTGGATGTTAGATGTAAGGAAGCTGTTCCCTTGCCACAAATGTGTGCTGAAGCTTAAAGGGCCATTCTATTGAAAAAATGTCATGCTCTAATTTGCTAGTCACCCTCCATAGGTAAAGTTCTGCTTGTGAGCCGCAGAGCATGACTGGTCCCAAGTGGAAACTACAGCCGACCCAGTAGTGCGATTACAGCTGCTTGATTGTGTCAGCGGCAGTTTCTGCTCGGGATCAGAAGTGCTCTGCCCCTCCAGAGTGTACTTTAACTTTGTATTTAAAGGGATGTAAAAGTCGTAGAGCATGTCAATTTAAGACACTTTTAAATTAACTTCTATTTCTTCTGTTATGTGTGATCAGTCCACGGGTCATCATTACTTCTGGGATATTATCTGCTCCCCTACAGGAAGTGCAAGAGGATTCACCCAGCAGAGTTGCTATATAGCTCCTCCCCTCTACGTCACCCCCAGTCATTCTCTTGCACCCAAAGACTAGATAGGAGGTGTGAGAGGACTATGGTGATTATACTTAGTTTTTAGAACTTCAATCAAAAGTTTGTTATTTTACAATAGCACCGGAGCGTGTTATTACCTCTCTGGCAGAGTTTGAAGAAGAATCTACCAGAGTTTTTCTTATGATTTTAACCGGAGTAGTTAAGATCATATTGCTGTTTCTCGGCCATCTGAGGGAGGTAAAGACTTCAGATCAGGGGACAGCGGGCAGTTGATTCTGCATTGAGGTATGTAGCAGTTTTTATTTTCTGACTGGAATTGATGAAAAAATCCTGCCATACCGTTATAATGAACATGTATGTATACTCTACACTTAGTATTCCGGGGATGGTATTTCACCGGAATTACTCTGTAAAAGCACATTAAACCTTTTATTAGGTATTTTTCATGTTAAACGTTTTTGCTGGAATGTAGAATCGTTTGCATTAATGAGGTACTGAGTGAATAAATATTTGGGCATTATTTTTCCACTTGGCAGTTTGCTTGTGTTAATTATGACAGTTTCGTTTCTCTCTCACTGCTGTGTGTGAGAGGGAGGGGCCGTTTTTTGGCGCTCTTTGCTACGCATCAAAAATTTCCAGTCAGTTTTTCTGCATGATCCGGTTCATCTCTAACAGAACTCAGGGGTCTTCAAACTTCTTTGAAGGGAGGTAGATTCTCTCAGCAGAGCTGTGAGACTTATATAGTGACTGTGATTTAAAACGTTGCTCTGTAATTTTTATGTTTAAAATTTAATTAGTGTTATTTTACTGATGGGAACAAACCTTTGCTAAAAAGTTGTGTTGTTTGTTAAGAGTGATGCTATAACTGTTTTTCAGTTCATTATTTCAACTGTCATTTAATCGTTTAGTGCTTCTTGAGGCACAGTACGTTTTTATTAAATAAAATTGTAACCGACTTGCATGTTTATTGCTAGTGTGTTAAACATGTCTGATTCAGAGGAAGATACCTGTGTCATTTGTTCCAATGCCAAGGTGGAGCCCAATAGAAATTTATGTACTAACTGTATTGATGCTACCTTAAATAAAAGCCAATCTGTACAAATTGAACAAATTTCACCAAACAGCGAGGGGAGAGTTATGCCGACTAACTCGCCTCACGTGTCAGTACCTGCATCTCCCGCCCGGGAGGTGCGTGATATTATGGCGCCTAGTACATCTGGGCAGCCATTACAGATAACATTACAAGATATGGCTACTGTTATGACTGAAGTTTTGGCTAAATTAACCAGAACTAAGAGGCAAGCGTGATCACTCTGGGGTGAGAACAGAGTGCGCTGATAATTCTAGGGCCATGTCTGATACTGCGTCACAGCTTGCAGAGCATGAGGACGGAGAGCTTCATTCTGTAGGTGACGGTTCTGATCCAAACAGATTGGATTCAGATATTTCAAATTTTAAATTTAAATTGGAAAACCTCCGTGTATTACTAGGGGAGGTCTTAGCAGCTCTCAACGATTGTAACGCTGTTGCAATACCAGAGAAAATGTGTAGGTTGGATAAATACTTTGCGGTACCGGCGAGTACTGACGTTTTTCCTATACCTAAGAGATTAACTGAAATTGTTACTAAGGAGTGGGATAGACCCGGTGTGCCGTTCTCACCCCCTCCAATATTTAGAAAGATGTTTCCTATAGACGCCACCACACGGGACTTATGGCAAACGGTCCCTAAGGTGGAGGGAGCAGTTTCTACTTTAGCTAAGCGTACCACTATCCCGGTGGAGGATAGCTGTGCTTTTTCAGATCCTATGGATAAAAAATTAGAGGGTTACCTTAAGAAAATGTTTGTTCAACAAGGTTTTATATTACAACCCCTTGCATGCATCGCGCCGATCACGGCTGCGGCAGCATTTTGGATTGAGTCTCTGGAAGAGAACCTTAGTTCAGCTACGCTGGACGACATTACGGACAGGCTTAGAGTCCTTAAACTAGCTAATTCATTCATTTCGGAGGCCGTAGTACATTTAACCAAACTTACGGCTAAGAATTCAGGATTCGCCATTCAGGCACGCAGGGCGCTGTGGCTAAAATCCTGGTCGGCTGATGTAACTTCTAAGTCCAAATTACTTAATATACCTTTCAAGGGGCAAACTTTATTTGGGCCCGGTTTGAAAGAAATTATTGCTGACATTACAGGAGGTAAGGGCCACGCTCTACCTCAAGACAAAGCCAAAGCTAAGGCTAGACAGTCTAATTTTCGTCCCTTTCGGAATTTCAAAGCAGGAGCAGCGCCAACTTCCACTGCACCAAAACAGGGAGGAGCTGTTGCTCGTTACAGACAAGGCTGGAAGCCTAACCAGTCCTGGAACAAGGGCAAGCAGGCCAGTAAACCTGCTGCTGCCCCAAAGACAGCATGAACCGAGGGCCCCCGATCCGGGACCGGATCTGGTGGGGGGCAGACTCTCTCTCTTCGCCCAGGCTTGGGCAAGAGATGTCCAGGATCCCTGGGCGCTAGAGATCATATCTCAGGGATACCTTCTAGACTTCAAATTCTCTCCTCCAAGAGGGAGATTTCATCTGTCAAGGTTGTCAACAAACCAAATAAAGAAGGACGCGTTTCTACGCTGTGTACAAGATCTATTATTAATGGGAGTGATCCATCCGGTTCCGCGGTCGGAACAAGGACAAGGGTTTTACTCAAACCTGTTTGTGGTTCCCAAAAAAGAGGGAACTTTCAGGCCAATCTTGGATTTAAAGATCCTAAACAAATTCCTAAGAGTTCCATCGTTCAAAATGGAAACTATTCGGACAATCTTACCCATGATCCAAGAGGGTCAGTACATGACCACAGTGGATTTGAAGGATGCTTACCTTCACATACCGATTCACAAAGATCATTACCGGTATCTAAGGTTTGCCTTCTTAAACAGGCATTACCAGTTTGTAGCCCTTCCATTCGGATTGGCTACGGCTCCAAGAATCTTTACAAAGGTTCTGGGTGCCCTTCTGGCGGTACTAAGACCGCGAGGAATTTCGGTAGCTCCGTACCTAGACGACATTCTGATACAAGCTTCAAGCTTTCAAACTGCCAAGTCTCATACAGAGTTAGTTCTGGCATTTCTAAGGTCGCATGGATGGAAAGTGAACGAAAAGAAGAGTTCTCTCTTTCCTCTCACAAGAGTTCCATTCTTGGGGACTCTTATAGATTCTGTAGAAATGAAGATTTATCTGACAGAAGACAGATTAACAAAGCTTCTAAATGCATGCCGTGTCCTTCATTCCATTCAACTCCCGTCAGTAGCTCAATGCATGGAGGTGATCGGCTTAATGGTAGCAGCAATGGACATAGTTCCCTTTGCACGCCTACATCTCAGACCGCTGCAATTGTGCATGCTGAGTCAGTGGAATGGGGATTACTCAGATTTGTCCCCCACTCTGAATCTGGATCAAGAGACCAGAAGCTCTCTTCTATGGTGGCTTTCTCGGCCACATCTGTCCAGGGGGATGCCGTTCAGCAGGCCGGACTGGACAATTGTAACAACAGACGCCAGCCTTCTAGGTTGGGGCGCTGTCTGGAATTCTCTGAAGGCTCAGGGACAATGGAGTCAGGAGGAAAGTCTCCTGCCAATAAACATTCTGGAATTGAGAGCAGTTCTCAATGCCCTTCTAGCTTGGCCCCAGTTAAAGACTCGGGGGTTCATCAGGTTTCAGTCGGACAACATCACGACTGTAGCTTACATCAACCATCAAGGAGGGACAAGAAGCTCCCTAGCAATGATAGAAGTATCAAAGATAATTCGCTGGGCAGAGTCTCACTCTTGCCACCTGTCAGCAATCCACATCCCGGGAGTGGAGAACTGGGAGGCGGATTTCTTGAGTCGCCAGACTCTTCATCCGGGGGAGTGGGAACTTCATCCGGAGGTCTTTGCCCAAATACTTCAACGTTGGGGCAAACCAGAGATAGATCTCATGGCGTCTCGCCAGAACGCCAAACTTCCTCGCTACGGATCCAGATCCAGGGATCCGGGAGCGGTTCTGATAGATGCTTTGACAGCACCTTGGAACTTCAGGATGGCTTATGTGTTTCCACCCTTCCCACTGCTTCCTCGATTGATTGCCAAAATCAAACAGGAGAGAGCATCAGTGATTCTAATAGCGCCTGCATGGCCGCGCAGGACTTGGTATGCAGATCTAGTGGACATGTCATCCTGTCCGCCTTGGTCTCTACCTCTAAGACAGGACCTTCTGATTCAGGGTCCATTCAAACATCAAAGCCTAACTTCTCTGAAGCTGACTGCTTGGAAATTGAACGCTTGATTTTATCAAAACGTGGTTTTTCTGAGTCGGTTATTGATACCCTGATACAGGCTAGGAAGCCTGTTACCAGAAAGATTTACCATAAAATATGGCGTAAATACCTATACTGGTGTGAATCCAAAGATTACTCCTGGAGTAAGGTTAGGATTCCTAGGATATTGTCTTTTCTACAAGAAGGTTTAGAAAAGGGTTTATCGGCTAGCTCATTAAAGGGACAGATCTCAGCTCTGTCCATCTTGTTACACAGGCGTCTGTCAGAAAATTCAGACATCCAGGCCTTTTGTCAGGCTTTAGCTAGGATCAAGCCTGTGTTTAAAACTGTTGCTCCGCCATGGAGTTTAAACTTAGTTCTTAACGTTTTACAGGGTGTTCCGTTTGAACCCCTTCATTCCATTGATATAAAATTGTTATCTTGGAAAGTTCTATTTTTAATGGCTATTTCCTCGGCTCGAAGAGTCTCTGAGTTATCAGCCCTACATTGTGATTCTCCTTATCTGATCTTTCACTCAGACAAGGTAGTTCTGCGTACTAAACCTGGGTTCTTACCTAAGGTAGTCACTAACAGGAATATCAATCAAGAGATTGTTGTTCCATCCTTGTGTCCAAATCCTTCTTCAAAGAAGGAACGTCTTCTACACAATCTGGATGTAGTTCGTGCCCTCAAGTTCTACTTGCAGGCAACTAAAGATTTTCGCCAAACTTCTTCCCTGTTTGTCGTTTATTCTGGACAGAGGAGAGGTCAAAAAGCTTCTGCTACCTCTCTCTCTTTTTGGCTTCGTAGCATAATACGTTTAGCCTATGAGACTGCTGGACAGCAGCCTCCTGAAAGAATTACAGCTCATTCCACTAGAGCTGTGGCTTCCACTTGGGCCTTTAAGAATGAGGCCTCTGTTGAACAGATTTGCAAAGCTGCAACTTGGTCTTCGCTTCATACTTTTTTCCAAATTTTACAAATTTGACACTTTTGCTTCTTCGGAGGCTATTTTTGGGAGAAAGGTTCTTCAGGCAGTGGTTCCTTCTGTATAATGAGCCTGCCTATCCCTCCCGTCATCCGTGTACTTTTGCTTTGGTATTGGTATCCCAGAAGTAATGATGACCCGTGGACTGATCACACATAACAGAAGAAAACATAATTTATGCTTACCTGATAAATTCCTTTCTTCTGTTGTGTGATCAGTCCACGGCCCGCCCTGTTTTTTAAGGCAGGTACATATTTTTTAAATTATAATTCAGTCACCACTACACCCTTGGCTTCTCCTTTCTCGTTGGTCTTTGGTCGAATGACTGGAGGTGACGTAGAGGGGAGGAGCTATATAGCAACTCTGCTGGGTGAATCCTCTTGCACTTCCTGTAGGGGAGCAGATAATATCCCAGAAGTAATGATGACCCGTGGACTGATCACACAACAGAAGAAAGGAATTTATCAGGTAAGCATAAATTATGTTTTTCAAATGTGCTTTTTTTCTCTTGGTATCCTTTGTTGAAAAAGAATGCATACATATTCTACACTAGTGGGAGCTAGCTGCTGATTGGTACCTGCACACATTTGTCTCATGTGGCTAACTAGATGTGTTCAGCTAGCTGCCAATGTTCCTTCAGCAAAGGATAACAAGAGAATGATGCAAATTTGATAATATAAGTAAATTGGAAAGTTGTTTAAAACTGTATGTTCTATCCAAATCATGAAATAAAATGTTGGCGTTTCCTGTCCCTTTAATTCTTTTTCAATTTAGACACATCCTCAAACTTGACACTAAAGAATCAGATAAAGCCATAGAGGGAAAAATAAAGAAAGATAAGAGCATCCCTATCCTTTTAACAAGATACAAAAAAACAATATTTTTTTTTAAGCTTTTCAAATAGACATGGAAATCATACATAAACATTCATGATTCGGCTAGAGAGTAAAATTTAAAAATCAAAAAACTTTACAGTATATATTTAAATAAAATGGGACCTTCATTGTGTACACAAAGAGGATGTTTCAGACCACACCATTCCCCTTGGTCATCTAATGGCCTGAACGTTGTCCTCTTTGTGTTTTTGGACCCAATGATAACACAGTAAGAAGAAGATTGGCGGCTGGTACATTCTTTTTGTCTTACTGTTAGGAGGAAGCAATCCTGTACAGTGTCCCACTGTTGTAAAGTGCTATATGGACTGATACATTAAGTACAGTATATTTCTTTTATCTCCTTCTCTTAGTATCCTTGGTTAAAACTTAGCTCCTTTCCATGAGAGCATACTGAGGTAGACTCTAGAAGTGTGCACATGTCTTGAGCACTATATGGCAGCTGTGTTTTCATCAATAATTTTAACAGTGTATAGATATAGTGTTCAGGATGTGCACACTCTTGAACCTACTTTCGTATGGTTTAATGGATAGGAGCTAAGTTTTAAAGTGACAGTCAAGTCAAAATAAACTTTCTTCTGTTATGTGTGATCAGTCCACGGGTCATCATTACTTCTGGGATATTATCTGCTCCCCTACAGGAAGTGCAAGAGGATTCACCCAGCAGAGTTGCTATATAGCTCCTCCCCTCTACGTCACCCCCAGTCATTCTCTTGCACCCAAAGACTAGATAGGACGTGTGAGAGGACTATGGTGATTATACTTAGTTTTTATAACTTCAATCAAAAGTTTGTTATTTTACAATAGCACCGGAGCGTGTTATTGCCTCTCTGGCAGAGTTTGAAGAAGAATCTACCAGAGTTTTTACTATGATTTTAACCGGAGTAGTTAAGATCATATTGCTGTTTCTCGGCCATCTGAGGGAGGTAAAAGCTTCAGATCAGGGGACAGCGGGCAGATAAATCTGCATTGAGGTATGTAGCAGTTTTTATTTTCTGAATGGAATTGATGAGAAAATCCTGCCATACCGTTATAATGACATGTATGTATACTCTACACTTTAGTATTCTGGGGATGGTATTTCACCGGAATTACTCTGTTAAAAGTACATTAAACCTTTTAATAGGTATTTATTATGTTAAACGTTTTTGCTGGAATGTAGAATCGTTTGCATTTTCTGAGGTACTGAGTGAATAAATATTTGGGCATTATTTTTCCACTTGGCAGTTGCTTGTTTTAATTGTGACAGTTTCGTTTCTCTCTCACTGCTGTGTGTGAGGGGGAGGGGCCGTTTTTGGCGCTCTTTGCTACGCATCAAAAATTTCCAGTCAGTTACTCTTGTATTTCCTGCATGATCCGGTTCATCTCTAACAGAACTCAGGGGTCTTCAAACTTCTTTGGAGGGAGGTAGATTCTCTCAGCAGAGCTGTGAGACTTATATATTGACTGTGATTAAAAACGTTGCTCTGCAATTTTTATGTTTCAAATTTAATTATTGTTACTTTACTAATGGGAACAAACCTTTGCTAAAAGTTGTGTTGTTTTTTTAAGGATTGATGCTATAACTGTTTTTTCAGTTCATTATTTCAACTGTCATTTAATCGTTTAGTGCTTCTTTGAGGCACAGTACGTTTTTGTTAAATAAGATTGTAACCAAGTTGCAAGTTTATTGCTAGTGTGTTAAACATGTCTGATTCAGAGGAAGATATCTGTGTCATTTGTTCCAATGCCAAGGTGGAGCCCAATAGAAATTTATGTACTAACTGTATTGATGCTACTTTAAATAAAAGCCAATCTGTACAAATTGAACAAATTTCACCAAACAGCGAGGGGAGAGTTATGCCGACTAACTCGCCTCACGTGTCAGTACCTGCATCTCCCGCCCGGGAGGTGCGTGATATTATGGCGCCTAGTACATCTGGGCGGCCATTACAGATAACATTACAAGGTATGGCTACTGTTATGACTGAAGTTTTGGCTAAATTACCAGAACTAAGAGGCAAGCGTGATCACTCTGGGGTGAGAACAGAGTGCGCTGATAATACTAGGGCCATGTCTGATACTGCGTCACAGCTTGCAGAGCATGAGGACGGAGAGCTTCATTCTGTGGGTGATGGTTCTGATCCAAACAGATTGGATTCAGATATTTCAAATTTTAAATTTAAATTGGAGAACCTCCGTGTATTACTAGGGGAGGTTTTAGCGGCTCTTAATGATTGTAACACTGTTGCAATTCCAGAGAAATTGTGTAGGTTGGATAAATACTTTGCGGTACCGGCGAGTACTGACGTTTTTCCTATACCTAAGAGACTAACTGAAATTGTTACTAAGGAGTGGGATAGACCCGGTGTGCCGTTCTCACCCCCTCCTATATTTAGAAAGATGTTTCCAATAGACGCCACCACACGGGACTTATGGCAAACGGTCCCTAAGGTGGAGGGAGCAGTTTCTACTTTAGCTAAGCGTACCACTATCCCGGTGGAGGATAGCTGTGCTTTTTCAGATCCAATGGATAAAAAATTAGAGGGTTACCTTAAGAAAATGTTTGTTCAACAAGGTTTTATATTGCAACCCCTTGCATGCATCGCGCCGATTACGGCTGCGGCAGCATTTTGGATTGAGTCTCTGGAAGAGAACCTTAATTCAGCTACGCTGGACGACATTACGGACAGGCTTAGAGTCCTTAAACTAGCTAATTCATTCATTTCGGAGGCCGTAGTACATTTAACCAAACTTACGGCTAAGAACTCAGGATTCGCCATTCAGGCACGTAGGGCGCTGTGGCTAAAATCCTGGTCAGCTGATGTAACTTCTAAGTCCAAATTACTTAATATACCTTTCAAGGGGCAAACTTTATTTGGGCCCGGTTTGAAAGAAATTATCGCTGACATTACAGGAGGTAAGGGCCACGCCCTGCCTCAAGACAAAGCCAAAGCTAAGGCTAGACAGTCTAATTTTCGTCCCTTTCGGAATTTCAAAGCAGGAGCAGCATCAACTTCCATTGCACCAAAACAGGAAGGAGCTGTTGCTCGTTACAGACAAGGCTGGAAACCTAACCAGTCCTGGAACAAGGGCAAGCAGGCCAGGAAACCTGCTGCTGCCCCAAAGACAGCATGAACCGAGGGCCCCCGATCCGGGACCGGATCTAGTGGGGGGCAGACTCTCTCTCTTCGCCCAGGCTTGGGCAAGAGATGTTCAGGATCCCTGGGCGCTAGAGATCATATCTCAGGGATACCTTCTAGACTTCAAATTCTCTCCCCCAAGAGGGAGATTTCATCTGTCAAGGTTGTCAACAAACCAGATAAAGAAAGAAGCGTTTCTACGCTGTGTACAAGATCTGTTATTAATGGGAGTGATCCATCCGGTTCCGCGGTCGGAACAAGGACAAGGGTTTTACTCAAACCTGTTTGTGGTTCCCAAAAAAGAGGGAACTTTCAGGCCAATCTTGGATTTAAAGATCCTAAACAAATTCCTAAGAGTTCCATCGTTCAAAATGGAAACTATTCGGACAATCTTACCCATGATCCAAAAGGGTCAGTACATGACCACAATGGATTTAAAGGATGCTTACCTTCACATACCGATTCACAAAGATCATTACCGGTATCTAAGGTTTGCCTTCTTAGACAGGCATTACCAGTTTGTAGCTCTTCCATTCGGATTGGCTACGGCTCCAAGAATCTTCACAAAGGTTCTGGGTGCCCTTCTGGCGGTACTAAGACCGCGAGGAATTTCGGTAGCTCCGTACCTAGACGACATTCTGATACAAGCTTCAAGCTTTCAAACTGCCAAGTCTCATACAGAGTTAGTTCTGGCATTTCTAAGGTCGCATGGATGGAAAGTGAACGAAAAGAAGAGTTCTCTTTTTCCTCTCACAAGAGTTCCATTCTTAGGGACTCTTATAGATTCTGTGGAAATGAAGATTTATCTGACAGAAGACAGATTAACAAAGCTTCTAAATGCATGCCGTGTCCTTCATTCCATTCAACTCCCGTCAGTAGCTCAATGCATGGAGGTGATCGGCTTAATGGTAGCAGCAATGGACATAGTTCCCTTTGCACGTCTACATCTCAGACCGCTGCAATTGTGCATGCTAAGTCAGTGGAATGGGGATTACTCAGACTTGTCCCCTACTCTGAATCTGGATCAAGAGACCAGAAACTCTCTTCTATGGTGGCTTTCTCGGCCACATCTGTCCAGGGGGATGCCATTCAGCAGGCCGGACTGGACAATTGTAACAACAGACGCCAGCCTACTAGGTTGGGGCGCTGTCTGGAATTCTCTGAAGGCTCAGGGACAATGGAGTAAGGAGGAAAGTCTCCTACCAATAAACATTCTGGAATTGAGAGCAGTTCTCAATGCCCTTCTGACTTGGCCCCAGTTAAAGACGCGGGGGTTCATCAGGTTTCAGTCGGACAACATCACGACTGTAGCGTACATCAACCATCAAGGAGGGACAAGAAGCTCCCTAGCAATGATGGAAGTATCAAAGATAATTCGCTGGGCAGAGTCTCACTCTTGCCACCTGTCAGCAATCCACATCCCGGGAGTGGAGAACTGGGAGGCGGATTTCTTGAGTCGCCAGACTTTTCATCCGGGGGAGTGGGAACTTCATCCGGAGGTCTTTGCCCAAATACTTCGACATTGGGGCAAACCAGAGATAGATCTCATGGCGTCTCGCCAGAACGCCAAACTTCCTCGCTACGGATCCAGATCCAGGGATCCGGGAGCGGTTCTGATAGATGCTTTGACAGCACCTTGGAACTTCGGGATGGCTTATGTGTTTCCACCCTTCCCGCTGCTTCCTCGATTGATTGCCAAAATCAAACAGGAGAGAGCATCAGTGATTCTAATAGCGCCTGCATGGCCACGCAGGACTTGGTATGCAGATCTAGTGGACATGTCATCCTGTCCGCCTTGGTCTCTACCTCTAAGACAGGACCTTCTGATACAGGGTCCATTCAAACATCAAAATCTAACTTCTCTGAAGCTGACTGCTTGGAAATTGAACGCTTGATTTTATCAAAACGTGGTTTTTCTGAGACGGTTATTGATACCCTGATACAGGCTAGGAAGCCTGTTACCAGAAGGATTTACCATAAGATATGGCGTAAATACCTATACTGGTGTGAATCCAAAGATTACTCCTGGAGTAAGGTTAGGATTCCTAGGATATTGTCCTTTCTACAAGAAGGTTTAGAAAAGGGTTTATCGGCTAGCTCATTAAAGGGACAGATCTCAGCTCTGTCCATCTTGTTACACAGGCGTCTGTCAGAAAATCCAGACGTCCAGGCCTTTTGTCAGGCTTTAGCTAGGATCAAGCCTGTGTTTAAAACTGTTGCTCCGCCATGGAGTTTAAACTTAGTTCTTAACGTTTTACAGGGTGTTCCGTTTGAACCCCTTCATTCCATTGATATAAAATTGTTATCTTGGAAAGTTCTGTTTTTAATGGCTATTTCCTCGGCTCGAAGAGTCTCTGAGTTATCAGCCTTACATTGTGATTCTCCTTATCTGATCTTTCACTCAGACAAGGTAGTTCTGCGTACTAAACCTGGGTTCTTACCTAAGGTAGTCACTAACAGGAATATCAATCAAGAGATTGTTGTTCCATCCTTGTGTCCAAATCCTTCTTCAAAGAAGGAACGTCTTCTACACAATCTGGATGTAGTTCGTGCCCTCAAGTTCTACTTGCAGGCAACTAAGGATTTTCGACAAACGTCTTCCCTGTTTGTCGTGTACTCTGGTCAGAGGAGAGGTCATAAGGCTTCGGCTACCTCTCTCTCCTTCTGGCTTCGTAGCATAATTCGTTTAGCCTATGAGACTGCTGGACAGCAGCCTCCTGAAAGAATTACAGCTCATTCTACTAGAGCTGTGGCTTCCACTTGGGCCTTTAAGAATAAGGCCTCTGTTGAACAGATTTGCAAGGCTGCAACTTGGTCTTCGCTTCATACTTTTTCCAAATTTTACAAATTTGACACTTTTGCTTCTTCGGAGGCTATTTTTGGGAGAAAGGTTCTTCAGGCAGTGGTTCCTTCTGTATAATGAGCCTGCCTATCCCTCCCGTCATCCGTGTACTTTTGCTTTGGTATTGGTATCCCAGAAGTAATGATGACCCGTGGACTGATCACACATAACAGAAGAAAACATAATTTATGCTTACCTGATAAATTCCTTTCTTCTGTTGTGTGATCAGTCCACGGCCCGCCCTGTTTTTTAAGGCAGGTAAATATTTTTTAAATTATACTCCAGTCACCACTACACCCTTGGCTTCTCCTTTCTCGTTGGTCCTTGGTCGAATGACTGGAGGTGACGTAGAGGGGAGGAGCTATATAGCAACTCTGCTGGGTGAATCCTCTTGCACTTCCTGTAGGGGAGCAGATAATATCCCAGAAGTAATGATGACCCGTGGACTGATCACACAACAGAAGAAAGGAATTTATCAGGTAAGCATAAATTATGTTTTTATGATTCAGATAGAGCACACAGTTTTAAGACACTTTCCAATTTACTACCTTTATCAAATGTTGCAGTCTTTTTTATATGCACACTTTCTGGGAAACAAGATCCTACAGAACATATTACAAGCTCCAAGGGTATACGTATACTAGTCAGTGATTGGCTGATGTAAGTAAGATTATACAGGGGCCTGAAAGTGTGAGAAATAAATAAAATAATTGTCAGAAAACAATATACTGCTTATTTGAAATTCAGAGTAAGTTCTATTGCCTTATCCTTTCATTGTGCACTTGTTAATTTTGCGATTCAACTGCATTGAGTGGTCCTTTAACCAAGGATATAGGTAAATAATAAAATAATAATAAGTTAAGTAAATTGGAAGTTTCTTACAATGATGTGCTTTTATTTGAATTGTGGAAGTTTCTTATGTCCCTTTAAGCCTTGTATGCTAGTGCTTTAATTGTAACAGATGGGTTAATTAGCATGTGAGCATCGAATAAGTCGAAGGGGTCAGTCACATGAATCCATGTGATGTACTGGCAGAGCTTAAGGGTGATGAAGCTAGAAAATCATGAGATCCACGCACCTCTGAGACAACTCTTACTGTGCCTCTCATCCACTCTTACTGTCAGGCTAATCCATCATGGATTTATGATCTGTATAGCCGGCAATCTCCTTTTTATAGTAGCTCCTTTTTATGAATTTAAGTTCCAGTTCATCTCCTAATGCATGTTTAGTAGATTTCAAGCCTCCATATAATAAATCAACAAGATCCAGTGAATTGTTCAATTGTTTTTATTAGAAATTAAAAAAGTGTAACTAAGATGGCAGTATGATTTTTAACTAACAAGAAAACAATTTTACAGACCATTTTATGAAAGTAATAAACCAGCAATTTATTTGTACATTTATTAAAACAAAAACAAAAAAAAACAATAGCTTTTGTGGCAGGCCAGATTTTAGAACTAGCCAACGGTACCTTTTCTCAATGTTATATCATTTAGAACCTTGTGTCTCTTAAATAAATAATGCTTGCCTTGTAGTATTTATGTCTTAGGTTAATCAATCATAAGCAGTTTCTCTTGCTTTAAAGGGACACTGAACCCAAATTTTTTCTTTCGTGATTCAGATAGAGCATGAAATTTTAAGCAACTTTCTAATTTACTCCTATTATGACATTTTCTTCATTCTCTTGGTATCTTTATTTGAAATGCAAGAATGTAAGTTTAGATGCCGGCCCATTTTTGGTGAACAACCTGGGTTGTTCTTGCTGATTGGTGGATAAATTCATCCAACCAAAAAAAAAGCTTAGATGCCTTCTTTTTCAAATACAAATAGCAAGAGAATGAAGAAACATTGATAATAGGAGTAAATTAGAAAGTTGCTTAAAATTGCATGCTCTATCTGAATCAGAAAAGGAAAAAATTGGGTTCAGTGTCCCTTTAATACAGTTTTCAACTTGTTTTCAGTTTCTGAATTCCCCTTGGGTCACCCTCAGCATTTTTTTTTTATAAAAGCGTGTCCTGCACACAAAGGATGAAAATAAAAATTCCATATACAAATTATAAATATATATATATATAATTGTTATTTATGTCTTTTGACACACTTTCATTGTCCATTGTGACAAGTGATTGAACAGCGCATGCGCGTATTTATTAGCCGCAGCAAAATACAAGAGGACAACTTCCTTATCATAATTTTCTACCTCTCTGTGTGCATGTTGCTAATTACATAATCGCATTCCACACATTCCTTTTTAACATATGTGGAGTGCGATTACGTAATACAGAGCATGTGCACTGACGGGTAAAAAATTCTGATAAGGTAGCAAAAAAGGTAGTATAACTCTACTCTACTTGTGAACTGCCTAATTAAAGGTACATGAAACCCAATTTTTTTTTCATGATTCACAAAGAGCATGTGATTTTAAACAACTTTCCAATGTACTTCTATTTTTTTATTTGCTTCCTTCTCTTCTTATCCTTTGCTGAAAGGTTGATCTAGGTAAGCTCAGGAGCAGCAAAGAACCTAGATTCTAGCTGTTGATTGGTGGCTGCTTATATATACCGATTGTCATTGGCTCACCCATGTGTTCAGTTAAAAAACAGTAGTGCAATGGTGCTCCTTCAACAAATTATACCAAGAGAATGAAGCACATTTGATAATAGAAGTAAACTGTAAAGTTGTTTAAAATTGTATGTTGTATGTAAATTTGTGGGTTTCATTTCCCTTTAATATACATATTAAGAGAGGTTAAAGTGTGCGACCATTATCCTCTCAATATTAAATGTATATTAATTATGCAGTTCAGGAGTAAATAGAGTTATACTCATAACATATACCGCAAAAATAATTTTCTTTTTGGGGCCAGTCCGGGCACTATTATAGCTGCAATAGAGGCAAGCGAAAACGCTTGGTTCCTTTTTATATGGTTTTCATTCGGCCCAGCTGTAAAACCGTTAATATTTCTTAAGTTACAATAGGGATTTTTCTCTCTTGCTGGACTGATGAGAATTAGGGTAGTCTTTATTTAGTTTTTGGTACTTCCCATGTATTTCATTTTTGTGTTTTCAATTTGTTTTCTTCCCCGCTCTACCCTAAAGACAATATAGCTTTTTCTGAATAGGTAGTGTGCTTGTGTGTATATGTGTTTTTTACTTCTGTTTTAAGTGTGTAGTTTTTTTTAATCTTATTTAACCCTTTGAGTACTAAGCACTTTCCCACCTGGGTGCTAAGATTTTTTTTTATTTTTTTTTTAAACAAAATTTTTTTAACTTTTTTTTCTTTTTTTCAGACCCCCAAGACTTACACTGTTGGAAAGGAAAGGTTAGGTGATTACCTTTCCAATGGTGGGTCTTGGGGGTCTGTAGCTGCTTAGATGCCTGAGATACAGGCTTCTAAGCAGCATGCCCCCTGCTCCTATACTTAACATTGCTAAGTATAAATAAAATTGCGGGGTGACTTCATCACGTTATTGCGCGTGACGTCACCACGCAAAGCGGGAAGCCCCGGCGATGCCTGTCACTCTACAGGCACGATCGCTGGGGTAGGAGCCCCCAGATCTCCCTCAAGGTGGGAGAGTGCTAGTGACAGTTCTGAGCCGTCATTAGCACCAGAGTGGGAAACTCTCTGACGGCTCAGAGCCGTCATTAGCACTCAAAGGGTTAATAAAATTTAAAGGGACATAATACTCATATGCTAAATCACTTGAAAGTGATGCAGTATAACTGTAAAAAGCTGACAGGAAAATATCACCTGAGCATCAAAAGGAAGATATTTTACCTCACAATTTCCTCAGTTCAGCAGAGTAAGTTCTGTGTAAAAAGTTATACACCGCTGCTGCCCAGCTGCAGTTTAAAAAAAAAAAAAATGAAGAAATGAACAGCAGCCAATCAGCATCAACAGTGCTGAGGTCATGAACTCTTTTACTGTGATCTCATGAGGTTTCACTTAACTCTCATGAGATTTCATTGTAAACTTCCTTACACTGAATAGGGAAATAAGATGAGAGTGCACAAGGCTCAACCCCTTAGCTGTCCCGGGACAGACATACTGATTTGTTGCTTAGAAGTCCTTTACAATGGGATGTGGCTACTGAGAAACTTTTGAGGTAACATATCTTTCTTTTTTACATAGAGATGTTCAGGTGATATTTTCTAGTCAGCTTGTTACAGCTATACTGCATCACTTTCAAGTGTTTAAACATTTGGGTATTATTATTAGGTCCTCCTCTCTCCCCTTCTTTATTGTATGATTAACTGCATTCTACTATGGTTTGCAATCAGTGGAGTCCCCCAGGGATCAGTACTGGGCCCTGTTCTTTTTAATATTTTTATTTATGACGTGGAGCAACGATTAAATAGCAACATCTCTATTTTTGCAGACGATACTAAGTTGTGTAAGGTCATTGGGTCAGTGCAGGATAATATTGCTTTACAAGGGGATCTGCAAAAAAATAGAAGCATGGGCAGGTAAATGAAAATTTTGATTTAATACAGGAAAATGCAAGGTTCTACATTTTGAAAGTAAAAATAAGCATGCAGCCTATTATTTAAATGGGACAAGACTTAGGAAAACAGAGCAGGAAAGGGATTTGGGAGTAGTAATAGATAACAAGCTAAAGATGTGTCAGGGTTTTTTTCCTCCTTTGTTTGCCATGTTCTGCTGGCAGCTAATTTACTCACCTCTATTGCTGACTCTGGTGCATACTGTGTGATGCTGTTCATTTCCTGCACTTCCTTTTATGGCCAGACTGGTGTTCATCATCAGTGTGAGACAGGATGCAGTCTCAGAAATGTGATGTCATCACTTATTATTTAAAGGGCCTCTGTTCAGTATGCTTTGCCCTTGCGTTGTCTCAGACCTGTTTGTGAGAGCTCCTGTGTATTACCTGGCTGTCTGACATCCCTCCTGGTTCCTGATCCCTGGCTTGTTCCTGACTCTGCTGTTCTCCTTGTTCCTGATTCCGGCTCGTCTGACTACTCGTTTTGGCTCCTGACTTGGCTCGTCTGACTACCAGCTCTGGTTTTGATTCCTGGCTTGATATTTGTTTTGTGGACTTTTTATTATTTATTGCTATTAATAAAGGTGTGATTATTTTTCCACTTTTCGTCTCAGTCTGATTCCTGGCACCCTGACAAGATGGGTGCACAATGCAGGACAGCCGCTTCTAAGGCTAAAAATATACTAGTATGTATTAAAAAGTATTGATGCGAGGGAGGAAAGCATAATTCTGTCACTATATAAATCCCTGGTAAGAGCTCTCCTTGAGTATGGAGTGCAGTTCTGGGGACCAATCTCAAAAGAATTACATTGCAGTCTTAGAGAAGTTCAGAGAAGGGCCGCAAAGCTAATAAGGGGAATGGAGAATTTAAGCTATGAGGAGTGGTTAGCCAAACTGGGTTTGTTTTTCTAGAAAAAAGGATATTGAGAGGTGATGTAATTACTTTATATAAATATAGATAAATACAGAGATAGCGGAAGCTCTGTTTATTCCAAGAAAATTGTTCCCGATTTAAAGGGATATGAAACCCAATTTTTTTTTCTTTCATGATTCAGATAGAGCATGCCATTTTAAGCAACTTTCTCATTTACTCCTATTATCAAATTTTCTTTGGTATCTTTATTTGAAAAAGCAGGAATCTAAGCCAGCCCATTTTTGGTTCAGTACCCTAGTTAGTGCTTGCTAATTGGTGGCAACATTTAGAAAAATCTGGGTTTTATCCCTTTAAAGGGACAGTATACACCAATTTTCATTTAACTGCATGTAATATACACTACTATAAAGAATAATATGCACAGATACTGATCTAAAAATCCAGTATAAAACCAATTTAAAATTTTACTTAGAAGCTCTCAGTTTAGCACTTTTAAAAAGGTTAGCTGGAACACCCACTGCAAGTGGGAAATAGCAGACCCCCCGTTCCTCTACATAAAGACTTTACACAAACAGGAGCAAGCTGGAGTAGGTATACATCAGTATTCTCCTACAACTTAGGGGCTTGGTTAGGATTCTGAAAATCATCTAAGTGTTATGTAAAATAAGCAAAACTATACTTAAAAAAAAAAAAATGGATCATCTACAAAACATTTATGCAAAGAAAAATCTAGTGTATAATGTCCCTTTAAGGCTGGAGAAAAGGAGATTTAATCTCCAGCAACATAAATGTTTTTTCACTGTAAGAGCAATTAAATTGTGGAACTCATTGCCTAAGGAGGTAGTAAATGCCTTAGATTCATTTGAAAATGGTTTAGATACATTAAGGAATCTAAGGTATTTACATACAGGAGGTAGTAAATACCTTGGATTCATTTAAAAATGTTTTAGATACATTTCTAGCTAGAAACAGAATTCAGGGATATGATTGCTTGTGTTAAATGGGTCACCTTTTTTAATGGGATTACTTTAAGTTCAAGTGGAGCTTTTATTGTAATTATATTAATATTTGTATAGGTTGAACTTGATGGACTTCTGTCTTTTTTTTCAGCCTCATCTACTATGTTGCTATGTTTTTTTCTTCATATGGGTAGCTATGGTATTTGGATAGACCACTAGTACCCTATGTAATATGAAAAACATGACATTCCATGCATATAGTAATAGTTTGTTTTAAATAGAAAAAAAAGCTAGATAATTAACTTAGTATTGTAAACACTTCCATTAAAGTGACAGTCAACGCAAACATTTTTATTGTTTAAAAAGCTAGATAATCTCTTTATTACCGATTCCCCCGTTTTGCACAGAAAACAGTTATATTAATACACTTTTTATCTCTGTGATTACCTTGTATCTAAGCATCTTCTGACAGCCCCCTGATCACATGACTTTTTATTTATTATCTATCGACTTGCATTTAAGCCAAATAGTGCTGTGTTAGAACCCACGGGCGTGAGCTCAATGTTCTCTATATGGCTCACATGAACTAGCACTACCATGTTGTGAAAAGCTAATAAAAAGCATGTGATCAAGGGGCTATCTTTAGTGACTTAGAAACGGACAAAAATTTAGAGGCTCAAAAGTTATAAAGTATAGTAATATAACCATGTTGGTTGTGCAAAGCTGGGGAATGGGTAGTAAAGGTGTTATCTATCTTTTTAAACAATAACAATTTTTGTGTTGACTGTCCCTTTAAATAAGAAAATAGTAGCCCACAGCAGATAACTTCTTTATTCTAGTGCAAAAATAATAGGTCTTGTACATTTGTGAGAGATAAAGTACTGAATGTCCATTTTACCTTTTTGTTCATTAGAAACACCACTCAGAAAATAAGACTGTTGACCGTATAGAGGCGACTCATGCACAGGTGGATGAATTAAAAGGAATTATGGTTCGGAATATAGGTAAACCTAACAGAATCTAGCACTACCAGGATTGTTCAAGTGTTTGTGTGTATAAAAATAATAATTTCCATTTCACTTTTTTAAGGGGCATTAAACAAATGCTAGATATAATATAGCATAAAAAAAAGATTAGTCTGAGAATAAAAAGTGTGTATTTTAAGTTTCAGTAGCTGTTTAAATATTGACAAAATAAATGTAAAGTTTTAGTGTCTATAGAACAATGTAAGCTGTAAATTTCATTGCCTTTTTTTTTCCCGCAAGGTCGCACCTGTCGTGATGCGAGTTGCGTCATTTATGGCGCAAAGTCATGCCTGTTATGACACGAGTTGTGTCTTTTCAGTGCGTCGTTCTTGGCGCCAAAATTTGTTATATTAAGCTCTCATTATATTATAAGAGAGCTATGATGCTTGCTTTTGATTTTACTTTTTGTATAAGATATTGTTTACTTTGGGTATTGAGGAGTCTAGTCCTCCTGATAGCAAAGCTAATAATCGTTTAAATTCTGTATTTAAGACTTCTGAGGTTATTCCTGAAGTTTTTCCTATTCCAGATGCTATCTCCAATATGATTGCTAAAGAATGGTCTAAACCTGGTACCTCTTTTAACCCTTCTTTTAGGTTTAAGAAGTTGTATCATTTACCTGTGGCTAGTCTAGAGTTTTGGGAAAAGGTCCCTAAGGTTGATGGAGCTATTTCCACTCTTGCCAAACATACTTCAATTCCTATGGTAGATAGTACTTCTTTTAAGGATCCTTACCTTAGAAGAGCATATTTACATACTGGCTATATTCTTAGACCAGCTATTTCTATGGCTGATTTTGCTGCTGCTTCAACATTTTGGTTGGACAGTTTAGCGCAGCAGTTATCAGATCCTGAACTATCTAGTATTGTTCTTTTACTTCAACATGCAAATAATTTCATTTGTGATGCTATATTTGATGTCATTAAGATTAATGTCAAATCTATGTCTTTAGCTATTCTAACCAGGGGCTCCATGTACTAAGCCGTCAATTCATCCGTCATTGTAGACGCGGATAAACTCGCCGTTACTCGCCGCGGGCGAAATGGTGTCCGCTGTCGCTATGTACTAATATTCCCCCAATAAATAGACAAGTCTAGCCCGCTGCGAGCAGTTGCGGATTGTTGATAAATTTGACGCCTCGCTCGCCGCGACTAAGCTGATGGTACTTAACTTTCAGTTGAATTGTCTGGCCAATTATTAACACGTGACATGCAAGGTGTCACGAACATCATAGTAGTCGCAGGATATTTTGCTCCTATAAAAGTTCAACTTATCTAAACAACTTTATTATTGTTCAAAATTTTTTGAAGAGTGATAACAGAGCGTTATTTTTGTAATATTTATTTACAATTTGGATATGGCTTCATCTGGATCTGATAATATATAAATATTAATATAAAAATAATTATAAAGATTGACAACTAACAATACAAATTTAAATAGATTACTCTTTAATTACAGTCGACAAATTGGGCGCAATTTATGTAAATGGAAATGAGAGACAAATTAGACGCCAGTTATGCTGTAAGTACAATGCTGATATTACTGCCTTTTATATATGTCTAGACTGGCGTCTAGATTGACTTTCCTATTGTTTTGTACCTTGCCCGCCACCTAAAAGGTGGCGAGGCAAAAATAGCGAGGTGGGAGCGGAAATTGTAGCGAGCGGACAAATAGATTTTTTAGTACATTCGTTTTTTGGCGAGTTGGTGGTCAAATGTGTCTAATTACAGTGAAAAATGGAGCGGTAGCGAGGTTTGGCGGATAAGTACGCTCGCAATTTTAAAGATGCGAGTTTTAACATAATTGACGGCTTTGTACATATCAGTTTGCGAGTTTTGACGCGAGATTTGTTGCGGGTAGCTCGCTGACTGCTTAGTACATGGAGCCCTAGAAGAGCTTTATGGCTTAAATCTTGGAATGCTGACATGGTGTCTAAATCTAGATTATTATCTCTATGTTTTCAGGGTAATAATTTGTTTGGTTCTCCATTGGGTTCTATTATCTCCACTATCACTGGGGGTAAGGGAGTTTTCTGTCCCAAGAAAAGAAATCTAAGCGTAAATTTAAAGCTTCCAATCGTTTTCGTTCCTTTTGTCAAAATAGAGACCAGAAAACCTCTCTTCCACTAAGGCCTCTGGCTTTAATTGGAGACCATCTCCAAATTGGAATAAATCCAAGCCTTATAAGAAACCAAATCCAGCCCCTAAGACTGCATGAAGGTGCGGCCCTCAAACCAGTTCTTCTGGTGGGTGACAGACTAAAGTTATTTCAAGTCATTTGGACAGATTTGGTCCAAAATCAGTGAATTCAGAATATTGTTTCTCAAGGGTATCGAATAGGTTTCAGAATAAGACCTCCCATCGGATGATTCTTTCTTACTCATGTTCCAACAAACCCTATTAAGGCTCAGGCTTTTCTGAAGTGTGTTTCAGACCTAGAGCTTTCAGGGGTGATTGTCCCAGTTCCTCAGCAGGAACAGGGATTGTGTTTCTATTCAAATTTATTCATTGTCCCAAAGAAGGAAGATTCTTTCAGACCAATCCTGGATCTGAAAACTTTAAATCATTTTGTAAGAGTCACAACTTTCAAGATGGTGACTATAATGACTATTCTGTCTTTTGTTCAGCAAGATCATTTCATGTCCACAATAGATAGGACGCTTATCTTCACATTCCAATTCATCCAGACCACTATCGTTTTCTGAGATTCTCTTTTTCTAGACAAGCATTACCAATTTGTCGCTCTTCCATTTGGCCTAGCAACAGCACCAAGAATTTTCTCAAAGGTTCTCTGTGCCCTTCTATCTGTAATCGGAGAGCAT